>NC_140534.1:24662748-25040248 GCF_057382185.1 Mchenga conophoros | reverse complement strand
GGTGGAGGGGGCTTTTTTTTCTTCTTTTTTTGTGAAGGTGAAGGGATGTAATTGACTGCCAGACCATGCACACGTCTGTTGGGGGGGGCAGACTTGCAGAGAGGAGACTGTGACAGATTTATGTAACAGTAATGAGGATTTTATTTACATTGTGGATTACCTTAACTGCATCCAGCGTTATGAACGAGTGGGCTGAAGGATTTGCTGTCGTCAGTTGGTGGGCATAAATGCTAAAGGCCCAAAGACATAAAAGGGGCTGAAAAAAGATGAAAAGATGGGTGAAGGCCAAAACAAGCAATGACCTTCAGCCTAGGTTTATTTTGAGGCTTAATGGGATGGCAGCAGACAAACTATTGAAGAGAAGGTTGTAAAGTCAATTCCCCTGGTTAGTTGGTAAAAATAGGAAATGAATTAAATGGCTGTTGCCCTCATTTCCCTGGAAAACTGCTGTATAGATATTGATATCTTGTATTCAAACAATCACAGTAGAAGTAGAAGGAAGCTAACAAAACAGCAGTTTACTTATGTAATGTGCTTTTTTTTTCCTCCCGCGCAACAAATCAACCCTTGCTTAATACGCACTAATTACAAACCCAAGATATCATCTGCACTAATTAAGCCCTATTGAGGCTGTTACCGTTGATTGTTGAATGAATTTTCCTTTAATGAATCCAGACCCCAGCCGATCTTTCATTTTCTTGCCCTGGTTTACTTATTAAGCTTGTGACCTCCAGAAGTGGAACATAAGTGATTGCAGTAATGATAAGATGCAGCACAATAAATAGGAATATAAATAGGAGCGTAGCAGTCGAGTTTAAACATAACAGCTTGAATGTGTTAAGAGGAGAAAATGAAGGTGTAAAAGTGGGAACGGTTTGTGAATTTGGAGCATGTTTAATATCATTTACATTAACACGGGTTCACACAAGGCTGCACTCTGTCCTTCAGAATATGCATAAGAAATGAGTAATACAGTCCTTGTGAAAAAATGGAGTGTTCATAGGGATTTTTTTACAGTCCTGTGAATGAACTAAAGTACACCTCATGATTTAGTAGCTGGTAGAAGCACCGTTAGCAGTAATAACTTGAATTGTTTTCTGTTTGGCTTTATCAGTTTCCCGCATCTTTGTGGAGGAATTTTGGCCGGCTCTTTTTTTCCTTTTCTTTTTTTTCTTTTGCTTTTTACAACGTTGCTTCAGTTCGTTGAGGTTTGCAGGCTTTTATTTACACACAACTTTGTTCATTTCTCACCACAGCATTTCAGTCACGTTGAGGTATGGACCGCAGCACTTTTTATTCTTTTACTTTTAAGCCATTCTGTTGTAGATTCGTGCTGTGTTTGGGATCATTGTCCTGTTCTATGACCCACTTTCAGCCACAGTTTAGATGTCTGACCGACAGCCTCACACTGTATTATTTTGATATGCAGAGGAGTTAATGATCGAGTCTGCAAGGTGCCCGGGTTTTTTCCCCCAAACACATTGGTCTGAATACTCCAGATCAGCAAACTGCCAAGACTTCTCCTTTTATAGAGGCGCTCACACTTGCTGATGATCAGTTAAGAAAATGATCTCAATTATTAACACCTGGCTGCTACTGACCCTCTTAATTCCTATAGAAGCAGTAAAGATGTGTATTAAAGTTGGTAATTCAGTTGCAGTGGCTTGTTATTAACTACAGGATCTGCTGTATGATTCTGATTTTGTCTCTGCATGGATGAGCACCAGCGATCATCAGTGAACTTTTACATCCATACATCCCCAGCAGGTCTCTGGGGTCATGTGATCAGGCTCTGCTGGCTGTGGGAACGTTTTGCATCAGTGTGCTCCCCAGACTCTGGAGCTTTCTCCCTCTGAGCCTGAGATCTTCAATAAGCAGCTGAAAACTACTCGCCTTTTTAAACTTGCTTTTGGGTAACTATTTGTTGTCGTGTTTTTAAAAAAAATGCTATAAATTAAAGTTTTACTTTACTTACTGTGGGTCTTTTTTAGTGGAAAATATGGTGCTGCATAGTCAAACACTGAGGGATGAGCTGGTGTTTGGGCATGTTGCTTTAAAGCGAGGTTTTGGTTTTCGCCAACTCTTGGGAAAGTTATTACAATTTATGTAAATTTATTACAGCTTATCTTAAATGTTGACTGGTGCTGTTTTAAACTGGCTATGCTGCAAAGAAGCTGCACAACATAACAATCGCTTTAATTTTAAATTTGCACTTATCTAAATAGCCGTTATCTCAGTCGAATGCAGTTTAAACATTCGCTGTGGATATTTAGTTACATAAAGTAAGAGCCAAGATAATCCAACCACAATATAATCGATCTCGTAATGCACAGGAGTTAATTTCCTCCGAGGAATTTTACAGAGCAGGGCTGATGGTAACGTTCCCTGTGTGCCTCTTTCTCTGACACTGGGCACAGTTTCCATGTAAAAGAGCTCTGAATGACAGTCAGCAGGTGGTCCTCATAGCTCATTTCAACCAATTACACAGATGGAGAGAACCATTCAGGCTTGATCGCTACAAGTATCTTTCTTCCTCTCCGCTCTTCTGGACAAGGCTGCAGCGTGAGCAGAGCATTTATCTCACACTTCACACGGCAGCTGGATTGTTAGCTGCTGTCATGACAGCGCAACGTTTAAAAAAAAAAAAGAAAAAGGAGTGAGCTCAGCTGCCCTTGCGAAACAACATGGCTTTATGACAAAGTCTCATAAAGCCAGTGGTGTGGGGGGTGTTATTGTGGTTGAAATGATGGCCAGCAGAGGGGTTTATGTGTGGGGGATTGTGTTGTTAGTCTTTTCAGTGACTGCATTTGTCACTTATATAAACCAGTGTCCGCAATGAAATGGGAGCTTAAATCTTTGGTTTGAAAAAAAGAGCTTTGGTTGTCTGAGCCATGGGTGGATTACTGAAAAAGCCCACTGGCCACATGCCCAGGAGCCACCTGAACCAGTTAAAAAGCTCTGAATGTTTCCTGTAGGAAAGTCAAGCAACTTTCAAAGGGATGCAAAATGACTACAAAGAGACTGATAACGCAACTACAAAGAGACACAAAATGACTACAGAGAGATGCAAAATAGGCACAAGGGGATTCAGAATGATTACAAAAAGACATTTTTTTTCCTGCTTAGCTTCTGTGTAAAGAGAGGTGGGTGGCCTACATTTCAGTGCCCAGGAGCCCGTTATCTCGATTTGTTCAGAGCTCCAGTTCGTTTTTCAAGAACAAGGCTGGTGATTTTCTCTATTTTCTTTATTAATTCTTAAAACAACAAGCCTGTATTGTCTGACTCACTGTCCAAAACCTGATGTAGCTTAATAATCTTTTGCCAAAGAGCTCCAGTAATCTCTCTGTTTAAACATGTTACTAAACCACACTGTTGCAGTGGGTGGTATGAATTCTCATTACAGAAAACAAAGCCTAGCTCCACAGGCTAATAGCACAACTTTGCTGTAACAGCGTTAGACTCTGTTTTCTCTTCTGAGCATTTTTAGAAATAAGGTTAAATGAATCCATGTCCGGCACATTCTTACTGATTAATTATTGATTAATGCTTATTGTTCAAAGTCAACAGATAGTCATTAAGCGACAGCCTCTTGGGCCGAAAAATTAGACCAGTGTAGAAGAGTGAAAACTGCTGCTTGAATGGCCTCTAGAGGCTGGCTTGAAAAGCGAGTCAGTGCCCATGATTTTCATGTTAAAATATCTAGGTTTACAGCAGAGCTAAGTTTAGAGCCTTGCACAATAAAAATGTTTTAGTCTCTGTAGCTACTTATATCCTTCATGGCTAATAAATGAGTGAGCTCTGTAAACATTTATATTGTTTTCATCCTTAATGTTGTGCATTTTTGTGGTCTCCAGCTGACAGCTAGCTCCTGAGACAATTGGCTAGCTCTGACCTCAGATAATTGGAGTCGCTGACCTTGGTCCTAGACCTCTCAGTCATGTTTGTGGTGTTGGTGCCTTTTGGAGCATTTCAAATACAAATTCAGTAATCACATTACAGTTACAGTTATGATGTTACTTGTGATATGCAAGTTCTTCATCATGATGGCAGGATGGAACTAAAACAGCAAACATGCCCTTTTTCCTACTGCACGTGTGCAGGGATGAGGTGGATGGGGTTCATGCAAACATCTGCACAGACAGCATGCTAGTACAAAGCTAGCAGAAAGATAAGTATATGCTGACCCCAGCCCAGCAGCCAGAGCCTGGTCTTATGAAGTCATGTTTCTGCCAATAACAGGAGAAATCGTCTCTTTAAGATTATTTTCAATTTTGCTTTGTGTTTTCAGCTTTGTATTCAAACTTAAACACTAAAAAATAGATCATATTCGTGTTTCTGATTAGAACAGGGATTGAGACTGTAGACTGTTGTTTGGTCTTCCTCCCCTCATCTCCAACCAGTTGCAGCAGGTGGCTGCCCCTACTTTGCCTTAGGTTTGTATTGTTAACTAGTAATTATGCCAGTAGAGTAACAAATTACTTTCACCAGCGAATAATTAAATAACGCTTTTAAAAAAAGTAATGTATAATATATGGCATTCTTTGAATAACAACTGCACCCATATAGTCTATGGATGCAATTTGCCAACCAGGTTTAGCTAGCTTTGGGTGAAATATGTTCACTTTTGGCCATTAAGCTAAAATGAAGGCTTCAGAATAGAAGTAAACAACAAATGTTGTTGATGCCACTTTCACTATGTCCAACTGTTCCATACCATCTATGATTTGAAATGATATAGATGTATAAAACACAGGCCGCTCGGTCTGAAAAGTGAAGGCAAAGAAGAAGTCCATCAAAACTATGTTCCTTTAATGGCCAACCCCCCAAATAAAAACAAAGCAACACCGGATAGAGGTCTATACATCCAGGATGATCTCAGTAAACACTTTGTGGCTGAGTTCATGGGCTCATCCTCTAGTTTTGAAAGTGAAGTTCATTTTGTAAATCATAATCACTGTTAGTGTTGCTCCATAGCTAGCTGCATGCGATTGTCATTAGACTGTAAGCCTGTAGTGTTGTGGCTTTAGGCTTCACAAAGGGTTTTCATTAACAAACACGTGACGTCACAGTGTCTCCCATCTTTATCTACAGTCTATGACCCCAGAGTCATTAGGATGTGATGTGTGAAACAAGTACAAGAGCTACTATCTAAAGGTTAGTATAAGTCAATGCTATTATGATACTGAAGAACACTTGTTTAAAAAAATAAAATAAGTTTGCAATTAAGAAACATGACAGCACATAGCAGTGGAGCTTTATGAGCTAAATATGAGATTTAGCAAACAAACATCTATTATTATGACAAATTCAACATTGTTTTTTATGTTTGTTATTCTTTTTAAGAATAAGAAAAAGTGACCAGGCTTATTGTTGAAATGGACACAGGCACAGTATCACCACAGTGGCAGCTTATCTTCTCGGTTTTCCTTCAATCAAAAACAATCAGGACACCGTGAACCGAGACAGACGCGCCTTCATCGTCCCTTTTAACCCTCTTCTCCGTCCCCATGGTAACCCTTGACCAGGAGCAAGGAGCATCCCTGCTCCTCACCCCTATATTGCTATAAGGGATTGCTCATCAAACAGGGAGCCAAATTCTTTACCTGCTCCCTGAAGTATTTCAGGATTAGTTTACACACAAGTCATCAGCCAGCATGTTCTAAATTAACCAGGACCTTCTCCTGCTGTCGGATGCCCCGAGTGAATATTTTATCAGGGCTACAACTCTGCACATCATAATGTATAAGTGTTAGGCTGAAACATTGAAAGAAGGTCATAACACATTATTGCTCCAGACTTATTGCTTTACTCACCTCATGACTGTCTGTCCTGATGCCTTGTGTAAATTTAATGGGATGTGATACAAAAGAAAGACTAACTCTCGTTTTGGAGAAGTGTGGAATCTGTTTTCTGTCTGCTTGTATCCGAAAATGGTTTATGTTCAGCTTATTACCACACATGCAGCATTGTACTGTTTGGCTGATATTGCAATACTTTGCAGGCCTGACTGCATGTCACGCTTCATTATTAGGATTTTTCCACTGTATAAATCTTCTGTATTTCCTTGTCCACAGGAATGGTTTTGGCACCATTCCTACTACCAAGACACAAATAAGTGTATTTCTATTGTTGTAAACCCCAGATTAGGACTGGGTATCGTCACTGATTTCTATAATCAATTCGATTCTGATTCACAAGGTCCCGATTCAATTTGATTCAGTTTTGACTCAGACAGTCAGAAATATTATAATTCTGATTATTTATCAGTACTGACACTTGGAATAAGCATCACAGCAGATGCCTTTGTGTCAATGTAACTGAGGATAAAACAGAAAAACGTGAAGCCAGAGACAGAATACACAAGTTCCACCTGAATCTAGCAGAAAATACTGAGATTATTTAATATATCATAATGAATGACAGTTAATCTCTATTTTAGAAAGATAAATTAATGGGCGAGTTACATTTTTTTTGCCCCCAACATGCACGTTTAATTTGGTCGTCAATCCTTTGCCTGTGCTCGCACACATCCACAGGCGCTGTGGAATATACAGTCGTCACGTTGACTGGAGAGGTTTGCTGGGTCGGCACAAAGTCATATTTCTTTGGAAAAGTGTTTGTTGTTTTGGGGTTTTTTTTAAAAAGCAACCCAAAACTATTTTCTCTGAGTCAGCAAAAAAGAAATTCACAATAAGAAAAATGGATGGAATTTTTTCCAGCGATATTAAAATATGATTTTTTATGACACGCATATGAATCAAAGGCGAAAAACAATACACCTAGGTCAGGAGGGTAAAAGGCATTTTTTATTTCTTGGCAGCTTTAAATTTGTTGAGAGTAATGACATGTCTGCATTATTGATGTGGCAGTTGTTACTATCCGGGGTTCTGCTTGATCGCAGCTCAGACCTTCTGCATGCACAGTTTCTGCTGTGAGTGTTTATTTAACCAAATCACACAGAGTGCTTCAGGAGGCCGGGTGATGATTCTCTTATGTTTTTGTGTTTCATTAAAGCAGTCACAGGAGCCAAAGGAAAGGTTTACTAGGAGGGGATGGGAAGACAAGGCCATGAAAGATTTGACCTTTACTGATGAGTGTAATTTGTTTGTATGGGAAAATGAAGGAAGGAAAGTCTCAATGTGCAAAAGTGATGTATTAAGGAAATAAGGGTTATTGACGCTAAAACATTAATACTCCAAGTTACCTGTCACTTACTGCCACCTGAAGTGGTGTACCTCAAGTGTTCTTCTCCAAGGAGACAGTATTTCTAGATATGCATTAATTTGCAACCGTCTTACATAATGAGGGATGAAGAGGATTAATTTTAAAATGCACCTTCAAACCAAGTTACATTTGATTCCAAATGTTTCTCGTGTGTTATGTAAAAAGAGCAAATTTATGTGATCACCCTGCCGTCGTATGCAGCTATTACACGGCTCTCCACAGCAAGCAACCGATTCACTACTGTGCAAAAAATAAAATGTAAGCACTTTGAGTGTTTCAGATTTCTATCCACCCCTGCAGACACCCCTGCAGCTCTGCAGCAACAACTCTAAACATGCAGCGATATTTATTTTATTTATTAATTTAACAACAAAGAGTCCTGGAACATCTGGTATGACACCTGTAAAGCACTGATCTCTACATCATAGAGTCTGTGTGGGATTACGTGAAGAAACAGAAAACACTGAGACAGCCTAAATCAACCGAAGAATGATGCTACCTGCCAACCACTTTGAAAAACTATGCAAGTGAGGGGGCTACAAGAGCTCACACTACAAATTGATTTGACAGGTTTTATGTTTCTGTTGCCTTTGTTGTACTTTATACAAAGTTAACTGCTAAAAAAACCTATTCATTGGTTTATCTTTAAAAGGATCCTCACTTTGCTTTTAGTGCCTACATTTCAGGGCTAATACCATAGATGCAAACAATGGCCTTACATAAACTGAATAATGAATTTAACTTTATCTATAGTACAAGTACTTTTCCTTTTTTATACTCTTTCTTGTTTGTTCTGTCTGCTTCATAATTAATATGATTTTAGTGGGTATGCAGAGTTCTGCACTGAACTCACTGGACGGGTTCAACTTTATGTGTTGTGGTGATTCTTGCAATTATGTTGTGTTTAGGTTTTGTTTTCAGGGAATGTGTTTTGTGGTTTCAGGATTTAGCCAAGCAGAAACGTCTGGGGTTGAAAACTGAACTCATTGGACAAGTAACAAGACCTGCAGTTCCTCTAGGTCAGCGGTCCCCAATCCCCGGGCCACAGCCTGGTACTGGGCCATGAGAGTTGAGGCTTGGGTGTGAAATTTATGGCTTTCGGGTTTTTTATAGTTTTTTTATGGAAAAATGTGTATTTATCAACTGGTTGGCAGTGGTTCCTGGAGGTTGTTGGCTCTCACGGGGCGAAACTGGTTGCAAAGAAGGTGCTGCACCAAAACTTGATCTGATTGCTTTGGTTGCTAGCAGGCTGCCTCCAGAGGGCACTTCCCATAATGAGACACTTGACTCGGCTTTCATAGAACTGAGGTTAGGTTAGTGACCAAACGTTTTTCGTGTTGGTCTTTAAATACTCGCTAACTACTAGCCGAGTGGTTGTACAAGAAACTGGTTGAACTAGAAATGGAGAAAATTCACCTTCAAAGTGAAAGTTGGGCTTCAGACCTGCAGCCAACACTTTTCAAAAGATACACCTTTTACTCTGAGGGCAAAGTCTACTTTTTCAACTTTGTGTTGGACTTTTCACAGTTTCTCTACAGCTCTGAGAGTAGCTGGACACTGTTTGTAGACAGGCATGTCTCTTCCACAAGTTAATGTCACATGTCTGCAAAACTGTATAGATAAAAAAACATTTCTCATTGGTTTGTAGGTCACATTTTCACACTTAGTGTTTTGGGTGGATAGCAATGAGTTTGTTTGCTCACTAAAATCAACTTATGTTTCACATTCTACATGGTTTATAGTTTTCTCTTGTATATAAACTCAAACCTTATTATGGTCTCATTTACAAATGTAATATTCTCTTTTCACGAGGTTGGATGAAAAAAAGTCTCTCCAAGAATTAAAACTTGGCACATAACCTGTAAACAGGCTATAGCCTTACAAATAACCACCAGATTCAGTCGAGTTAATACAAAACACTCTGCACTATATGTTAACACAAAACTGTACACACATGTCCACATAATTTTCTCTTTCACAGCCGTTGTCACATGTTTGGCAACACTAGGAGACGAAACACGGGAATCAGCCTGAAATCATCAGCAGCTGTGTTCTTAGAGGGGTGTGAATCACAAGCACTGCCCCTTATTTTTCTGAAGGTGCCAACTTTAAGCTAAAGTGAGCTGAAAAAAACACCAAACTTTTAGTTTCTCTATTTTGGCAGGTTTAGTGGGGGTATAAAAAGAAATAAGGGCATGTGGGAACGAGGGGGTGACAGAGAAATGAAAGTGACAGCAGTCTTTGAGGAAGCAGAGGACCAGTACAGAAAGTGAATTTTTTAGTGGGAGAATGAAAACTGTTGACAGAAATAAGATCCTTCCTGGTCTTTAACACAAGCTCTTCTTTCTTCTTGCCTTTTCGAGTGTCTGATGATCCAGTATTACAGGATCATCAGAACTGGGAGGAACTTCAAAAGAAAACTTGGTCATTGAACTTTGAGTCACTGTTGCTCAATATGAAGCAGACTCACTGCAAATTTACCGTTAGAAATCCTCTCAGGGCATAATTTAGAAATCATAAAAAACACACCATTTAGTAAGACTTTATTTGTAATTTTTGTTTTCTAAAAGCAATTTTTTTAACCCCCCACCCCACCCCCAAGAAATATTCCTAAACAGCATGTTTGTGATTATATAGATGCTCAGCTGCTTCATGCTGCACACATCACCAGCGTCACTGGTCCACTCTAACAATATCTTTTAAAAGACGTCAAGATGACTCTCATTTGTGCTTTATGCTCTAAAATGACTGCACTGCAGAGAACCTGTGTCATTTTATTAGCATACTGCAGCCATCATATAAAACGTTTACTATGTGCTATAGACGCAGAGATGTCTAGCAGTGCCTGCAGATGAGAGAAAAAGCTGTTTTCACCCTAATCTAAACCTAAAGAGACTTCAGGCATTCATTTATGACTACAGTAAACACTCACACTGTCTGATTCAATATACTAGCTAGTGACAGCCGCTAGCAGCGAGCTAACACTATCAGAGGCTCAATGTGGTGAGAAAGATTTCTCTTGAGGGTTTGCTTTGTGAAATAATTACACCAACTCCTGCTCACATTGATGCCTCAGGATAAATAGTTTTAAGAATCAGATTGAGCTCAGCAGCAAATAAAATCCAGTCTTTTCTTGTTACAGTATGGCTGGGAGAAGTGGGGAGAAGCCTCTGTCCAACTTAGCTTTCATGTTTTATTTAGAGACGGCACGATACCACTTTTTTATGTCCGATACCGATATCATAAATTTGGATATCTGCCGATACCGATATGAATCCGATAGTGTTTTTTAATCAACAAAACTGTTTTTTTTTAATATCTTGCTGCATTTTGTATAAGTTCATACTCAAGTTTAAAACAACAACTACACTAAAGCTATTCTGTTATACCTGTATGCAAAAAAAAATATTTCATAGTTCAGCAATACTGATCAATCTAATAAACCTAAACCTACACCATCCTCCCTATTCTGGTATTTTAAAGAGTACTTAGCGTAAATATTAAGCAACCTAACTAATAGGGTTCCAACTCCCAGCAACAACAAAAATAAAAAAATAAAAAAATAAAAAAATAGGGAACCACCCCTCATGCTCCACCTCATGATGCTTAATCGACGTAATCAACCTTAATTTGATGCAGTGTGAAAAAAAATGCACAGAAATCAATTATTTTTCAAGAAATATTAAATAGATTCAACATCTTTCTTCAACAAAATTGCAGACTGCACAGATGGTACCTTCCCAAAGGAAAAAGTACTATAGCTTACTAGGGTATATATATTAGACTTAATAGTCACTATATACAGTAATGGACTTCTATTAATTTTACATCAAATTAAAACTTTGGGTGTCAGATAATTATTTATTAAAAGCTCGACATTTTAAATGAGAATAAGAAAGAAAAGTATGTCTTTGTGCCCCCTTTTCCCTGTTCATGCCCTATCGGCCCCCCTGGCTAAACTTTGCTAGATCCGCCCCTGCACAGTTACCAGCCGTCAGCTACGTAGAAAAAGATCCTCGAGTAGAAAGTAATATTAAATAAATTCTAACAACAGCTGATCAAGCTTAAACGTGCTGCTGCCGCTGGTTTCCTCTTTCTGGTGCAAAGTGGGCCAAAAGCAAACTAGAGACACGGACTCCCGACAGAAAAGCCGATCAGCTGATCATTAAGCAGTTTCATGATTGAAGTAGCAGCAAGAAGAGGCAGTCGCTCGTTAAGCTTAACGCAGGAATGCTTTACAAACATTCAGAGATGGACTTACACACTTGCTTTACTTCTCTCGGGGATAACTTTGTCGGAGATGAAATGCCGGGTTGCTAGCGAAGCTCCAAATGCTATCCAGACCACCGACAGGTCCCGCATGCCACAGCCGCTCTATCACGTGATGCATACTGCTCCGACGTGCTAACGTTCTGAGGTGAGTTACGGCGTGTAGCAAGTTTTGTGAGGTGCTTTCGTGATATTTAATGGATCGGATTACATTTTTTATTTTTCTCCGATATCCGATCCAGTAATTTAGGCCAGTATCGGACCGATACCGATATGTAATATCGGATCGGTCCATCTCTAGTTTTATTTAAAGAAATAAACCATTTTCTGGAGCAGGAATGCATGGAGTTTGTATATATTCTCTTGTATATTCTCCTTGTGTGTGGATGCTCAATACTATGTTCAGAAGCGGATCTAGAGAAATGTTCATGGGGTGGCACGGAAATCAAATCGGGTGGCAAAATCAAAGCCGTGTTTTTACACATGCTGGAGTTGCATCCTGTAATATGCATTATATATGGTTAGAATAAACAAATGCAGTAAGTCTACACATGTTTCATATAAATATAGTCTATAACTGTATTTTCTTTAGCCCAGATAATTAAACATTTTAGTCACATTCACTACTGCCCTCATTTTTATGATACACAAAACAAAACAACGGCTACACACCGACTGCACAAGACAACACATTAACTACACTCTCCAAACATGTTAAATGTCACAAATCTATCACAACTCAAAACTTGCTGTCTATAGCACTCGCTTTATCTCTTTTCGCCGCAGCCACTCCCAAAACTTTCCTCTCTTCCTAAATAACCAAATCCCATGTGTTGCCAAATCATTTTTTATTTTATTGGATGCAATAGGAAAGTGGTGGAATTTTTTTTCCTTCTCTTTTTTTTGCGCTGTGCTTACTGTTTCATCCCACAATAACCGTGACGATAGTATTCAGAAATTAGTATAAATAGTATTCAGATAGTATTCCATTTCCAGACTGTCACAATCAACCACCTGTGTTGAAATTTAAAAATGGCGATCATAAACATCAGTTGCTATGGACAACAAGAAATACAACTGGTCTGAGCTATGGGCTGAACCATTTGTTAGTGGTGGTGGTGGTGGTGGTGGTGGTGGTGGTGGTGGTAGGGGGGGGGGGGGGTGTAACACCATGTAATATATTCAGTTTTACAATTTATATTCATTGTTAATTGTGGCTAGGCTCAAAGTGTTAATGCTAGCTTATTTTAATAAACAACATTGCCATATGCAAAACTAGGGTGGCACTAGGGGTGGCAAGAGATTATTTGCTATGGACAATGCCACCCCATGCCACCCCCGTAGATCCGCCACTGACTATGATTTTTATGTGGTATGAAAACAAATAAAAAGCTGGGTTTTTTTCATCCTAGGTTCCCATTTCTCAGTATTTGTTCCTCAAGTTTTTCCACTTCTTTATTCATTCCTTCATGCCTATTCCATTTCAGCAATCTCTCTCTCCAGAAATTTGTTGATGATTGTTATTTTCTCACCGATATACTATTAGACTTAATCTTTTATTCAGTATGACCCAAAATGAGTGAACCCTTAAACTCAGCAGGAAAGTGTTTATGAACATCAGGAACAAACCTGTTTTCTCACAGACTATAGGGCTCCATTTCATTGGCTAATGGCTAAAAATGATCACTAACAAACTAACATGTGTGACATAAATTTGGCTAACATCTAACCTAGCTTGATAGTATATTTATTATATTGTATAAATTAATAAAGAAAAATTTTATAATAATGCAGGAACAACATATATACGGAGATATCAGATAAACTCTTCTATAGGACTGGAAGTTGTTTTGCAACCACATCTATCGCCATCTGGTGGCCTTCAGATAGAATGCAGGTTTTTAGGTATTTTGCACTGATTTCATTTTTCTAATCCAGAAGCTACATCCATTTGTTTTATACTGTCTGTAGATGATATACAAAATACTAGTACATCTACAGCTTCAGCTGAGATTTCAGGTAAACGACTAAATACAAAAATCAGCCTTCTCCCCAAGATAAATCTTCGAAAAATAACCTTTCTAAAACCAAACCTTTTGTGTGACTTGTATTGAAGACATTTTTCAGGAAGTTCTGGATTTTTTGGCTCACAAATGAGCCGTGTGATTGATGCTACTTCAGTGACAGATACACTGACATGCATTGAGTTTGAAGGCAATTTCCTTGTGTCTTGATTGAATCAAGAGATAGATGTCCTGGTGGCTCAGTCGTGGATGAGATGTGTTCAGCCAATAGAACCTCTGTCAGATGTCATCTCCTTCACCCCAGTCCTAAACTTGTCTTGGGCGCACATGATCTGTGAGCAGAATGCTTCGCCTCATTGCTCCAGTGTGTGTGAGTGTGTGAGTCTGTGAATGATGGAGTCCGTACACTCCAAACTCTGGCATTAGTCCACTGTTGCGATGTTGTTGATGAAAAGCCTGTCAGACGGCAACGCGTCCACACAAATCTTGGCTGTAGTCCACATCTCCACATCTCCACACCACAAATCTAAAGCACGTCTCAGCTACTCATCCCCCACTAAACACTTAGCAGAGAAATGAGCCCAGCGTTGCAATCAGTAGAGCAGATAAAAGTGCACCAGTCTACACTGGGACAGTGACTTTTTAAACAAATTTGCACATCTATGCAGCCAAAGTCATTTGAAATGCATAAGATGGGGCTGCAGGGTGCCCGTGTCCAATCAGCAGTACCCCACCTGCTTCACGAATCATTACACCAGTGAGGTGGTTTTTGTGCTGTTGCTGTAGCTTTGTTAAATTTACTCTCTGGGCTTTTGAGGTCACTGAAAAATAATCTGGGTTTTTGAAAGGTTAGCTGTTGTAGTTGTCTCTGAAATGCTTTGCACAGCCAATACACCCAGAGAACTGCCTGAACCCTGAAATAATTGGCAGAAAATTAATTTTTTTCTGACAATTAAAAAGAAAAGAATTTGTGTGTATGTGTTTCAATTTGCATCTATAATTCGTAATTTAGAGCAAAATACTTAACAAAGATGAATAACAGGGGCAGAATATTATTATTTAGTCGATAGATCCCTGATGGCTTTAGACAGTGTTGCTGTCATAACACAGGTGTTTATTCAGAATAATACTGTTTATTTAATTTTTATTTTTATTCCAGTGTGCATTTGCAATGCCACATTTTCAATGCAGTTTAACAAACAGGACAATTACTAATTAACCCCCCAAACGACCCAAACTATCTATTTTAGAGACTAAAGACGAGTGGGGACATGTATAACATCAGCATATGTTATGCAGGAACATTTTTAATGTTTGAATTTATCAGACCTGGTTTTTAATAATTTTATGCAAAAGTAGACATACCAGCTCATATCTGCAGTTTGAGCCATTTTCATCATCACTTTGGGCTTTAAGTATGTCTGCCTGAGGCTTCTGCAGCAATCATTCTTCTAGGTCTATTAGTCAAAGTTCACTGTAAAACATTAGTGTAGTTCTGAAAAGTGTAAAACTGCAATAAATTAAAGTCTATTAAATTTAAAACCATACATATATTTCTGGGGTGATAAATCACCCCATACAGCTTTCTATTATCCTTTCCACATCAGTTCCTATAAAAACTTTTAAAAGGTGTAGGAGAAGCATCTCTTCCTTTGTGTGATGGGAATCTCCTGTTTCACCACAAAGAGCTGCTCTTTTGGATTGAGGTTCGGTGACTGTGGACCCCATTTGAGTAATGTTCAAGAAAATCAAACAAACACGCAATAGTTTGAGATGTTTTGATCTTTGTGAGATGAGCTGTTTTCCTGCTAGAAGCAGCCATCTGAAGATGGATAAACTGTGGTCATATAAGTTTGGATGTGGTCAGCAACAATACTCCATGTTGTATCCCCTACACCATTACATTGCCACCACTGGGATGAACTGTTAATACGAGGCAGGATGGATCCATCCTTTCATGCTCTTTATATCAAATATTGACTCAACCATCTGAAGCTTCCAGCAGAAATTTAGATTCCTCAGACCAGAAAAGTTTTACCAATCTTATGTCTTATGAAGTGTAGCCTCAGTTTCCTGGTCTTAGCTGATAGAAGCGACACCCAGTGTGGTCTTCTGCTGTAGCTTATCTCCTTCAAGGTTTAATGTACTCTCTTTTTTTGTGTGGTTGGCTGACTGGTTAAGAAGCAATTGAAGAGGTATACCTACTCAAAGCCACACTAATGGCAATGCCTTTAATACGTTGACCCAGTCGTGAATGTCTTAAAAACTGTTGGATGGATTGCTTTAAATTTAGTTTGGATGTTTATGATACCCAGAGGAAATCTATGAAGTAGATAATCCGCGTGATATTTCCCCTTTGTGACATTTGTGGTTTTTATTTTGCCAAAAGTTAAGACTTCCATTAAATTTCCTGCCCACACTTCAGTTTGTAATTTGTAGTTTACAAAATGCCAATAAGCTGCAAATAATAATTTTCAGCTTATCGCAAAAAACAAAATGTTAGAAATAAAAGAAAAAGTTTAGCGAAAAAGGGAAACCAGTCAAAACTGAAAGATAAATCACAAAAATGAGGTCAGATTGAGTGGGAGTAAGAAATAACAGACATAGCTGTTGGACTAATTTTGCTGTGGCTTGTTAAAAGGAAATAAATATAGAAATGGCCAAATGAGCTCTTTGTGCTCGGCTCTGCTCGTGACCAGGCATCAAAGTGGAAAACTTTAGCCAGAACATTTTTTATGGGGACAAGTAAAGCTTTGTTTTTAAAGAGTCTCATCTGAAGTCTTCCTCAAGGGTATCCTGCATATGACCTCTTCATGTCACGCCAAACATCGCTGCCTGAAAATGGCATGACACTGACTATCACTTGTCACCTGCTATCACTGATGGCTGCCTTCAACCCGACTAAAATCTAAGGATAAAACGATGACCTATGTAAAACGCATTTTTATGAAGCGGCACACTAAAGCTTGTTGGTTGGCTATTTTAAGAGAAATTGCTGCAGCTGTGGTGATTCATGCCAGTGTTTTCCCCCGTGACTTTGCATTTTTTGTGTTGTTGCTGATGTTTGAGGCAGCTGGGCTGGGTTGCTGTTGCTGGAGATGTGGAGGTCAGACACAGAATTAGCTGCAGGGGCAAAAGAACAGCTGGGCGAACCGGGGATACTGCCTGCAGCTGTAGACGGGCCTTGCACCCCTCTATCTTACCACTGAGTCCACTTAGCATGTGAATGCACATGTGTTCATGCCAAATTTAATGCATGAATATTTGACTTCCTTTGTACATGGTTAGGCACAGGTTTAGTGCAATTTGCATATTCTGAGTCTTGTCACTTGCCAGTGACATCAGTCTGCCATTGGGAGAGAGATGACAGCTGTTAGAGTAAACCTCTGCTACATATCAGATAATCTTTAAATCTCCCGATTTAGATAAGGGCAGAAAAGGGGAGCAATTGTGTGGAATGAAAGTCATCTATTTGTGCGCATCGATTAAACATTGTTCCCACAGGGGTCTTTCAATCGGCAGATTTAATTAATAAGTTTCACAGGACTAACAGGCAGCAGGGGCCTGCAGCTGGGTGAGCGTGAGTCGGTTAGAGTGGTGGGGAACAGCAGAATGAAAGAAGGGAGCAGTGGTGGGGGAGAAAGGGAGAGTTGGTATGAGGAACGGACGAGGCCTCGGGCAACAGGAAGGAGAGGAAGCCGACTTTATGGAGATGAACAAGTAAAAGTCAGCTGTGCACTTTGAGGAAGAATCTGCTTGATGAGAAGATTCAACTCTATTAGTAAAATAGAGTTGCTGTACAACTAATTTCTGACAGCAGATTTGAGTCCAAATTTAAACAAACATGTGCATCACATTCAGTTGCTTTTTTTTTAGAAATTACCAAGAAGCCGTTGAAAAATATATTTTGAGCATCACTGACCTGCTTGTACCACAGTTTTGCTTAACCTTGTTAAAAATTAGGCTGTGATTAAAAAAAGAAGCTAAATTAATGGGATAAAGACTGAAAACAGCTAAACTGGCCTGCAGAATTTACCCTATAACAGCGTGTTCTGTTCATAATTTAATTTGAACTTAAAACGTCACTTGTTGATTTTATTTCCTTTGCCAGCTAAATGCTTAATTCCAGTTTTCAGTGCTGAATAGCTTCTCTCTAGTTTCATGACTACACTTAAAACTTTCCTTTTTGATAAAGCCTGTAGCTAGGGCTGGATTAAATGACTCTTTACCATCCTTTTGTTAATCTGCTGTAGACTCAGGCTGCTGGGGCATTTCCCATGATGCACTGAGCACTTCTTCTCCAGTACCCTCTTTTCACTATTGCCACTGCTGCATCAGTTAACTTTTGTCTACTCCCACTGGTGGTTTGTTTTGTCCTTTTCCTTCATCTTGCTTTTTATCCTCTTTCCACTGCTCCACTTGTTGTGGGAAATGGCTGCCAGTCATTGAACCTAGTTCTGGTAGAGGTTTCTACTTATTGGGGTTTTGCAGTCACATGACTATTAAACATGTGACATTAACTTGTTTGGACAATCATTGTGACAGCGTAGGATCAAGTGATTAAGACAACTAGCGACTAGTCTGTGCCCATCTGGCAACCACCTGCCATGAGGAGAGTATTACCTTACCAGTTGTGAGTAGTTACTGGGGGTTGATGGCAGTGTTTGCTAAACTCCAGTGACACAGACCTATAGATTGATCAATAACCCCCTGCACCTTCTTTGTAACCGACTTCACCCAGTGAAAACCAACAAACTCAAGGAACCAGGTGGGAATTCTCCATAAGTGGTGGTTATATCATGTCCAGTATAGCAGATAAGTCTCAAGCACTATGCACATGATGTCACGTGAGAGACCTCAGTAAGAAGAAAGTTTTTTCCTCACCACTGTTGCCACCTTCTGATATTGGAGTGTCTTAACACAAAACATCGAGTCACTGTTGAATCGCTATATATATAAAACTGAACTGAATTGAGGTAGATAACTCACCCTGATGTTGTTCTGTTGGTTTATTCCTGATTAAAACAACATAAACTGCAGGAAAGGCACACAGCTGCAAAGTGGTCAAAGCAGCCTCACAATAACAACCACCTGTACGTCATCGCTGAACAATCAGCACCCAAGAGCCTGACAGCTGCGAACAAAGCACACATGTGACTGTGAAGCAGAATGAGCTGGAGATGAAATGATTCAGAAATGGTGACAAAAGAGGAGGAGGATGGGAGCGTGTGTGGCCTGTTTTTAGCATGGCTTTGAGGCTCAGTAGCTTGGTGATATAGGGATAAGGAGCATGAGAAAACTGAAGAGAAGCAGGGAGATGCGGTGTATACTTACTCAGTAAGCTTATCTCTGCTGGTAAGAGTGTGATTTAAAAAACTAGAAGTAACACTGAGCATGAGAAAGGTTTAATTAGAGAATCAAGGTGTTAGATTTCTACTTTAACTTCTATGGGAATAAAATAGAATCTTCAACCCTGTATGTGACCATACTTCTGCACATGCAACCACGCATAAGCAGCTTAACACACGAGTACACGTTTCCCTGGAAAAGCCACTTCCCATCACTCCTGCCAAGGTGGCAGGGAGGGCTCACTCTAATTGCTGAACAGATTGACAGAATAAGGGGATTCCAGGTGTGCAGGGCCCAGAGAGAGAAGGGTGTGACTGTGCACAGAATGCATTATCATGCATGTCAACTCCCAGTTCATTATAGGAATGTGCCTCTATTTAAGGAGCACACCTAATCTGCTGCTAATTACAAATTGCAAGATAGAGACAATCCTTCCATCTGGGTAAAATAACCATATCATGGACATAATTTCCTCCAAATCTCCTGGGAAATACAGGAGGCTCTGTATTGATGGATATTCCCTCTGCTGAGCTCTCACCTGGGAAAATGTGAGAGCAAATCGTCCCCAAGATGAATGCTGATAGGTTTCGAGGGGTTGCTCTGCCTCTGTCTTTATCTTCCACCACTTCCCTTCTGATCATTAACTCCAAAAGTAGCTCCCCAGTTGAGACCTGGCCTGGAAATAATCACACGACCACATTGTGGTGGTAATTCTCAGGGCCTTTAATCTCCTCGACAGAAGAGGTTCTGAAAAGACGATGCACTGACCCTGAAGAGCGAGAGTACATCTGATATTATGCAAACTTTTTTTAATGGATACATGTGCGCTAATGTGTGTGTACTCAGTTTGTGAGCAAGTGTATGTGCCATGAACTGTGCGTGAAGGTTTCTCAGGACTTATCAGGTGATCCTCTCTGGCCGGATTCTTAATTGACTGTTCACATGGCACATAAAGTAACCTATCATCCTCATTTTGTCTGATCTTACAAACATCAGGACACTTTTCCAAAGGGCTTCTCACTTATAGTTTCACGTCCAAGAGCAGGTCCACTCTGTGCATCTTAACTAAAGCATCTTATTGAAGTAATGCACTTTGAAAAGTCCTTTGAAACATCCCTTATTTACCAACACTTTGCACCGTCAACCATCTAGAACTAATTCCATCTAATCGCACTAAGTTACTTCAAATCCTTAGTGTCACTTATGAATGTTAATCGTGAAATGCACAAAGAACACAGCCCTCCTGAGGCCTCCATTTCTCCTCGTGTACGTCTTCTTCGTTATCACAGGAGTGAGATAAATTAAGCCTGTAACATGAAGGAGACGCGAGGCATGTGGGGCAAGGTGCAGTGTTCACAGGCCTGTTTACAAAAGACTGAAGACACCAGGAGTATACAGGTTTGGATGTTATCCCATGTTCCCTGAATAATTCAGTAAATTCAATTCAGTTTTATTTATATAGCGCCAAATAACAACTGCCTAATATTGTAAGGTAAAGACCCTACAATAGTACAGAGAAATCAACAATCAAACAACACTGTATGAGCAAGCACTTGGAGACAGTGGGAAAAAAACTCCCGTTTAACAGGAAGAAACCTCCAGCAGAACCAGGCTCAGGGAGGGGCGGCCATCTGCCACAACCAGGTGAAGGTGAGGAGAGGAAGACAGGACAAAAGACACACTATGGAAGAGTTTCAGTGAGCGATAATAACTAATGATTAAATGCAGTCTGGTGTATAAACACATATTGAGTGAAAACAGGTGTGTGAAGAAGAAACACTCATTGCATCATGGGAAGCGCCAGGCAGCCTAGACCTATTGCAGTACAACTAAGGGAAGGTTCAGGGTCACCTGATCCAGATCTAACTATTAGTTTTATCACAAAGAAAAGTGTTAAGTTTTAAGCTTAATCTTAAAAGTAGAGAGGGTATCTGTCTCCCAAATCCAATCTGGGAGCTGATTCAAAGATCTGGAAGCTGAAGGCTCTGCTTCCCATTCTACTTTTAAATATCCTCAGAAGCACAAGTTAACCAGACGTCTGAGAGTGAGGTGCTGTGTCAGGGTGATGCGGTACTATGAGGTCTTTAAGATAATTATTGAAGACTTTGGACGTGAACAGAAACATTTTAAATGGGATTCTGGATTAAATAGGGAGCTAATGAAGAGAAGCGAATGTGGAAGAAATAACAATGAAGACGAAAAAAACACTCCCGCCTTCTGGTTTTCAAACTCAGGGGATCAAATGAAGTGATGCTTATGAAGCTGAATGACTCTAAAACAAAACATATATTCAAACGAAATTAAAATTATAATTCAAGGGCGCATTAGTTAGGATTGTTGGATGAGAAGGCCCTGGTTTTAAACCGCTGGTCAGTGTGGAGTCTGCCCATGCTTGTGTGGGTTCTCCAGGTACTCCGGCTTTCTCCCACAGTCCAAACAATTGTTAATTGGCAATTCTAGCAGTTCTAAATTGGATGTAGGCGTGAGTGGCTGTCTGTCTCTCTGTGTTAACTCTGTGATAGACTGACGACCTGTTTAGGGTGTACCCCACATTTTGCTCTGTGACAGCTGGGTTAGGCTTCCACTTGACCCCACAGTGACCAGATTTGGTGGCTCTGTTTATGCTGTAAAGGGCATTAACTCATTCACTGCCATTGACGTCTATAGACGTCAATTGAAAAACTTACGTTGACTGCCATTGACGTCTATAGACGTCAATTACGTTTTTCAATGGGAGGGGCCAGAATACAACCTCGGGCAGCTTGTCAGTGAATTTTATTTTTTCATATATTTGTAAATAAATTGTTTTGATAAAACATAACCTTTCTCAGTGTTATTTCTGTTTTATAGAAGTGAAAAACTATTTTATATGTTAGAGGTGTCACAAAGCAAGAAATATTAGTGTCAAAGGCACTTTTCTGCTTGAAATGTATTTTTCACAAAAAGCTCGTTTTCTCCCTTTTTTTGGTCAAAACAGGCATTTTTGGTGGAACCCACCTCTCTTCTACAGCTGATTACTAAAGAATGGAAAATGGTAGAAACAAGCTTTTTTTTTGGATGAAAGAAGAGAGTCTGTTCTTCATTTTGGTAGGTTCAGCGTTTATATGATCATAACACACAGTTTTCTGTGGCTCTTCAAAAATGAGTAAAAATGCTCAAAAACCCTGGCAATGGGGAGTTACCTGATTTGAAAATGGCTGGCAGTGAATGAGTTAATTGGGTCTTTTTTCTCGAGTGATCACCTTTGGGATTAAAATATCTGTTCTAATCCGAATGTCTTTTCCAGGCTGACAGTGCTGCCTTCCATAGGGAATGCTGAGTCACTGAATAATTTAATGAGTATTACAATTATATGAACCTTTATATAAATTATATTTGTATTGATATCAAAATTAGTATTATTTGCAGACGACACAAATATTTTTTGTTCTGGGGGGAATCTAAAAGAGCTGCTGGATACAATTACATCAGAAATGTGCAAAATTAAAAAATAGTTTGACAGGAATAAACTATCGCTTAATCTAAGTAAACTAAAATAGTCTTATTTGGGAATTCCCAAAAGTGCAGATTCATATAGATGGTGTGGAAATTGTGCTTTTTTGTTTGTTTGTCTCTTTTTTACTTCTCTCTTGTTGTACTTTTTTAAGATGTTCAAAATAGAGATTTGATTCAATTCAATTCAATTAGACTCAACTATTACATGGTATGGCTTTTGCAGTCTTCAGATCAAAATGTAGGAGATTTTGAACCAACTTGTCAGACAGACATTAAAATGACAAATGATGAAATACCTTTTGGAATTTTTTCACAGCAGACCAAGCATCTTACTAAAACATTGTATTTTGATGTTGCCTTAGTTTCCCCCTTGTCCATATATCCAAATTGCAACTATTGAGAACAATTAACGAAAACCAAAGAATTGCAGCTGAAAGCACAGAAATAACTTTTTGTAAGCTAGCAAAACCTCTATTAACTCTTTGTGACATCTACAGGAAGCGGTGCCTGAGGAAAGCGGGGAGGATCATCAAGGACTCCAGTCACCCCAGCCATAAACTGTTCAGACTACTTCCATCAGGAAGGAGGTTCTGCAGCATCCTGTCCCGTACCAGCAGTCTGAGAGACAGCTTCTTCCACCAGGCCATCAGACTGCTGAACACTTCATAGACACCTCAGCTTCACTACTGGAACTTTAACATTATGGGCGATCGTGGCTCAAGAGTTGGGAGTTCGCCTTGTAATCGGAAGGTTGCCGGTTCGAGCCCCGGCTTGGACAGTCTTGGTCGCTGTGTCCTTGGGCAAGACACTTCACCCGTTGCCTACTGGTGGTGGTCCAGTGGCGCCAGTGTCCGGCAGCCTCGCCTCTGTCAGTGTGCCCCAGGGTGGCTGTGGCTACAATGTAGCTTGCCATCACCAGTGTGTGAATGTGTGTGTGAATGGGTGGATGACTGGATATGTAAAGCGCTTTGGGGTCCTTAGGGACTAGTAAAGCGCTATATAAATACAGGCCATTTACCATTTATTATGCACTCCATACTGTACAGTAATGCCACTGTTTTGCACATGTCTCAACTTTGTATATTTTTATATATTTTATTTATTGTTTACTCTATTTAATTTGTAAAATATGTGTACACACACACACACACACACACACACACACGTAGAAAAAATATTTAGTATACACATCCAGAAATGCATATACTATTATATATTGTACATATATTTATTTTTTCAGATGTAGCCATTCTTGTATTTTGCTTGTTTACATTATTGTATTTTGCACAACTCTGTTGCTTGTGAAGCTCGCACACAAGAATTTCACTCACATGTGCTGTACCAATGTACCTGCACATGTGATGTGACAATAAAAGTGATTTGATTTGATTTTGATTTGATTTGTGATGCTAGCAGGACACTATATGAAAAAGCATCGTGATTAGGTTTAATACAGTCCAAACTTCCCCCCAGTATGTGTTTTTACAAAACTTGATGCTTAGCGCTAATCTTTGAGCCACCTCTCATTTGTTTATACTGTCAGCCAGACTTGTAATGTTTCAAAAGTGGTCTTGAGCGATAGTTTTCCAGGCTTTTTGAAGGTCTTTCAGATTTTTCTGTTGGACACTGGCTACTTTTTTTTTTTTTTGCTTGTTTTCAATCCCGACCTTTACCTAAAGGAATGTTTTTTTGTTTTTTTGTTTATTTGTTTAGCCACTTAACAAGGACAAAAAGTCAGTGGTGTGTCTCCACATAACAATAGGCGCTTTATTACAAGCAGCCTGTCACAAAAATTATTAATTGGTTCCCATTTCTTTACTTGAATCTACAAAAATGCCAAAGATAACACAGTTTCACAGACATATAATGGTATTTTTGGATAAAAAAGATGATTTCCAAAAATATATTAGCTGAAAACTTGGCATATCTTGACATGATGTGTAGTGTGTCCTTATTTTGATTTGAGGAAAGTGAACAAATGGAGAACAAAAGAAAAAGGACAAGGACAACTGAGAACAAAAAAACACTGTCAGTACAGTAAAAGCATACCTGGATCGAAAAACACACAATGGAGCACTATCAGTCAAGGACTGGCATCCCCGGAGCCTGAACCTCAACATTATTGAAGCCGTGTGGAATCATCTTTACAGAGAACAGAACAAAAGACAGCCAGCATGCAAAGAAGAGCTTTGAATGTCCTTCAAGAAGCCTGGAGAACTTTTCTGAAGATTACTTCAGGAAATTAAAAGAAAGCTGCCTTAGAGAGTTCACACTGTGTTGAAGAATAAAAGTGGTCATACCAAATAGTGACTCAAGCTGCTTTTGTCTCGTATGTTGCCGTGTATGAATAAATCCCTGCACCTGATTTCCCAGTGATGAGAGACCCAGCAAATGAACTTTTAGTGAGCATAAATTATGTCAAACACCTCCTTTACCCTTGTAGAAAGTGCCCAGACTGCAGTTGAGCCCTTGTAATGTGCCCTTTTTTCAGGTGTAAGTGTGTCACTAAAGGGATTGTGAAATGGTATGGCCTAATCAAAAGGAGCTGAAAAACCACTGCGTTATTACATCTTGACCAGTCAAACAGAGAAACAGAACTCATTTCCTCATCACACACGACTCCTTGACCTCAAAATGGTGTCAAATTAACAGTAAAGGCAGCATTCAACTGACATGGAGAGACAGTGAGGGGAGGATAATTATCATGCCGCTTTGACACACTGGTGTGAGGAAAAAAACCTCAGAGGCTGTGGTGAAAGAAGACAGGGACAGACCCAAGACGTGTAGCCACTGTAATCAGCATCTTTATCCATCATCATTAGCCACTGTTAAATGCGGCAAATGCCGATCACATCCATTTACACGCCCACAGAAATGCACAAAGCCTCTCAAATCCATTAGGAGAGGAGGAAGGAGCAGGAAGAGTCTTTCTGTTAGTAAAGCAACCGAAGGCATCAACTTATTTATGTCCTTTCACCTCCTCAGTGGCAATGCAGCAGGCAGTATTGAGAGTCAGATTTGGAGTTTTGACAGGATTAACAGGAGTCCAACCACGTCAGAGTAATTAGAAACTGAGCAGCCATCAATCAAGCAAGCATCCTCTTCCCTCTGAGACTTACTGATAAACATGCCAAAAGCTGCACAGCATTCATCTTTTCATGAGCAGCGCAGCTCAACTCTTCCTCCGTCTTTTACTTATGGATGGCTCCTTCATCTGTGGCCCTCCCAACTCACTTATGTTCTGTCGTGTGCATCACATAAATGCATGCAGACGGAAAGAAATCGAGCACTGGTTAGTGCTTTCAAAGACATTCAAAACTCCCCAAAAACCCTGTATGTGTCCACCCAGGCATAATTATGCATGCAGCTGTGAAGCATACATACAGGGATCATGTTTGCGCATGCAGCATGAAGTGGAGAGTGAACCCAGTAACAGTTAGTTTGCATAACAGGTCTAGGGTGGAACTGCTGTTTTTCCACACTTGCAGCAGGACTCTGAGGAGACGTGCATATTTGCTGGCTGTTCATTCAGTCGGGACATTTAGTTAAAATTTTTGCATAATTACAAAAAAGAAAAAAAACTTTTTGCAAGTGTTTTTGCTCCACAAGACTGTCTCTATATTACTTTTCTGTTTTGTCAATTAGCACTGCCTGCTTTTTCCTTTCCTTCTTGCCAAAAATGTAAATGCAGTTTAAGATATTACCCAAATCTACCGTGAAATCTCTCATCTTTGATGAGATTGATTCCACTATGGCTTTGCTCCATTTCCTCCACCTCTCTTTGCCCTCTGCAGTGCCAGTTTTTTGGGGTTAATCTTAAAGGAAAACTACAAAGAAAGCTGACAGAGAAGTCTTTACATTAGATGGTGTGGAGCTTCACCAGGCTGGTTCAGTGCTCACCGTGAAGTATACTTATTAAGTAAAGGCTCCACGAGGCAGCTCACACGATCCAGAACGAAAGCAGCAGCGAGGACTTTGAACGCTGTCAGCACTTCAAGTAGCCATCTCTCTCTCTCTCTCTCTCTCTTTCTCTCTCTCACTTTTATTTCATTTAAATAAATAAAACAATCACTAACTATTGATAAATAAAACCACACAGAGCAATTGAGCCAAAGCACAGCAACATTTGCAGTATTACAGATGTGGCTGCATGAAGTTACTACTAATGCAAACATTTCCATCTTTGGAGCTTCACTTTACATCGAGTTTTATTCACAGGAGTTCACAGGAAATGCATCGTGTTTGTCAGTAAGCCTAGCACTTAGAATCCATATTTACAGACTTTACTCTGCACTTTTTGACAGATGATCAGTCTGAAATAATGCTGAGAGTGCTTTGGAGTCAGGAGACCTCCGAATGCTTAAGTCAACTACTCTCTCTGGGTCCTACTATTCCACACTGATGCCATTCACATAAAATCACATTACAGAGTGATGGGAGCAGCAACTGCCTGACTGTTAAAACAATAGTTTATGTTGTTGATGGTAATATTACTATTAGCCAAATCTTTATGAGTGTCACTTTAGAAGCTGGGTTTGTTTTTATTAAAGCTAGTTCAGCATGTGCAGGCGGCCACATGATTCGATAATCTAGGTCTTTCCCCACTAATCTGGTAAGCATTTTCAGTGCTTTCTTTATTAATTTCTTCAAAATAATAAATATCTTATTAGATTATGTTTGCTGTTAGCGTTACTCATGTTGGTTGGCTTGTGATATTTTTAGCTAACTTCTTAGCTAATGCTAACTGAATGATCACCATGCTTCATAATCGTCTTCACTAACCAATGGGTGACATCATCCTGGTTATTTCCATCTTTTATTCTCTGTATGGTATATAAAATAAAAAATATTTTACTGGTCTATTTTTTAAATAATTTAATATCAAGTTGTTTCCTGGGACTAAAAAAGCAATTTTTTCCTAATTATTGAGAACATTTGTAACAAATTACAAATTTTCTTTTAATGTTTAGAATTTGGCGGGTTTTTTGGCAGAAATATTCTAATTAGAGCATCTGGATCCTCCACATAATTGTAGATACTCAGTGAGCTCTTCATGAGCTTACTTTGACCTCAGGGAAAAAAAAGTCAGCTCACACCGACATCTTTCAAAGTAAAATCAGATTACCATGAAATTGGATGAGCACGTACAATACCCCAAAGTGGTAGACTCTTGTTTTCTGTGACCCTGTAACCTTTCCTCTGGCTGCATTTTAAGGGACAACATCAATATTTTTAGCATCACTACAGATAAAGATGAAAACCCATTAGCTTAATATATTTCATCCCTCCAGGAGTTTCACATTGTTACATGTAATGAACGTTAAGCCTCTAGAGTAGCGTCAGGCCTTTGGGGCTTTAGGTTTATTTGCAGAAGTCTGTTTTTTGTTAATTGTCACTGAATTACAAGGAATAATCTGGAGGTACATGCACGCAGCTGGGCAGCCTTTACAGCATAACCTTTAATTAAATTCAAATTCAATTAAAGAACAGAAGAGCAAATCCCTCATCTGATCACAGAGGAATCACAGCCTGTTTTAAATCCTGACAACAGCTCAACAAATGTCTCAGCACCAAATTATGTACTTTTTTAACAGAAGGAAGGAATGCCACGAGCTATTGATGTTTGCATTATGATGATTACAAACTGTATGTTCCGCTCATGTCCCAGCGTACATCCATAAATAAAAACATGCACACACACTCACGCGCCCGTTTACACACCTTGTGCGTCATCATCATAACCGGTTTCAGCGGAACGACTCGATGGCACAAAGCGTCAGGGGAGCAGGTGTTTATGCCTGTCAGAGGAGTAGAGAGAGCCTGAGATGTGGGCTGAGAAACACCGACCCCCTTCTCCTTCCTGCAGCTTTCCATCCATCTTCTTTTTCTCCCCTCTATTCCTCCTCCTACAGTCATCTTTGATCCCTGTTCTCTCACTTCATTTCTTTCATTTTTGGCTTCACTCATTCCCACTCAGCCCCCCCTTCATCATCCCTTATCTCTGTTTTGCTCCTCAGACTCATCCTCTCTCTGTTTCTTAAATCTTCAAAGTATCATGGTCACTCAGCTTGGCTCCTCCACGGTCCTCTGCAGAACTCTTTTATGCACCAAACTCTAATGGCATCTTTCATGACAAGTAACATTTAGATGTATGCACGCATACATGAGCCTCAAAAATGTTTCATCTATTTTTATTTTATTTTATTGACAACATAATGCAGTAAATATTCAGTTGCGCAGCCAATCAGAGCAGCCAAGCAGGCAGCTCTGATGAAGTCATAGGGAGGGTTGCGGATAAATAGACAGTCGCTTTAAAAAACAAACAAACAAACAAAAAAACTGAATGTCTCCACTCTGCATCACATTAAAACATCACACATTTCTAATGAATGGATGAATCCACACTGAGCACAATGTCTCCAGACCAGGACAATCTTCAAGGACCGGCGTGATGACAGAGAGCTGAGAGGAGTTAGTCCACACAGTGCGGTGGCATTTGCCCCCAGACAACTGAGGCCTGCATCTTTGCGATCAATTTTTCAGCTTTAAGGATCCTTTTTTTTTTTTTTTTACCCCAGAGCCTTCACAGCTACATCGAATTGAAAGAGCGTGAGCGGAGCACACGAATACCATCAATTAGTCAACACATTACGTTAGCAGCAGGCTTCTGAACGAAGCGGCCTGCAGCTCTACAGTCAGTTTTTCAGTCTCTCACACTTCCATCAATCTGAAAGTACTGAATGGATGAAGCGTGCCAATGAGCAGTACACATAATGCACAACCCACATCCACAAGAAAGCCCAAAGCTTGTGCTATAAATAAGACTGTATGCATGTTTAAGTGTCATTTGAGGAGTCATACTGTTCAAATACAATCCCAGCCATGTCGAGAAATGAAAGCTTTAGCCCTCGTCGGAGTCCGAAAAGTAAACTTCCATCTGTATTTGCATTTATTGTACCCTGCAGTGTTTGTCCATTTCTGTGCTTCACCTTGGTGCCGCTGTGTAACTTATGCAGCACACAAAGCATGCACCTCTCTGGCCACTGTTTACTAAATGCTCCGCGCCGGACTTGTAGCGCGGGTGCGCAGCCTCATTTCCATTTAAATTTCCTAACGTGGCTCCTTCCTCAGCAGCTGAGGATCTTGATGAAGGCCCGTCTGAACTCGATGTTGAAGGTGGTGTAGATAACAGGGTTGAGGGCGCTGTTGACATACCCGAGCCAGGTGAAAGCACTGTAAAGTTCAGGAGGCACGTAGCATGTCCTGCAGTGAGTGTTCAGAATGTGAGTCACAAAGAAAGGCAGCCAGCAGATGAGAAACACCCCTGGAGCGGGCAGACAGCAGAGAGGTATGGAGAAAGGACAAAACGGAATTGAAGGTGTACGCCGGACAGAGTGGTGGGTATAGTAATAACATTTAAAATAAAAAGGAAGAGAAAAGGAGAGAAAGAAAACAGAATTCGTGTTAATCATGGTCACAGCACATGCTGGCTAAAACCTCCCTCAAACAGTTGTTGTGCCTGAAAATGAACAAATAAATGAATGAAATGAATGAAATGAAATGTTATCTACCAAAGCCTTCTTAACAACCCTATAATAACTACACTGGGTTGAAACCTGCATCTGCAGGAACAGTAATGGTTTGTTCACAACAAACACAAAGCGAGGTTACGCTTTGTGACGCAGATTTACGATAACAATTTAAATTTATTTCCCTCTTTGCACAGATGGGTGGGCACGGTGGCGGTTAGCACCACTACCTCGCAGCAACAAGGTCCTTGCTTTAACGCCCTCATCACCCGGGGCCTTTCTATGTGGAGTTTGCATATTCTCCATGTGCCTCGGTTGGTTTCCTCCAGGTACTCCAGCTTCCTCCCAAAGTCCAAAGATATGCATGTTGGCCATAGATATGAGCTGCATAAATGTGGCGTGCAGTCTAAAGTGCTTTGATTTGTCATTAAATGAAAAAGTGGAATATAAAACCCAGTCCATTTGCACTTTCTATGCAGTTAAGCTGCATTAAAGTGTCCCTTCATGTTTGGTGTGAACACAAAGTAGTGTTTCTCTGACAGTTTTGAAAAAAAAAGAAGAATAAAATAAAATAAAGAACGGATTAAGCCCTACTTTTGTCTGCTCTAACGTAAGCTTCAAATGTTACAGTGTCTAACTACATAGTTTACCACCTGCAGATAAATACAGACATGGATAAATCTTCCACTATTGCCCTGTTGCTAGTGAGCAGACCTATGAGGACACTTTTAATGGGCCAATTAGACCAGTTTTAACCTGTGGTTTGTGCGGTAGTCATATTGAAGTCTTACCCATCAGCGGCCATCAGGATACATTTTATTGTGTATAAACAAGACTGTAAATGCTGCATTGTAGCTTGAGCAATCATTAAATTCAAGCGCTATAATTGGTGTCTTGACATTGCGGTAAAGTTGTGGTCAGTTTGGATGAAAAAGCAAGGCTGGGATTGTCTTCTGTGCATGCGCCACTGGCTTTCACTGACACCAGTGTAATGTAATCGGGCACCTCTGATTACATTTTGTCAGTGAGATCTATGCTGTGTCAGAGCTAACTGGACCAGGCCTAAATAAGCAACCTGGCTGATAATTGGAGCGTGTGAAAGCTGTGTCAGGAGCTACAGTGTGTGCGTTGTCTGGGCCGACACAGTGAACCCGAGGCCTGACATTTCAGCTTGATTTATTGTAGTATAGATAAGAAAAATATGCAGGAAATGCACACAGTGAGAAAAAAACGTGTTGGTACTGTCGTGGGTATATGTGGCAGAAGAGTTAATCCTACAAATGTGAAAGAAGTCGAAGCAGAATAAGCAACTCGGTCATATATCGCCTCTCTAAAAGCTGCCTGTCTTATAGAGTGTGTTACTGTGACATTTACACTTTCATTTCCTCAGCTTATCTCAGTCTCCACTCACCGAGCACAATGGCCAGCATCTGAGTGGCTTTTTTCTCCCTCGCGTGCATGCTCCTGAATCGGGGATTGCTGATGTGAGACATCGGCCGCAGTGATGTGTGCGTCTGCCCGTTGGACAGATCTTTCACCTCACAGCTCATCCTGACAGGAGGACGTTGGATCTGGCTGTTCTCGTCGGGGTCCCGTTCCCCCCGCTCCTCCTCTACATCCATCTCGGTGCGGCCACACGAGGCATGGCTGATGCTACAGTAGTTCTGCATGTCCACCGGGGGCAGCACTGAGTTCTCCACCGGCCCAGTCTTTGGGCGTTTGCCCCACAGGCATCCTGAGAGCAGGTTAGGCTTGGAAGGACCCGAGGGTTCTTCACTCTGCTGACACGAGACACGACACAGTTATTGACAGCTTGAAATCAATAAAGGCTTAATGCTGGGTTGGTGTGCTGGACGTATCAGGACAACAGTTTCGAGCCTGAAATTAATTTTTCAAGTGCTTCCACACCAATGCTTCCAACAGACAAACTGATGTGATTTTTCAAGGGGTTTACATACTGTCACCGGTCCCTTTTTCAGGGACACCGAAACAGCTGAACTGCTCCTTAATGTAAATATTGAATCAGCCAGTCACATGACTACAACTGCTTTAGAGGATGGAGACATGGCCAAAACAAACCTGCTGAACTTCAAAGTGAGCATCGCGGGTGATTAAAGTTACTTTGTGTAACAGTTCCTGGTGAAACTGGACATTTGTTTCATGGATGTGTTTTCAGCACCTCATTGAGTCTATTCCACTATTAATTAAGGGAGCTTTAAAGGCAAAAAGGAGTCCATGACAATATTAGCAAGGTGTATTTTAGATTATGTGATGTTTTATTGTGTGACTGGCACCAGGGAATTGAGAAAAGACATTTATTAACTCTGTGCTTTTTACAAATTTGGATTTAATTGTGTGATGGAAACTTTGCTAAATAAAACAATAATTAATTTATCTTATTATGGCCACAACGATTCCTAAATTTTGAACAATTTGAACAATTCCACAGCAGAATAGTAACAGTAAATAACCAGACATCCTAATAGTGTGTTCACAGATAGGAGGGCACGCTGCGGTACATTCAAGACCAGTAAAGACGCATGTAGGAGATCAGAGACAAACCAAAATCATATAAAATGGAATAAAAACAAGCAGTCACCTCAGCAGATGGATCTACAGATTTTATGCCAGATGCACTCCCCGACACAACCCTCCCATTTATCTGTACTTGGGACCAGCTGCCAGAGTGCAGTATGACCCTGATGCTGGGTTTGTGTCTTCTCCCAGGATCAAGTTGGGGATATTTTACATGTAAGGCAAATGTGCTAACCACTGCACCACAGAGCCACTAGTATCTGAGCATCAGCTGGCAGACAAAGTTTCCATCTGGTGAACATATTCAACCATTTATTTGCAACAGAGACAGATGAAACAAAACCAGCTAGGCAGGATGAAGGCTCAGTGGTTAGCACTGTAGCCAGACAGCAAGAGGGCCTGGTTTGTCCTGCCATTGAGATATATATTAATACTTCTTATCTCATTCTAGGACACTGTTGTAAAGGAGATTTTTCATCACAAAAGTTTCACTACCTGGTTTAAAAAAGGATTAAAAAAAGACATTTTCCTCTGTAGAGGGTAAAAACCAAAACAGAGGTTAAAGATCCACAATAAACACCCCCAAGCAGCAGATGGCTGCCCCTCCCTGAGCCTGGATAGGCCAGAGATTTCTTCCTGTTTAAAGGCAGTTTTCCTTCCCACTGTCACCAAGTGATTGCTCTAATTTATTGAATGGCTTTCTCTTGTAGGGTCTTTATCTTACAATATACAGTGCTTTGGGGTGACTGCTGTTGGGATTTGGTGCTATATAAATCAAACTGAATTGAAATACAAGTTTAAACGTTTCCGGTTTTAATGTTTAAATTAAGTCATCACACTTCACTGCTCTACCTTCTATTTTCCCTCACCCCTCGTAATATCTATTGAGAAATTGCCTTTAGCTTATCCTCCTTAACCTCATGCGGAAAATATGTGGAGCTGAGAGCTGGGCTGCTCTGCTAAGCCAACAAAGTGGCAAATAAGACTCAGAAAAATGTAAAGTTATGGTCAATACATATCTGAAGGGCTCTTCAGATGGACTAAAAGTGTGCCCGACTCCAAGTTCAATAGTTGACATTCAGCACACGCCAGGAAATCCTGCTACATTTTAGGAGCTGTTTCATTTATCTCTTGTGCCAGCAATTACTTTAACTTTCCAAACCTGTGACAAATTCAATCTCAATTTTCCCTCTCCAGCAATAACACGTTTTTAAGCACTGTACAATTTGCAGTAAGACCACAAACATGAATTTGCATGATATTCTCAGCCCATCGCGCTTTTTTATTTCGTTGCTGATATGAATCCTCTGCCGTTGAATGCTGTGTGAATTTTGCAGGTGCTGAATTTTGCAAGTGCATCTCACGCAGTCTTTGCTGAGCCACGCTTCACAATCACAATTCCTGGCTCCTTCTGTGACCCCCCCAGGCTGCGACCACACAGCCAAATGAGAAAAAAAATCGAATTTATCTGAATACGTCATAGAGACACCGAGATGAAAAGCTAAAATTCATGCAACCACATTACAAAACTCCAACACAGTCAATATAAGTTACCTAAGCATTAAACAGTGATATATAAGTTAAAAAACAAAAGTAGAGCAATAGAAAAAAATAAAATCTGGTTTAACATAACACCCACCACTTTAATCCTTATAGGTGACAAGTCGTGCTTCGCCTTTGGAGTCTCTTCTTGCAGACAGGTCTCCTACGGGGATCAGAGGAAAGTTCAACAGAGAAAATGGTTTCCAGAGAAATGAACAAAACCCCGTCACCTCAACCCCATCAGTCCACAAGTGGAACATATTTGTGCTGTTCACTTCAAACTCATTGATCCATCTCTTTTCATCTCCAGAATGCTTTCATTAAAATTCAACCAATTCTCATTGAGCGTCCCCGACGCGGACTAAAAATCAAAAGAATTAGGATTTACGCCTGTTGTGCCTTCAGTCACTCCCTCCCGAGCCGAACGCTGTGCAGTCCAATTAAAGCTTGCTGCGAAAATAGAGATAGGTGCCTTTGAAACACACAAAAAAGACATACTCCTCCTTCATAGGAAACGTTAATTCTCTTGACTCAGTAAGAGTCCTATTATCTTGTTTAAAAACATCATTCCACCGTAGTTCTCTCAACCTGAACCCCTGCAGAGCTGGCATCTTACAGCTGGAGGCCTCCACTCCTGGATGAGATTCCAAAATGGGACTGCACTGTTATCTAGTGTAAAAACGGAGGGAACAAAGGGAAACAAAGGGTGCAATGAACACAGCCAGAATACTCAGGAAGCTTCTAGGTGTGGCAAAGCTATTCAAGTCACTGGGTTGACTTGTCTTTTTATAGACCATATTTTAATAATAGGGTGCAGATGTATTAAACGTGACCTAATGTATCCTTGCCTGTGGTTATTGACATCCATCATCTGTATGATAGATGTAACTGGGACACGATTGAAAAACTGACAGCTTGTTGAGAGAAAGAAATTGTCTCATAATAGAGATTAAAGAACAATGTGACCCTTGTGCCGACATTATTATTATGAGGACTAAAATATAACTTAAGCTTGCTTTGTTTGTCAGATCCATCCATCCATCCATCCAATTTTACTTGAATAAAGGTCACATGACCCCATCAGCGCACATTAATCAAAGTAAAACATTTTCACTGAAGTTACTTTAACTTCTTATTAATTCTCAGCTGGTTTTGCTATGCAACAAAACATGGAAATGTCCACATGTGTCAACAATGATGTCTATTTGCAGTCCTGTGAAAAACTAAATAGACCCTCACTGTCTTTATAGAAATTAAGCAGCAGCCAGGTGATGCTAATCAAATGCACTTGATTAAAGTGTTCCTCTATAAAAGCAGGGGTAGTGATAAGCTGATGGTGTGGTGAAAACATGATCTTACAATCTTCCTAGGAGTGGACATCCAACCATATTTCCCATTCAAGCTCAAGACCAACATGTCAGGCTCTATAGGCCTCAGTTAGCTTATTAAACCTTAAAGGTCATCACAGTGCAATTAGAAAATGACTAAACCGGTATGGGTTGTTTGGAAGAATTGCCAGGAAAAAGTCTTCAAAAAGAACACGCGGCAGAGCTTAGCTTTGCAAATTTGCATCTAAACAAACCACAAAACATCTGGAGCGATCTCCTTTGGATAGATGACGCCAAATTGGAGATGTTGGGTCATAATGCAAAGTGCCAAATTTGGTGAAAAAAACCACCATACGCCAACTGTCAAGCACGGTGGTGGCGGGACGATGATTTGTCTTGTTTTGCAGACACAGACCAGGGCACCTTACAATCATTGAGTCATCTATGAGCTCCTCTGTATACCAAAGTATTCTAGAGTCAAATGTGAGGGCATCTGTCTAACAGCTGTGCAGCAGGACAATGATCCCAAGCACAGGAGCAAACCCACAACAGAGTGGCTGAAAAAGAAGAATCAAAGTGTTGTAATTGCAGAGTCAAAATCCAGACCTCAACCTGATTGAAATGCAGTGGTGGGACCTTAAGAGAGCTGTAAAGAAATGAATGTCTGGAAATGAAGTGGAGCAACATCGTAAGGCAGAATGGGCCAAAACTCCTTGACAATGACACAAGAGACTGATAAAAGCATTGTCATGGTCCCTGTGCCTCCCCGGCCAGCCCAGTGTGGCCACAAGTGTTTGTTGTTTTACTCTCTCTGCTTCCCTCGCCTTGCTCTCTCTCTCTCTCCTACCTGTCTGCGTGGGCGGAGCTCTGATTGGGCTCTCGCCCTTGGCCCACGCACCTGCAGCTGATCTCCGGTGATTTGCAGCTCTTCTTAGGTCAGGGGCTCTGAGCTACTCGTTGCTGGAATATTGAGTAACTCTCGTTAGTATTGCCTGGCTTCATTGCGATTCTGTTGTTCCCGTGCTTGCCTTCGACTTACCCTCGTCTGTGTTAATAGGTTTACCTGGATCAGCCCTTTTGTGACCCCTGGACCCCGTGAGTGTGAGTGGGCAGCTTGTGTGGAGATTGTTTGGACAAGGAGCGGAGCAAGTGCGAAGAAGTGTGTTTCCCCAGTGTACATAGCGCACCAGTGTGATTAATAAAGTATTGTTGAACCGTGCTTTCTCAGTCTGCGCCTGAGTCCGTTCCACCTCCGTGACAGTCATAGAGAAAAGCAACACCTCAAGTTATTGCTACTAAAGGTGGTTTCACAAACTACTGAATCATTGAAGTACTTGGATTTTTACAGCACTTCAGGGAGTCCAGTGAAAACCTTTTTTCTGACTGTCAACAAATAATTATGCATTTTTTTTGTTTTTGTTTATTTACTTTTTCATTCAGATTTTTTTAATATATTCAGCATATCATAATATAATATTCAGCATATCAGAAGAAGACACCTTTTCCCGGGCACTTTTACAGTATTTCTGGCAGCGGTTTTCTTGTTGATCACTTTGTCTACATTTTGTACTCTAAAATTAAACAATTATTAGAGTCTAATAGAGTTTTTTCCCCCCCTGTGCACACCGGGAATCTATCTAATTGTAAAAGGGTCCAAAATAAAGGTGAGTTGTAATTCATTATCAGTGCATAAAATTGGTGAATGCAAATAAGTGAGTGAGACAGAATCTGAGAAAGATGAATTTGCTGTGAGGAAAATACACTTACAATAAATCAGGAGCTAAATAACAGTTTTTCAGAAATGGAGCACAGTGAATGTGAAAGGTGTTATAATAGTATAATAACTGGTCTAGCTGCCCAGTTATTATTTTTGACATCTTAGGTTTGATATATGAAAGAAAAATAAAAAGAAAGGATGATGTGTTTATTTTGCCCTCAGCAAAAATAATTCGGGCACCATCGTGGCCCCTTTATACTCTGACGTCTGTCAGAATATCTGTTCTTTAATGTGACATTTATAGAATAATTAAATGATTTTGTGGAAGCAGGAACACGTAGACCAGAGAAGCGGAATCCCTCACAACCCCATCGGCAAATCACACCCTGGTCAGATGATTATTAAATCATTATAACAGCACATCTACAGTTCTAAACATCATGAGCTCATTATAAAAGAGTCAAGGCAATCTCAGTGTAAGTAATCAAGTGAATCTTATTGTTATTCATAAATGTTTGGAAGATTTTGTGGCTTTTTATGACAAGGTCAAAAACTTCTTCATGATGACCCCCAAAGCTGCTCCTCTAAATAGATTTTTAGAATCAATAGATAATTATTGTTAAACTAACTATCTCATAAAGCATCTTTTACTATACCGTGCACCACTAAAAAAACTAATAATGGAAACCGACTCACCACAGACGGTGGGGTGGAGCCTGGCTGCACCTTCCCACTGGCCTGTCCAAAAGTGATCCTCTTCCGCCTCATCCTGAGGAAGACGTAGATGCGGATGTAAACCAGCAGAGTGACAATAAACGGCAAATAGAAGGACACCACAGAAGAGTAGATCACAAAGTCAGGGTTGGAGATGGAGCACACCAAAGGGTCGTCTGCAATAAAAGGAAAATATCATTATGGAAAACAGCCTTAAAATTATAGGATAATAAAAGAGACAAACATCATCATTTAAAGCTGGCTCTCTGACCCCAGAGTATGCTGTCAATCTTGAAAATAGCCTTGATCGTTTGTCCTCTTTTCATATAATGCCTATATATCGAACACATGCTATACCCCAACAGAGATCACTGCACGATAGAGACATAACTGATCTGACAAGAACTGAGCAATAAATTCAGGATAAGAGACCACTTCATATAATAAAGGCTGACAAATTCCTCATCCAAAATCATGTCACACAGAGAGTGGGATGAAGGATGGATAGATACAATCTATTTGGTGCCACTCTCCAAACTACCTTCAGCTGCTAGACTCAGAGTACTGATTATTTCTTTTTTGTTTGGGAACAAAACAGATTTGTCTGTTTGAGCTGATCCGTGTCAGTCGATTACTTCAAAAGAAAGACGAAGGATTTCAGACCTAACAGTTATTTAGCTTCAAACTATATGTGATTTGGCTTTACAGCACATCTTCAGTGTTGGAAAACACAAATGATTTTTAACAATAAACAAGACGGCATCTGTTTTCCACTTGACGTAACCTCATCCAATCAGACTGCAATGCAAACAATATTTTGAAAGGACAAAAGAAATATTTGCTTTACTTTTCTTGTTAACTAGAAAAATGTGTGACAGAGCAAACAAAGTTGCAAAGTTTTTTCTTTGAAGGACTTCCTACAATAATTAAAAACAACAAAAGAACAAAAATAAAAACCAACCATAAAAGGAGCACGGATCATGAATAAATCAATACAAAAATCTAAAAGGATCAAAAGCAAAGAAGACAGGGATAAATAAACAAGTATTAAATATATAAAACAGCCACTTACCAAAGATACAAAAAAGGCCTCCAATGAAACAGTGTATTAAGAGGAGGTTTAATGGACATAAATGATTCAATCAATCAAGTGCAATCTTTGAAGTAGAGAAGAAAGTGTTGAAATAAGAAAGTGATTTCAGTGACTTTGATTGTGGCGTGGTATTGCAGAAAGTGCTGATCTGCTGTGCTAGTGTACTACCATCTCTAGGGTTTCCTGAGAATGGGCCGAAAAAGAGAAAATATCAGTGAGCTGCAGTTCTCAGGGTGAAAATACCTTGTTTATCCCAGAGGTCAGAGGAGAATGGCCAGACTGCTTTGAGTTGATAGCAAGGCAACAGTAACTCAAATAATTGCTCATATAACTGCGGCAGATGGCCGCCCCTCCCTGAACCTGCTGTGCTGGAGGTGTCATCCTGTTAAAAGGGAGTTTTTCCTTCCCTCTGTTGCCAAAGCACTTACTCACAGGGGGTCATATGATTGTTAGGGTTTTCTCTGTTGTATTGTTGTAGGGTCTACCACACAATATAAAGCGCCTTGAGACGACAATTCACATCGGGTCACCAAAATTGAACAGCAGAAGATTTGAAAAATGTTGCCTGCTCTGATGAGTTTCAACCACCTGAAAGCATCCAAACAATGGTGGTGTAATGTTCTTGTCCCATTTTTATTTATTTATTTATTTTACCAAATATCGATTCATATGTACTCCACATTCACCAGATCTCAATCTCTCCAGTAGAGCACCTTTGGGATTTGCTCGAACAGGAGTTTGACATCATGGATGTGATGCCGAATCTGAATCTGTGCCATGATGACTTAAAGCACTTCTGAAGGCAGAAGGAGGAACCAACCCAGTACTAGCAATGTGTAACTAATGAAGAAGCAAGTGAGTGTGTCAGTGAGCACCCAGGCATGATCGGGGTTAATGAGTGCTTATAGTAATTTAGAACATGTCTAATTAATGCTTTAATAGCAACATTTTAAAATGAGGAAAATAGCAAGCGGCAATTTATTGTAAGTGTAATTTTAACTGGAAGAAGTAAAAATATGAAATTTAAAGGCATCTATGACCTAATCAGGGGCAGACAGAAATGCACACAAGCACATGAGTGACAAATAAGGCTCAGCATAAAAACAACTGTCTATCCAACAGGCAGATAGAAATTTGGGGGCTGATGATTTAAAGTTTTGACAATAAAGAAGGCTCTATGTGAAAATCCAGTGTTGAGTGCACAAAGGTAAACAGAACCACTTTTGCAAATATCAGGAAAAAGTCCACAATTTATTCTGGACAACCCAACAAACTTGCTAACGTGCCATCTCTGCGGCTTTCATCGGAGCCAAAACGGACGTCATGTTGTTCAAATACAGCAGTTTGGCTAAAAGATTCACAAAAGAGTGATGATTCTGGCTGAGGTTACGGGTTTGTAGCGAACATCTAATGTTTCTATATTTTATGTAAACTTGCTCAGGGGAAAGCATTTTGAACTATAATCATCATTCACTCCAAAGGACATAACAGTGGAGCCATTTTTGGCCTCATGACAGTGTTTGGCTCCATGTTCCTTGAGCGGATAGCTGTTTTATGCTCTGAAATTCATTGTGTGAATGCTCTCTTTGTTTGCTCAATATAAGCTTGTCTATTTCAGAGGCAGGGCCGTAGCAGATGTAATGCCACGCTACAACACATTTGTAAACAAGCAATAAGCAACCCAAATCAAAAATGATGTAGTGTTAAAAAGCAAAAGACTCTCTGTCCTACCTGGTTTCACTGACAGTGAATGCCTCGAGTATAAAACTATAGGTTTTCTGACCACGATTGTGTATGAAAGTGGATACTTGGATGAGCTGAATACTTCAGATGCTGAGTTCAAGATTTTATGTTCTACTTGCAGACAAGAATGAGGGGATTTTTGTTCCTGCACTGATCCCACAATAGAGTAAAACGCTGTTAGAATAAATACAGAACAGCATAGAAAAGTATCTGTATAAAAACACATGCAAAATAAAAAATAGCCCTACTGTGCACAGTACAGGAATCACTGCACATCCTGCTGTGTCTTTTGGTCATGCATACTTATCAACCTCACCTAATGCTCCCGTTGCACTGTAACAGGAGAAAACCCACCATCAACACTGCATCCACCCTCTGCACCTCCCTCCTGTTGTAATCTCCTTGCTACACTACAATCCTCCCTCGCTCTTCTTCTCCTTAGTCAGGCTTCTACACCTGTAAAATGTTCATCTGAGCAGATTCACCATCTGTTGATGGTAAACGCTCTTACTTGTGTAAGTAACAACATCCAAATGAGAAAAGCTGTAACGCTGGGTTTTATTAATAACAAACAGCAGCAGTTGTGGCATTGCAGTGAATTGTCCACTTGTTGGTTTATAAATTTACTTATTTTTTAACAGGAAATATTGTAGCTGTCAGAAATTGCACAAAATCTCAAACTCTGTGAAAACGCTGCAAATGTGTGACATGAATGGTCATTTTCTCTGTGATTACATCCTCACAACATGACAGGAATACTGCATTAGACTCTGCTTCCCTGATCTGCCCACATCCTTCAGATTCGACATGCTTCAGCTCTTAATGCCAATAATATCATTTGCTGTTACTTTCACAGACTTGACAAAACTCAGACGACACATGAAATGTTTACAGCACTTGAGTTACTCGCCACGGCCATCCTAAATGCTAAGAACACTAAACTTTAATTCTAAATTACGTAATTAACGTTAACCAGAAAACAAGCCAAAGTCGAAATGTTGCTGAGCTGACCTGTGGTGTTGAATCCAAACAACAGGGGGCAGGACACCGCGAAGGCCAAGACCCACACGGTAGCAATCATGACAAACACTCTTTTTCTGGAGCGATGAGTGGTGTTGTACAAGACGGGCATCACTACTGCCGTATACCTGCAGACACAGACAAGGATTAGAGTTTGCTTTGCAGACGTATTTGTACAGAGGACAGGTGGTGACATTTGAATGAAGGAAAAAGTGCTGATGCGGTCCTGCAAAAGGGAATAATTAGAGGGAGAAAAAGAATGTTGGGCTTTGGGGATGCCAAGAAATGCAATGCAGAGAAAAAGTGGATGGTATAAAGACCAACAATGGGAAGGCGTACCAGGCACTATTATTTAGAAACAAATGGGTATTCAGCAGTAACTCTAGTGAGGCTTTGATTTAAGAGTTAATCAGCACACTATATGCCAAGAGTGTATAATGAGCCCGGAAAAACTGTCCAGCAATAGCCTAGAAGAAGCTGCAATTATGCTGGAACCCAACCCAAAATAGATGTGATGTAATGTTGTTTAGAGCCAGACAACTGCCATGATTGTTTATCCTCATCAGGCTAATTACTCCTGTTCTTCTCTGGGCAAAATGCAGAGTGAAACCCGGAGCCAAACGCGGACATCCACTAAAAATATTCTTCCCACGCTGCTTCCCTTTGCCTTTAACCTCCTGCCACGGCGCTGCTGGGTTAGAATAAATGCAAAGATTTAAAAAAAAATTAAGGAAAAGAGAGGAAAAAAGTTGAATGATAAAAAAAATTATAGGCAACCTTTATTGATCAAGCGCTGCTTTACGTTACACCTTTAGTTTCATCAACTCTTAAAATCACCACTCAAAGCACGACTTAAACTGTAAGTACTTTCACCGGGACAATTCTCCTTGAAGTTTCACGGTAGAACTTGGGTTATCGCGTATTTACGCTGCTTCTGAAGAGCCGTTGAAAGCTGACAAATCCTCTGTTTTCAAAGAGATCAATGCGATAAACTAACGGCGCTGCTGCGAAGGTAAAAATGATCTCAGTGACACGCAATGTCCCAGGGGCTTTGCATTAATTTAGAAGCACACAAACATCTGATGCTGCAGAGGTGCTTTTGACTTCTGTATTAAACAGGAAGAAGAGCAGCATTCAGGACGACTTCATTGCTCAGGTGCAAATTATGAAACATCCAAAAGAATCAAGCAGTCCAACAAATAAAAGAAGGGTTTCAGGATATCTAATTTGCTAATTTAATTGTGAAGACAGCCCCATAAAGTATTTAACCAGTTGGATTCGTACAAAAAAATGATGTCAGGAAAGTTTTACAGGATACAATCGCTGCCAGATTAACATGTTTATATGCTCTGGAATTGGGGCCACTGCCCTGTTTTGGCCTCAGAGCTCCATGGCATTTCTGTTGTGCCATGTTGCCTCATTAAACCCGGATTCTCATTGTTGGTTTTGTTGTTTATTAATTCATTTATAATGATTTCTTGGCCACTTCTGACAGGAGACACATTTCATGAACACAGCATTGACATAGCAAGATTTATTTATTTTTTGCTGTTGTTCTGGATTTTGGATTCAGGGTTATGAGTTTGAGGTTTTTTTTAGATTCTTGTTTTCTATTTCGTGTGCTGTTTTCATTGTTCTTTTGCTTTTGGACTTGAGTTATTTCTGAAGTCTAACTAGTGTTTGTTTAGCTCAGTGCAGTTTCAACTGCACCTGCAGTTCAATAGAATTCGTTACTATCTACCTCGAGCATTTGCATTATTTGCATTTGCATTGTTATTATTCTTTACACTTGACGCTTCATTATGGAAGTTTGGTTATTTATATCTGATTATTTCATTGTTAATAAACCAAGAACCAGTAGCAAGTGTCTTTGGAATAGTGAACAAGTGAAAAACTCTCACGATAAGCTCTCTAAGTGATCGAAGCTGCAGATGTCTCTGTAGGTTTTTGACTAGAAGAAACTCCCACCACACTGTGAGCATTTTCTCGCTGGCATTATAAAAATATCACTACTAAAATTAAGTGTAGGAATGTTATATTTTACTTTTTATAACCTCCACCAAGGGGGTTGTGGGATTGGTTTTTTTAATGTTTATATTTTGTCCAATTTACTCAAAAAAAAATAATTTCTGAACAGATTTGCATTGACGTTTTGGGCCCTGGCCCAACTTAGAAGTGATTCACTTTTGGAGTCGATCCAAAGGAGGACTCTTTGGAAGTAGTCTTCACCACTGTGAGGTAGGGCCGTTTCCCATTATATCCTCACAAATGCTTATCATATTGATGTAACAAAAATTGGCAGATATCGTTTTGATGTTCTTGAGGAAATCTAAGCTGGAGCCAGAGATCCTTCGTCCAGGGACTCGCTTTGTGGAGGGAGTTCTCAGCTCTGGAGGAAATGTGGTCTTTGACGGCTCTTGCTTGGACAGAGATTCTTGTTGATATGTGGCCACCACTCTGGTTTCACGTTTCCTCCTTATCTGGCAGAGTGGTTCAGATCTGCTCGTTTGTTGGGTCTTTTTCTGTGGAGTTGGCATGTTCATCCTGTGCCCATGTGAGTTTTCTCTAGCAGCTTTCTTCCATGGTCCGAATACATCCATGTTAATTTATTGGCAATTCTAAGTTAGCTGTAGCTGTATCTTAGGCAATGATGCAATATAAAGTAATATAATGAGTAACAAATCAAGAGTAATAGCAATGTGTTAAAACCCCACAACAAATACTGCAGGAGAACCTTGTTTGTTATTGCGGCAAATGAATGTTTTTTTTTTTTTTTTTTTTTTTTTTTTTTTAAATGACATCAGAAACAGCAGTATGCGACATTACGTGATGGCAGAGCTTCAGTTCATCCTTTGTCATTTTTTTTTTTTTTTTAATAAATAGGACAGGGGGAATGAATGAGAGAAAGAGGGGGAGAGAAAGAAAGAAAACCAAAGGGGAGAAGAGACGGTGAGAAGGGGGGGGAAGAGAGAGAAAAAAAAAAAGAACTCCTGGGTCACCTGTATGGAGAAAAAAAACAAAAAAACAAAAAAAACAAACAGAGGAGACAGCAAACAACAAAGAGCAACATAATAATAGAGAAAACAAAGCACCATCACAATAAACTAGCTAGTCATAGATATCAATATTTACTAAATAATAAACGATATTGTGCAGCACGCAAGATAGACAGCGCACAGTGTGCTTTGAGGCAGCAGCCAAGAAAGCTTTAGTCCGCGTCTGTGAATACCCATGTGTGCATACCTGTGTGGATCAGCATGCTTGCATTCCAAAGGTTTCTCCATGTAATGATCTGCTAGGGAGTGTGGGGGGGCCACAGCCCCGTCCTCCAGGGTGTGAAGCGGGTATGGAGGAGATCAAAACTCCAGACATCCAGAGGCCCCCAGAACACAAGAGACCATGGAAGACCAACAGAGGGGCAGCCGCGCCACTGTTCCAGTAAGAGCTGAGGAGAGTCCCAGATGAGGGCTCGCCCAGCAGCCGCGGAGCAGAAGTCAGGGGGAGTTGCAGTGACGCGCCCGTGAGCTCCGCCGGCCCCCAGCTGTGCCTGAGTGACCGAGCCCCAGGCCGAGAGGCCGGGGGCACCCCACCTCCAAAGGGGCCCGAGCGAGCCCCAGGCCCCGACAAGCGGCCGCCAAGGAGTGAGCCGGTGTGTACCCGGACGCCCACCCCCAGACACAAAGAACCACCAACACACCGACACCTGAGGGAGTCCGCCACCGGCAGGGGAAGTGGTGGTGGGTGGAGATAGGCCTCCAAACCTTGGAGGGCCTAAGGTGTCCCCAGAGAGGTGGCGTCTGATACCCAACCTGACATATAGACACAGACATACAGGCACACACAGACACAAACATCCATTCCCACCCTCATGCTCTCATATGCACTCACTCCACACTCAACCAACGTGGAGACAGACATAAAGAGACGCTGTACACACAATCACACTCCCCAAGCGTACTCTACAAACCGGGTCTAGGTACCCTTGCCCCTGGAGGGGGGAATTGCACCCAGACCCAGGTGGTGTTGACCCAGGGTGTATACCTCACCCCTGACGTCGTTGCCCACCTCTCAATTTTAAATACACTTAGTCATTGAGGGCTAGCAGGAGGGACTATGCGCTTACCTGCTGCTCCTTGGCAGGTAGCTCCATGCCCTCCTGGGTTTTAATTGCACCTTAGAACACATATGCATCAACACTACAATGAGCGGGTGGAGGGAGGTTTGGAGTCTTCTCCCACCCCCATTCTCTGCGGCCTGCTGGAGCGGGAGGGCTAGTAGGAGGAGTTGGCCGTCCGACTGCGGTCTGGGGTGTGGGGCCTCCCTGCTGCTGCGGAGTCGGGGTGGTCTGCCTCTCCCCACCGCAGGGAAAAGGGTAACACCACAAATGAATGTATTTGAAATAATACCAAAAACTCAGAGTCACACAAAGTGAAACTGGGACTTATAAAACATTTACTGTCATGCAAACTCATGAAAGCGCTCATTTTCCCCTGCAGTCGTATTCGCTGCAGAGAAAGGCAAACACTCCCTTCTCCATACAGGCTGAGCAAATATATCCCCCCGAGAGTTCTTATGCATCAGTGTATTCATCCTGTGCAGTTGAACCCCTGATGCCTGTGGGGTTCCAAGTTCAAAGACCCTTTAGAGATATTAAATGTTCACTTTGATACAAGAACAAAACCTACGCAAATAATGATGTAAACACCAGATGCTGCAGGAGAGGTTCGAGGTCCTCATGCTTGACATTTTCCTGTGCAATGGCACAAACATCTTCTCAGCAATTAGCCAAAAACCTAAAAACACCTAGCCTGCATGCACATGCTCACTCCTGTTACTTTCTCACTGTCTCTCGTTGTGAGAAACTTGCACGCTGAGATGCACACACAGACACACAACTATCAAGAAGATACGAGCAAGATGGGGAAAATATTTTAATCCTTCAGCGAGCTTTGAAATGTCTACGTGGCGAGGTGACGGAAAAAAAGTCTAACAGAGATGACATTTACACTGGAGATGTCATGGCAACATCTGTAGTCATACATAGTAACTGCAGCAAAAAGATAAAGACACACACACACACACACACACACACACACACACACACTCGCACTCACCTGTCAATGCTGATAGCGCACAGGTTGAGAATACTGGCGGTGCACATCATCACATCCAGCGTGACAAAGACGTTACAGTAGAGGCGGCTGAAAAGCCAGGCTCCGCCGACCACCTGCAAAGGACAGACAGGCAGATTAACGACACTCACGTTTCCCCCTCCTTTTCTTCCCCTTCTTCACAGTCAAGTGTGAAGTGCAGCGCAGGTGACAAAAAGGTTTCGTGAAGAAGGGAAAAAAAGGGCACACAAGAGGCACTTTGGCCCAAATTACATAAAGAAAATCAAGTCTGAGCTGCCAGCATGAGTCACATATTAACCCTGACACACTACCGGGATATCACTTTGGTTTATTAATGTGTGTTTATGTTATGATATAGTGTTTCAGATTTGTAGCGAGGTAATCTGAAGTACTCAAGTGCAAAAAGTCCTGTTATTCCAGTGCTGTGATGAGTGGCATGGAAATAAGCCAAAGGAGGGTGCCCATCTAAATGCAAGGTTTAATTACACTGAAGGTGTTTGTCAGACTTTTTTTCACAAAGGGCATAAGCCTCCAGTTAACACACCAGTACTCCCACCTCTTCCTCCCCAGCAGAGTCTTACTCAAGTCGACAGGCTTTCATTTAGGCACTATAATACCTGGTAATAACTGTCTGACAGAGATAAATGGGATCCAAGCAGCATTGCCTCACTACTGAATCTCTCAAATCCAGCATGTGAATATATGCCTACCTACACAGAGAGGCAGCAGGCACACATGGGAATATGCACATACACATACAAGTATGTAAATAGGTAAAATTAGCTTCTTTTTGCTATTTTTTTTCTACACCAGAGGTGTTACACGTTCGAATTCAGAAAAATTTCACATGCCTAACCTGCTTAACCTAACATCGTCATAACCTTTTTCGACACGTGGAAATCCAAATTTCATCCCAAAGAAGGGATTCTGCCAACTTCACACACAAAAATCAGTTGCTTTCTGTTGAATAAAGTCTTCTCTCAGGAGGCTCGGGGGGAATTTTGGCAGGTCTCAGATAATTATCTAATGACGACGGCACAATGATGCCATTGTGGTTATGATTGCTACTAAGATAACAAAGTTTCAACACAAATTCTTCCACAAACTAAAGGTGTGAAAATTGAAGAACAGCTTTGCGTTGTGTACCAGTTTGAAACTACATACTGTTTCTCTTCAATTTGTAAGTATTTAGTGTGCTCACATGAGACACCGTTTCCTGGAAGTCAGTGTTTTCCACAGTTGTTGCTTGAAATACAACATTGCAATGCAGTGTTTTATGTACCAGCTTCATTGACAGTGAAACTCTTTATGCTTTCAGTAAAATGGAAGGAATTGGGCCTCATCATACTGAGTCATGAATGCCTGCATCTATTCAAGCAAATTGCTGTGGCACCTCTCTCATCTTGATTTTAAGCCCAAACACTAACCAAGAACTAGATGTTTAAAGAAATAAAGAACCTAGATCATGCTTTAAATCTTTGTGGCCCCAATTAAATACATTTCCAATAAATAAGGGCTCTACACACATTATGTTCATGCATGTAAACAGCACTGCAACATAATGGAAGAGGACTCTGAATTATTTTAATAAGTGTGTGAGACCAATACAAAAAGTCAGGCAAATAAAGCCACCACCCAGGGAGAAGTAGAAATCATGTTTTGAACTATTGACCGTGAGCTTGATATGAATCTCCTGTTCCACCACATACTAAAGCTCTTTTATTGGATTGAGACCTGGTGACTGTGGAGGCCAGTTGAAGACAGTGAAGTCATGGTCATGTTCGAGAAACCAGTTTGTGATGATCTGAGCTTTGTGTAATATGTTATGCTGCTTAATGCTGCCATCAGAAGATGGGTACACTGTGGTCATAATGGCATGAACATGCTCAGCAACAATACTCAGGTAGGCTGTGGTAATGAAGTTATGCTGAATTGGCACAGAGTGGTCCAAAGTATGCCGAGAAAATATCCACCAAATATACACCAGCAGCACCCTGAACGGTTGATACAAGACAGGATGGATCCATGTCTTCATGTTGTTTAAGACAGATTCTGATCCTCCCATCTGAAATGTTGCAGCAGAAACTGAGATTCATCAGGCCAGCCAATGTTATGTTTTTCCAGTCAACTATTATCTCGCCTATTGATCCCACGTGAATTGTAGCTTCACTTTCACCTGGTGTGGTCTTCTGCTGCTGTAGTTCATCTGCTTCAAGGTTGGTAAACCTCAGGGATGGTCGTGTGTGAAGATCCCAGCAGATGAGCAGTTTCTGAGACACGAACCAACAACTATGCCACATTCAAAGTTACTTAAATTACTTTTCTTCCCCATTCTAATGCTCAAACTTCAGCAGGTCGTCTTGACCATGTCTACGTACCTAAATGCTTTGAAAGTAATACATGTGATTGGCTGATTACATATTTGTACTAATGAGCAGCTGAACAGGTGTCATCGATTACAAGTCATCGATCCAGGGATGATGTTGTCATGTCTGTGTGCGGCAGGCAGTAATGGTGGACCCAAAGTGCAGACTCATGGAGGCAAAAAGGTGAACTCAAACACAGCATTACTGCAGGATGGCAAAAAATAACTGAACTGAAAATAAAAATAAACTAAACAAGGTATGCAGGCTGACAGACAGAACACACAGTAAGAGATGATGGAGATCACAACAGAGACCGAGGAAAACACAGGACTTAAATACACAGAGGGTGCAATTAGGGAATGGGAGATGGGAGGGAAACAGAGCTGGGACAAATCAGACCTCAAGAGACAAGGAAAACAAAACTAGAAACACTGACACGGACTTTCAAAGTAAAACAGGAAACATAACACAGAGCCCCAACAAGGGGATACAGGTGACAGGGGAGACAGAGGAACCATGAAGCAGAGACAGAAACCAGGAGACTAAGAATGCTAACATAGAAACCAAAATACTAGAAATATAAATAATGACAAAATCAAAGTTCAATAATAATAAAAAACTCAAAACACTGGGTCAACAACCCAGGTACCCTAACAGATTTGACTCGTAAAGTACTGTATGTTTTTTACTGAGAATGCACAAGCTAACTAGAAAGTGCATTTTCTGAAGAAACTGCAGTGTGAATGCTTGAATCTGAATGTATGCACTGAAATGAATTAGTTACTGAATTTAAGTTAAAAATCTTGAATGAGATAAAAAAAAACCCGAATTTAACCTAAAAACAAAAGTGCTGAACTGCTAAAAGCTGAAGGTTACACAGAAGAAGAAGTTGGAAAAAAGCTGAAAATGTTTTAATTGTAAATTAGAAAAACCTAAGAAATGAGAAAAGAACATTTAGAGTCAGAAAACATCTGAAAGAATATTAAAAGGTCATATTCTTTGAATCACTGAATGACTAAAATGTGATCCCTCCACTTGGACCCACACAGTTTAAAAAGTTTACATCTCTGAGCTTTGAAAGACAAGATGTTGGAAAAAGAACAACGATGGCGACGTTTTGAGGGTAAAATGATGGCTTTAACACTGTGGACACAGCAGCAGTTGAAAGAGAAGTGTTTAAGATGAATTTTGGCAGAGTGGCAGAGAGAGCTCGTTAAGCAGGCAGGTGTGAGCCTGGTTGCTATAGTGACCGCACCCAATGGCTCCATACACACGTACACAGACATGCACCTCACTTTTGCTGCTTAAAATGAACAGAAAAGTCAGGCCGAAACAAATCGCTCCCAAATGAAAAGTAAAAGTCGTATTGACAAAATTCTTTCACTGTGAGCGACAGCAATGTCTAGTCTACCTAATTCTCAGTTTTCATGCCTGTGGAGCTTATTATATGGACGTGGTGACAGTGGAAAGACACCATGCTCTTCTGATTTTCAAACGAACCTTCTGAGCCATTTTAACATTAGAGTCTATGGAAGAGTTGGAGGGAGGAGGCTGTGCATTGGTGACATTCATGAAAGAACCATAACACCTAGTACAATAGTAAACACATTGGATGAAAGAGGACAGCCATGGCTACGTTTTGAGGGTAAAATCATACCTGTAGAGCAAACGCTGCGGACACAGCAGCAGTTTTAAAAAAGATTTTAAGATTAATTTTTTTGCTCCTCTCACTCTAGCAGTTGAGCTGCCTCACTCTAGCCCCAACATTCCGTCCCATACACACCCATTATAAACTCTGAAACGGGTGAAAAAACATCATGAAACTTAAACTGGAACTGAAGAAAAAGTATAATAGATATTGAAAAGATAAATACAAGTTGAATAGTTGAATGTCTTGTCTTCGTTTTAAAGTTTGAATGGTGGCTCTATGTGAACGTATGTTGAAGTAGTAAGAGTTTAAAAATGAGTAAGTTGAATGAGAATTTGAAGGGTCTCCCCATTGAAATACATGGGAAATTTTTGTTGAATAAAGTTGAATAAAATTAAAAATATAAATGTTAAAAATGAGAAAAGTAGAAGCACACCATTCCAAAAGAAGAGGAATCTAATGGTGTTTGAATGGTTTTTCTAAGTTGAACGGTTTTGAAGGAGATAGTCGGCGAAAAACGTACGGAATAGGAAAAAATAATAATAAAGACTAGAAAGTGCATTTTCTGAAGAAACTGCAGTGTGAATGCTTGAATCTGAATGTATGCACTGAAATGAATTAATTGCTGAATTTTGAGTTAAAAATTTTGAATGAGATAAAAAAAAAAAACAACAACCTGAATTTAACCTGAAAACAACAGTGCTGAACTGCTAAAAGCTGAAGGTTACACAGAAGAAGAAGTTGGAAAAAAGCTGAAAATGTTTTAATTGTAAATTAGAAAAACCTAAGAAATGAGAAAAGAACATTTAGAGTCAGAAAACATCTGAAAGAATATTAAAAGGTCATATTCTTTGAATCACTGAATGACTAAAATGTGATCCCTCCACTTTGACCCACACAGTTTAAAAAGTTTACATCTCTGAGCTTTGAAAGACAAGATGTTGGAAAAAGAACAACGATGGCGACGTTTTGAGGGTAAAATGATGGCTTTAACACTGTGGACACAGCAGCAGTTGAAAGAGAAGTGTTTAAGATGAATCTTGGCAGAGTGAGAGAGAGAGCTCGTTAAGCAGGCAGGTGTGAGCCTGGTTGCTATAGTGACCGCACCCAATGGCTCCATACACACGCACACAGACATGCACCTCACTTTTGCTGCTTAAAATGAACAGAAAAGTCAGGCCGAAACAAATCGCTCCCAAATGAAAAGTAAAAGTCGTATTGACAAAATTCTTTCACTGTGAGCGACAGCAATGTCTAGTCTACCTAATTCTCAGTTTTCATGCCTGTGGAGCTTATTATATGGACGTGGTGACAGTGGAAAGACACCATGCTCTTCTGATTTTCAAACGAACCTTCTGAGCCATTTTAACATTAGAGTCTATGGAAGAGTTGGAGGGAGGAGGCTGTGCATTGGTGACATTTATGAAAGAACCATAACACCTAGGACAATAGTAAACACATTGGACGAAAGAGGACAGCCATGGCTACGTTTTGAGGGTAAAATCATACCTGTAGAGCAAACGCTGCGGACACAGCAGCAGTTTTAAAAAAGATTTTAAGATTAATTTTTTTGCTCCTCTCACTCTAGCAGTTGAGCTGCCTCACTCTAGCCCCAACATTCCGTCCCATACACACCCATTATAAACTCTGAAACGGGTGAAAAAACATCATGAAACTTAAACTGGAACTGAAGAAAAAGTATAATAGATATTGAAAAGATAAATACAAGTTGAATAGTTGAATGTCTTGTCTTCGTTTTAAAGTTTGAATGGTGGCTCTATGTCAATGTATGTGGAAGTAGTAAGAGTTTAAAAATGAGTAAGTTGAATGAGGATTTGAAGGGTCTCCCCATTGAAATACATTATAAATTTTTGTTGAATAAAGTTGAATAAAATTAAAAATATAAATGTTAAAAATATGAAAAATAGAAGCAGTGTTGTCCAAAAGAATAGGAATCTAACGGTGTTTGAATGGTTTTTCTAAGTTGAACGGTTTTGAAGGAGTAGGCTTTCAAAAAACGTACGGAAAAATAATAAAATATAACTAGAAAGTGCATTTTCTGAAGAAACTGCAGTGTGAATGCTTGAATCTGAATGTATGCACTGAAATGAATTAATTACTGAATTTAAGTTAAAAATCTTGAATGAGATAAAAAAAGAAAACCCCGAATTTAACCTGAAAACAAAAGTGCTGAACTGCTAAAAGCTGAAGGTTACACAGAAGAAGAAGTTGGAAAAAAGCTGAAAATGTTTTAATTGTAAATTAGAAAAACCTAAGAAATGAGAAAAGAACATTTAGAGTCAGAAAACATCTGAAAGACTATTAAAAGGTCATATTCTTTGAATCACTGAATGACTAAAATGTGATCCCTCCACTTGGACCCACACAGTTTAAAAAGTTTACATCTCTGAGCTTTGAAAGACAAGATGTTGGAAAAAGAACAACGATGGCGACGTTTTGAGGGTAAAATGATGGCTTTAACACTGTGGACACAGCAGCAGTTGAAAGAGAAGTGTTTAAGATGAATCTTGGTACAGTGGCAGGCAGAGCTCGTTAAGCAGGCAGGTGTGAGCCTGGTTGCTATAGTGACCGCACCCAATGGCTCCATACACACGGACACAGACATGCACCTCACTTTTGCTGCTTAAAATGAACAGAAAAGTCAGGCCGAAACAAATCGTTCCCAAATGAAAAGTAAAAGTCGTATTGACAAAATTCTTTCACTGTGAGCGACAGCAATGTCTAGTCTACTGAATTCTCAGTTTTCATGTCTGTGGAGTTTATTATATGGACGTGGTGACAGTGGAAAGACACCATGCTCTTCTGATTTTCAAACGAACCTTCTGAGCCATTTTAACATTAGAGTCTATGGAAGAGTTGGAGGGAGGAGGCTGTGCATTGGTGACATTTATGAAAGAACCATAACACCTAGGACAATAGTAAACACATTGGATGAAAGAGGACAGCCATGGCTACGTTTTGAGGGTAAAATCATACCTGTAGAGCAAACGCTGTGGACACAGCAGCAGTTTTAAAAAAGATTTTAAGATTAATTTTTTTGCTCCTCTCACTCTAGCAGTTGAGCTGCCTCACTCTAGCCCCAACATTCCGTCCCATACACACCCATTATAAACTCTGAAACGGGTGAAAAAACATCATGAAACTTAAACTGGAACTGAAGACAAAGCATAATAGATATTGAAAAGATAAATGCAAGTTGAATAGTTGAATGTCTTGTCTTCGTTTTAAAGTTTGAATGGTGGCTCTATGTCAATGTATGTGGAAGTAGTAAGAGTTTAAAAATGAGTAAGTTGAATGAGGATTTGAAGGGTCTCCCCATTGAAATACATTATAAATTTTTGTTGAATAAAGTTGAATAAAATTAAAAATATAAATGTTAAAAATATGAAAAATGGAAGCAGTGTTGTCCAAAAGAATAGGAATCTAACGGTGTTGGAATGGTTTTTCTAAGTTGAACGGTTTTGAAGGAGTAGGATTACAAAAAACGTACGGAATACAGAATAAAATATAATAATAATAATAATAATAATAAAGATTACAACAACAATACTGTGAATGCTTTTCAAGCATTCACACTAACTAGAAAGTGCATTTTCTGAAGAAACTGCAGTGTGAATGCTTGAATCTGAATGTATGCACTGAAATGAATTAATTACTGAATTTAAGTTAAAAATCTTGAATGAGATAAAAAAAAAAAACCGAATTTAACCTGAAAACAAAAGTGCTGAACTGCTAAAAGCTGAAGGTTACACAGAAGAAGAAGTTGGAAAAAAGCTGAAAATGTTTTAATTGTAAATTAGAAAAACCTAAGAAATGAGAAAAGAACATTTAGAGTCAGAAAACATCTGAATTAATATTAAAAGCTCATATTCTTTGAATCACTGAATGACTCAAATGTGATCCCTCCACTTTGATCCACACCGTTTAAAAAGTTGACATTTCTGAGCTTTGAAAGACACTGTGTTGGAAAGAGAACAACGATGGCGACGTTTTGAGGGTAAAATGATGGCTTTAACACTGTGGACACAGCAGCAGTTGAAAGAGAAGTGCTTAAGATGAATCTTGGTACAGTGGCAGGCAGAGCTCGTTAAGCAGGCAGGTGTGAGCCTGGTTGCTATAGTGACCGCACCCAATGGCTCCATACACACGTACACAGACATGCACCTCACTTTTGCTGCTTAAAATGAACAGAAAAGTCAGGCCGAAACAAATCGTTCCCAAATGAAAAGTAAAAGTCGTATTGACAAAATTCTTTCACCGTGAGTGACAGCAGCTTCTAGTCTACTGAATTCTCAGTTTTCATGCCTGTGGAGTTTATTATATGGACGTGGTGACAGTGGAAAGACACCATGCTCTTCTGATTTTCAAACGAACCTTCTGAGACATTTTAACATTGGAGTCTATGGAAGAGTTGGAGGGAGGAGGCTGTGCATTGGTGACATTTATGAAAGAACCATAACACCTAGGACAATAGTAAACACATTGGATGAAAGAGGACAGCCATGGCTACGTTTTGATGGTAAAATCATACCTGTAGAGCAAACGCTGCGGACACAGCAGCAGTTTTAAAAAAGATTTTAAGATTAATTTTTTTGCTCCTCTCACTCTAGCAGTTGAGCTGTCTCACTCTAGCCCCAACATTCCGTCCCATACACACCCATTATAAACTCTGAAACGGGTGAAAAAACATCATGAAACTTAAACTGGAACTGAAGAAAAAGTATAATAGATATTGAAAAGATAAATACAAGTTGAATAGTTGAATGTCTTGTCTTCGTTTTAAAGTTTGAATGGTGGCTCTATGTGAACGTATGTTGAAGTAGTAAGAGTTTAAAAATGAGTAAGTTGAATGAGAATTTGAAGGGTCTCCCCATTGAAATACATGGGAAATTTTTGTTGAATAAAGTTGAATAAAATTAAAAATATAAATGTTAAAAATGAGAAAAATAGAAGCAATGTTGTCCAAAATAATAGGAATCTAACGATGTTTGAATGGTTTTTCTAAGTTGAACGGTTTTGAAGGAGTAGGCTTTCAAAAAACGTACGGAAAAATAAAATATAACTAGAAAGTGCATTTTCTGAAGAAACTGCAGTGTGAATGCTTGAATCTGAATGTATGCATTGAAATGAAATAATTACTGAATTTAAGTTAAAAATTTTGAATGAGATAAAAAAAAAAAAAACCCGAATTTAACCTGAAAACAAAAGTGCTGAACTGCTAAAAGCTGAAGGTTACACAGAAGAAGAAGTTGGAAAAAAGCTGAAAATGTTTTAAATGTAAATTAGAAAACCCTAAGAAATGAGAAAAGAACATTTAGAGTCAGAAAACATCTGAATGAATATTAAAAGGTCATATTCTTTGAATCACAGAATGACTCAAATGTGATCCCTCCACTTTGATCCACACAGTTTAAAAAGTTTAAATGCCTGAGCTTTGAAAGATACGGTGTTGGAAAGAGAACAATAATGGCGACAATTTGAGGGTAAAATGATGGCTGTAACACTGTGGACACAGCAGCAGTTGAAAGAGAAGTGCTTAAGATGAATCTTGGTACAGTGGCAGGCAGAGCTCGTTAAGCAGGCAGGTGTGAGCCTGGTTGCTATAGTGACCGCACCCAATGGCTCCATACACACGTACACAGACATGCGCCTCACTTTTGCTGCTTAAAATGAACAGAAAAGTCAGGCCGAAACAAATCGTTCCCAAATGAAAAGTAAAAGTCGTATTGACAAAATTCTTTCACCGTGAGTGACAGCAATGTCTAGTCTACTGAATTCTCAGTTTTCATGCCTGTGGAGTTTATTATATGGACGTGGTGACAGTGGAAAGACACCATGCTCTTCTGATTTTCAAACGAACCTTCTGAGCCATTTTAACATTAGAGTCTATGGAAGAGTTGGAGGGAGGAGGCTGTGCATTGGTGACATTTACGAAAGAACCATAACACCTAGGACAATAGTAAACACATTGGATGAAAGAGGACAGCGATGGCTACATTTTGACGGTAAAATCATACCTGTAGAGCAAACGCTGCAGACACAGCAGCAGTTTTAAAAAAGATTTTAGGATTAATTTTTTTGCTCCTCTCACTCTAGCAGTTGAGCTGTCTCACTCTAGCCCCAACATTCCGTCCCATACACACCCATTATAAACTCTGAAACGGGTGAAAAAACATCATGAAACTTAAACTGGAACTGAAGAAAAAGTATAATAGATATTGAAAAGATAAATACAAGTTGAATAGTTGAATGTCTTGTCTTCGTTTTAAAGTTTGAATGGTGGCTCTATGTCAATGTATGTGGAAGTAGATACAGTTTAAAGAGGAGGAAGTTGAATGAGAATTTGAAGGGTCTCCCCATTGAAATACATGGGAAATTTTTGTTGAAAAAAGTTGAATAAAATTAAAAATATAAATGTTAAAAATGAGAAAAATAGAAGCAGTCATGTCCAAAAGAATAGGAATCTAATGGTGTTTGAATGGTTTTTCTAAGTTGAACGGTTTTGAAGGAGATAGATTACAAAAAACGTACGGAATCCATAATAATAAAATATAATAAAATAGAATAAAGATTAGAAGAACAATACTGTGAATGCTTTTCAAGCATTCACACTAATAATAAAGATTAGAAGAACAATACTGTGAATGCTTTTCAAGCATTCACACTAACTAGAAAATGCATTTTCTGAAGAAACTGCAGTGTGAATGCTTGAATCTGAATGTATGCACTGAAATGAATTAATTGCTGAATTTTGAGTTAAAAATATTGAATGAGATAAAAAAAAAAACAAAAAAGAAAAACGAATTTAACCTGAAAACAAAGGTGCTGAACTGCTAAAAGCTGAAGGTTACACAGAAGAAGGAGTTGGAAAAAAACTGAAAATGTTTTAAATGTAAATTAGAAAACCCTAAGAAATGAGAAAAGAACATTTAGAGTCAGAAAACATCTGAATGAATATTAAAAGGTCATATTCTTTGAATCACTGAATGACTCAAATGTGATCCCTCCACTTTGATCCACACAGTTTAAAAAGTTTAAATGCCTGAGCTTTGAAAGATACGGTGTTGGAAAGAGAACAATAATGGCGACAATTTGAGGGTAAAATGATGGCTGTAACACTGTGGACACAGCAGCAGTTGAAAGAGAAGTGTTTAAGATGAATCTTGGTACAGTGGCAGGCAGAGCTCGTTAAGCAGGCAGGTGTGAGCCTGGTTGCTATAGTGACCGCACCCAATGGCTCCATACACACGTACACAGACATGCGCCTCACTTTTGCTGCTTAAAATGAACAGAAAAGTCAGGCCGAAACAAATCGTTCCCAAATGAAAAGTAAAAGTCGTATTGACAAAATTCTTTCACCGTGAGCGACAGCAGCTTCTAGTCTACTGAATTCTCAGTTTTCATGTCTGTGGAGTTTATTATATGGACGTGGTGACAGTGGAAAGACACCATGCTCTTCTGATTTTCAAACCAACCTTCTGAGCCAATTTAACATTAGAGTCTATGGAAGAGTTGGAGGGAGGAGGCTGTGCATTGGTGACATTTATGAAAGAACCATAACACCTACTACAATAGTAAACACATTGGATGAAAGAGGACAGCCATGGCTACGTTTTGAGGGTAAAATCATACCTGTAGAGCAAACGCTGCGGACACAGCAGCAGTTTTAAAAAAGATTTTAAGATTAATTTTTTTGCTCCTCTCACTCTAGCAGTTGAGCTGTCTCACTCTAGCCCCAACATTCCGTCCCATACACACCCATTATAAACTCTGAAACGGGTGAAAAAACATCATGAAACTTAAACTGGAACTGAAGAAAAAGTATAATAGATATTGAAAAGATAAATACAAGTTGAATAGTTGAATGTCTTGTCTTCGTTTTAAAGTTTGAATGGTGGCTCTATGTCAATGTATGTGGAAGTAGTAAGAGTTTAAAAATGAGTAAGTTGAATGAGGATTTGAAGGGTCTCCCCATTGAAATACATTATAAATTTTTGTTGAATAAAGTTGAATAAAATTAAAAATATAAATGTTAAAAATGAGAAAAATAGAAGCAATGTTGTCCAAAAGAATAGGAATCTAACGATGTTTGAATGGTTTTTCTAAGTTGAACGGTTTTGAAGGAGTAGGCTTTCAAAAAACGTACGGAAAAATAATAAAATATAACTAGAAAGTGCATTTTCTGAAGAAACTGCAGTGTGAATGCTTGAATCTGAATGTATGCACTGAAATGAATTAATTACTGAATTTAAGTTAAAAATCTTGAATGAGATAAAAAAAAAAACCCCGAATTTAACCTGAAAACAAAAGTGCTGAACTGCTAAAAGCTGAAGGTTACACAGAAGAAGAAGTTGGAAAAAAGCTGAAAATGTTTTAATTGTAAATTAGAAAAACCTAAGAAATGAGAAAAGAACATTTAGAGTCAGAAAACATCTTTAAAAGGTCATATTCTTTGAATCACTGAATGACTAAAATGTGATCCCTCCACTTGGACCCACACAGTTTAAAAAGTTTACATCTCTGAGCTTTGAAAGACAAAATGTTGGAAAGAGAACAACGATGGCGACGTTTTGAGGGTAAAATGATGGCTTTAACACTGTGGACACAGCAGCAGTTGAAAGAGAAGTGCTTAAGATGAATCTTGGTACAGTGGCAGAGAGAGCTCGTTAAGCAGGCAGGTGTGAGCCTGGTTGCTATAGTGACCGCACCCAATGGCTCCATACACACGCACACAGACATGCACCTCACTTTTGCTGCTTAAAATGAACAGAAAAGTCAGGCCGAAACAAATCGCTCCCAAATGAAAAGTAAAAGTCGTATTGACAAAATTCTTTCACTGTGAGCGACAGCAATGTCTAGTCTACCTAATTCTCAGTTTTCATGCCTGTGGAGCTTATTATATGGACGTGGTGACAGTGGAAAGACACCATGCTCTTCTGATTTTCAAACGAACCTTCTGAGCCATTTTAACATTAGAGTCTATGGAAGAGTTGGAGGGAGGAGGCTGTGCATTGGTGACATTTATGAAAGAACCATAACACCTAGTACAATAGTAAACACATTGGATGAAAGAGGACAGCCATGGCTACGTTTTGAGGGTAAAATCATACCTGTAGAGCAAACGCTGTGGACACAGCAGCAGTTTTAAAAAAGATTTTAAGATTAATTTTTTTGCTCCTCTCACTCTAGCAGTTGAGCTGCCTCACTCTAGCCCCAACATTCCGTCCCATACACACCCATTATAAACTCTGAAACGGGTGAAAAAACATCATGAAACTTAAACTGGAACTGAAGAAAAAGTATAATAGATATTGAAAAGATAAATACAAGTTGAATAGTTGAATGTCTTGTCTTCGTTTTAAAGTTTGAATGGTGGCTCTATGTGAACGTATGTTGAAGTAGTAAGAGTTTAAAAATGAGTAAGTTGAATGAGAATTTGAAGGGTCTCCCCATTGAAATACATGGGAAATTTTTGTTGAATAAAGTTGAATAAAATTAAAAATATAAATGTTAAAAATGAGAAAAGTAGAAGCACACCATTCCAAAAGAAGAGGAATCTAATGGTGTTTGAATGGTTTTTCTAAGTTGAACGGTTTTGAAGGAGATAGTCGGCGAAAAACGTACGGAATAGAAAATAATAATAAAGATTAGAAGAACAATACTGTGAATGCTTTTCAAGCATTCACACTAACTAGAAAGTGCATTTTCTGAAGAAACTGCAGTGTGAATGCTTGAATCTGAATGTATGCACTGAAATGAAATAATTACTGAATTTAAGTTAAAAATTTTGAATGAGATTAAAAAAAAAAACCCGAATTTAACCTGAAAACAAAGGTGCTGAACTGCTAAAAGCTGAAGGTTACACAGAAGAAGAAGTTGGAAAAAAGCTGAAAATGTTTTAATTGTAAATGAGAAAACCCTAAGAAATGAGAAAATAACATTTAGAGTCAGAAAACATCTGAATGAATATTAAAAGGTCATATTCTTTGAATCACTGAATGACTAAAATGTGATCCCTCTGCTTGGATCCACACAGTTTAAAAAATGTAAAAGTCTGAGCTTTGAAAACCAGTGTTGGAAAAAGAACAACGATGGCGACGTTTTGAGGGTAAAATGATGGCTTTAACACTGTGGACACAGCAGCAGTTGAAAGAGAAGTGTTTAAGATGAATCTTGGCAGAGTGGCAGAGAGAGCTCGTTAAGCAGGCAGGTGTGAGCCTGGTTGCTATAGTGACCGCACCCAATGGCTCCATACACACGGACACAGACATGCGCCTCACTTTTGCTGCTTAAAATGAACAGAAAAGTCAGGCCGAAACAAATCGTTCCCAAATGAAAAGTAAAAGTCGTATTGACAAAATTCTTTCACCGTGAGCGACAGCAGCTTCTAGTCTACCGAATTCTCAGTTTTCATGCCTGTGGAGTTTATTATATGGACGTGGTGACAGTGGAAAGACACCATGCTCTTCTGATTTTCAAACGAACCTTCTGAGCCATTTTAACATTAGAGTCTATGGAAGAGTTGGAGGGAGGAGGCTGTGCATTGGTGACATTTATGAAAGAACCGTAACACCTAGTACAATAGTAAACACATTGGATGAAAGAGGACAGCCATGGCTACGTTTTGAGGGTAAAATCATACCTGTAGAGCAAACGCTGTGGACACAGCAGCAGTTTTAAAAAAGATTTTAAGATTAATTTTTTTGCTCCTCTCACTCTAGCAGTTGAGCTGCCTCACTCTAGCCCCAACATTCCGTCCCATACACACCCATTATAAACTCTGAAACGGGTGAAAAAACATCATGAAACTTAAACTGGAACTGAAGAAAAAGTATAATAGATATTGAAAAGATAAATACAAGTTGAATAGTTGAATGTCTTGTCTTCGTTTTAAAGTTTGAATGGTGGCTCTATGTCAATGTATGTGGAAGTAGTAAGAGTTTAAAAATGAGTAAGTTGAATGAGAATTTGAAGGGTCTCCCCATTGAAATACATGGGAAATTTTTGTTGAATAAAGTTGAATAAAATTAAAAATATAAATGTTAAAAATGAGAAAAATAGAAGCAATGTTGTCCAAAAGAATAGGAATCTAACGGTGTTTGAATGGTTTTTCTAAGTTGAACGGTTTTGAAGGAGTAGGCTTTCAAAAAACGTACGGAAAAATAATAAAATATAACTAGAAAGTGCATTTTCTGAAGAAACTGCAGTGTGAATGCTTGAATCTGAATGTATGCATTGAAATGAAATAATTACTGAATTTAAGTTAAAAATCTTGAATGAGATTAAAAAAAAAACCCGAATTTAACCTGAAAACAAAAGTGCTGAACTGCTAAAAGCTGAAGGTTACACAGAAGAAGAAGTTGGAAAAAAGCTGAAAAGGTTTTAATTGTAAATTAGAAAAACCTAAGAAATGAGAAAAGAACATTTAGAGTCAGAAAACATCTGAATGAATATTAAAAGGTCATATTCTTTGAATCACTGAATGACTAAAATGTGATCCCTCCACTTGGATCCACACAGTTTAAAAAGTTTAAATGTCTGAGCTTTGAAAGACAAGATGTTGGAAAAAGAACAACGATGGCGACGTTTTGAGGGTAAAATGATGGCTTTAACACTGTGGACACAGCAGCAGTTGAAAGAGAAGTGCTTAAGATGAATCTTGGTACAGTGGCAGGCAGAGCTCGTTAAGCAGGCAGGTGTGAGCCTGGTTGCTATAGTGACCGCACCCAATGGCTCCATACACACGACACAGACATGCACCTCACTTTTGCTGCTTAAAATGAACAGAAAAGTCAGGCCGAAACAAATCGTTCCCAAATGAAAAGTACATGTCGTACTGATAAAATTCTTTCACCGTGAGCGACAGCCATGTCTAGTCTACCTAATTCTCAGTTTTCATGCCTGTGGAGCTTATTATATGGACGTGGTGACAGTGTAAAGACACCATGCTCTTCTGATTTTCAAACGAACCTTCTGAGCCATTTTAACATTAGAGTCTATGGAAGAGTTGGAGGGAGGAGGCTGTGCATTGGTGACATTTATGAAAGAACCATAACACCTAGGACAATAGTAAACACATTGGATGAAAGAGGACAGCCATGGCTACGTTTTGAGGGTAAAATCATACCTGTAGAGCAAACGCTGCGGACACAGCAGCAGTTTTAAAAAAGATTTTAAGATTAATTTTTTTGCTCCTCTCACTCTAGCAGTTGAGCTGCCTCACTCTAGCCCCAACATTCCGTCCCATACACACCCATTATAAACTCTGAAACGGGTGAAAAAACATCATGAAACTTAAACTGGAACTGAAGAAAAAGTATAATAGATATTGAAAAGATAAATACAAGTTGAATAGTTGAATGTCTTGTCTTCGTTTTAAAGTTTGAATGGTGGCTCTATGTCAATGTATGTGGAAGTAGTAAGAGTTTAAAAATGAGTAAGTTGAATGAGAATTTGAAGGGTCTCCCCATTGAAATACATGGGAAATTTTTGTTGAATAAAGTTGAATAAAATTAAAAATATAAATGTTAAAAATGAGAAAAATACAAGCAATGTTGTCCAAAATAATAGGAATCTAACGATGTTTGAATGGTTTTTCTAAGTTGAACGGTTTTGAAGGAGTAGGCTTTCAAAAAACGTACGGAAAAATAAAATATAATAATAAAGATTAGAAGAACAATACTGTGAATGCTTTTCAAGCATTCACACTAATAATAATAAAGATTAGAATAACAATACTGTGAATGCTTTTCAAGCATTCACACTAACTAGAAAGTGCATTTTCTGAAGAAACTGCAGTGTGAATGCTTGAATCTGAATGTATGGACTGAAATGAATTAATTGCTGAATTTTGAGTTAAAAATTTTGAATGAGATAAAAAAAAAAAAAACAACCTGAATTTAACCTGAAAACAACAGTGCTGAACTGCTAAAAGCTGAAGGTTACACAGAAGAAGAAGTTGGAAAAAAGCTGAAAATGTTTTAATTGTAAATTAGAAAAACCTAAGAAATGAGAAGAGAACATTTAGAGTCAGAAAACATCTGAAAGAATATTAAAAGGTCATATTCTTTGAATCACTGAATGACTAAAATGTGATCCCTCCACTTGGACCCACACAGTTTAAAAAGTTTACATCTCTGAGCTTTGAAAGACAAGATGTTGGAAAAAGAACAACGATGGCGACGTTTTGAGGGTAAAATGATGGCTTTAACACTGTGGACACAGCAGCAGTTGAAAGAGAAGTGTTTAAGATGAATTTTGGCAGAGTGGCAGAGAGAGCTCGTTAAGCAGGCAGGTGTGAGCCTGGTTGCTATAGTGACCGCACCCAATGGCTCCATACACACGCACACAGACATGCACCTCACTTTTGCTGCTTAAAATGAACAGAAAAGTCAGGCCGAAACAAATCGTTCCCAAATGAAAAGTAAAAGTCGTATTGACAAAATTCTTTCACCGTGAGCGACAGCAATGTCTAGTCTACCAAATTCTCAGTTTTCATGTCTGTGGAGTTTATTATATGGACGTGGTGACAGTGGAAAGACACCATGCTCTTCTGATTTTCAAACGAACCTTCTGAGCCATTTTAACATTAGAGTCTATGGAACAGTTGGAGGGAGGAGGCTGTGCATTGGTGACATTTATGAAAGAACCATAACACCTAGGACAATAGTAAACACATTGGATGAAAGAGGACAGCGATGGCTACGTTTTGAGGGTAAAATCATACCTGTAGAGCAAACGCTGCGGACACAGCAGCAGTTTTAAAAAAGATTTTAAGATTAATTTTTTTGCTCCTCTCACTCTAGCAGTTGAGCTCTCTCACTCTAGCCCCAACATTCCGTCCCATACACACCCATTATAAACTCTGAAACGGGTGAAAAAACATCATGAAACTTAAACTGGAACTGAAGAAAAAGTATAATAGATATTGAAAAGATAAATACAAGTTGAATAGTTGAATGTCTTGTCTTCGTTTTAAAGTTTGAATGGTGGCTCTATGTCAACGTATGTGGAAGTAGTAGGAGTTTAAAAATGAGTAAGTTGAATGACAATTTGAAGGGTCTCCCCATTGAAATACATGGGAAATTTTTGTTGAATAAAGTTGAATAAAATTAAAAATATAAATGTTAAAAATGAGAAAAGTAGAAGCAGTCATGTCCAAAAGAATAGGAATCTAATGGTGTTTGAATGGTTTTTCTAAGTTGAACGGTTTTGAAGGAGATAGATTACAAAAAACGTACGGAATAGATAATAATAAAATAGAACTAGAAAGTGCATTTTCTGAAGAAACTGCAGTGTGAATGCTTGAATCTGAATGTATGCATTGAAATGAAATAATTACTGAATTTAAGTTAAAAATTTTGAATGAGATAAAAAAAAAAACCCGAATTTAACCTGAAAACAAAAGTGCTGAACTGCTAAAAGCTGAAGGTTACACAGAAGAAGAAGTTGGAAAAAAGCTGAAAATGTTTTAATTGTAAATTAGAAAAACCTAAGAAATGAGAAAAGAACATTTAGAGTCAGAAAACATCTGAAAGAATATTAAAAGGTCATATTCTTTGAATCACTGAATGACTAAAATGTGATCCCTCCACTTGGACCCACACAGTTTAAAAAGTTTACATCTCTGAGCTTTGAAAGACAAGATGTTGGAAAAAGAACAACGATGGCGACGTTTTGAGGGTAAAATGATGGCTTTAACACTGTGGACACAGCAGCAGTTGAAAGAGAAGTGTTTAAGATGAATTTTGGCAGAGTGGCAGAGAGAGCTCGTTAAGCAGGCAGGTGTGAGCCTGGTTGCTATAGTGACCGCACCCAATGGCTCCATACACACGTACACAGACATGCGCCTCACTTTTGCTGCTTAAAATGAACAGAAAAGTCAGGCCGAAACAAATCGTTCCCAAATGAAAAGTAAAAGTCGTATTGACAAAATTCTTTCACTGTGAGCGACAGCAATGTCTAGTCTACCAAATTCTCAGTTTTCATGTCTGTGGAGTTTATTATATGGACGTGGTGACAGTGGAAAGACACCATGCTCTTCTGATTTTCAAACCAACCTTCTGAGCCATTTTAACATTAGAGTCTATGGAAGAGTTGGAGGGAGGAGGCTGTGCATTGGTGACATTTATGAAAGAACCATAACACCTAGTACAATAGTAAACACATTGGATGAAAGAGGACAGCCATGGCTACGTTTTGAGGGTAAAATCATACCTGTAGAGCAAACGCTGTGGACACAGCAGCAGTTTTAAAAAAGATTTTAAGATTATTTTTTTTGCTCCTCTCACTCTAGCAGTTGAGCTGCCTCACTCTAGCCCCAACATTCCGTCCCATACACACCTATTATAAACTCTGAAACGGGTGAAAAAACATCATGAAACTTAAACTGGAACTGAAGAAAAAGTATAATAGATATTGAAAAGATAAATACAAGTTGAATAGTTGAATGTCTTGTCTTCGTTTTAAAGTTTGAATGGTGGCTCTATGTGAACGTATGTTGAAGTAGTAAGAGTTTAAAAATGAGTAAGTTGAATGAGAATTTGAAGGGTCTCCCCATTGAAATACATGGGAAATTTTTGTTGAATAAAGTTGAATAAAATTAAAAATATAAATGTTAAAAATGAGAAAAATACAAGCAACAGTGTCCAAAAGAATAGGAATCTAATGGTGTTTGAATGGTTTTTCTAAGTTGAACGGTTTTGAAGGAGTAGGCTTTCAAAAAACGTACGGAATAGATAATAATAAAATAGAATAACTAGAAAGTGCATTTTCTGAAGAAACTGCAGTGTGAATGCTTGAATCTGAATGTATGCACTGAAATGAATTAATTGCTGAATTTTGAGTTAAAAATATTGAATGAGATAAAAAAAAAAAAAAAAAAACGAATTTAACCTGAAAACAAAGGTGCTGAACTGCTAAAAGCTGAAGGTTACACAGAAGAAGAAGTTGGAAAAAAGCTGAAAATGTTTTAATTGCAAATTAGAAAAACCTAAGAAATGAGAAAAGAACATTTAGAGTCAGAAAACATCTGAAAGAATATTAAAAGGTCATATTCTTTGAATCACTGAATGACTAAAATGTGATCCCTCCACTTGGATCCACACAGTTTAAAAAGTTTAAATGTCTGAGCTTTGAAAGACAAGATGTTGGAAAGAGAACAACGATGGCGACGTTTTGAGGGTAAAATGATGGCTTTAACACTGTGGACACAGCAGCAGTTGAAAGAGAAGTGTTTAAGATGAATCTTGGCAGAGTGGCAGAGAGAGCTCGTTAAGCAGGCAGGTGTGAGCCTGGTTGCTATAGTGACCGCACCCAATGGCTCCATACACACGTACACAGACATGCGCCTCACTTTTGCTGCTTAAAATGAACAGAAAAGTCAGGCCGAAACAAATCGTTCCCAAATGAAAAGTAAAAGTCGTATTGACAAAATTCTTTCACCGTGAGCGACAGCCATGTCTAGTCTACCTAATTCTCAGTTTTCATGCCTGTGGAGCTTATTATATGGACGTGGTGACAGTGGAAAGACACCATGCTCTTCTGATTTTCAAACGAACCTTCTGAGCCATTTTAACATTAGAGTCTATGGAAGAGTTGGAGGGAGGAGGCTGTGCATTGGTGACATTTATGAAAGAACCATAACACCTAGGACAATAGTAAACACATTGGATGAAAGAGGACAGCCATGGCTACGTTTTGAGGGTAAAATCATACCTGTAGAGCAAACGCTGCGGACACAGCAGCAGTTTTAAAAAAGATTTTAAGATTAATTTTTTTGCTCCTCTCACTCTAGCAGTTGAGCTGCCTCACTCTAGCCCCAACATTCCGTCCCATACACACCCATTATAAACTCTGAAACGGGTGAAAAAACATCATGAAACTTAAATTGGAACTGAAGAAAAAGTATAATAGATATTGAAAAGATAAATACAAGTTGAATAGTTGAATGTCTTGTCTTCGTTTTAAAGTTTGAATGGTGGCTCTATGTCAATGTATGTGGAAGTAGTAAGAGTTTAAAAATGAGTAAGTTGAATGAGGATTTGAAGGGTCTCCCCATTGAAATACATTATAAATTTTTGTTGAATAAAGTTGAATAAAATTAAAAATATAAATGTTAAAAATATGAAAAATAGAAGCAGTGTTGTCCAAAAGAATAGGAATCTAACGATGTTTGAATGGTTTTTCTAAGTTGAACGGTTTTGAAGGAGTAGGCTTTCAAAAAACGTACGGAAAAATAATAAAATATAATAATAACTAGAAAGTGCATTTTCTGAAGAAACTGCAGTGTGAATGCTTGAATCTGAATGTATGCACTGAAATGAATTAATTGCTGAATTTTGAGTTAAAAATATTAAATGAAATTTTAAAAAAAACAAACAAAAACAACCTGAATTTAACCTGAAAACAAAGGTGCTGAACTGCTAAAAGCTGAAGGTTACACAGAAGAAGAAGTTGGAAAAAAGCTGAAAATGTTTTAATTGTAAATTAGAAAAACCTAAGAAATGAGAAAAGAATATTTAGAGTCAGAAAACATCTGAAAGAATATTAAAAGGTCATATTCTTTGAATCACTGAATGACTAAAATGTGATCCCTCCACTTGGACCCACACAGTTTAAAAAGTTTACATCTCTGAGCTTTGAAAGACAAGATGTTGGAAAAAGAACAACGATGGCGACGTTTTGAGGGTAAAATGATGGCTTTAACACTGTGGACACAGCAGCAGTTGAAAGAGAAGTGTTTAAGATGAATCTTGGCAGAGTGAGAGAGAGAGCTCGTTAAGCAGGCAGGTGTGAGCCTGGTTGCTATAGTGACTGCACCCAAGGGCTCCATACACACATACACAGACATGCACCTCACTTTTGCTGCTTAAAATGAACAGAAAAGTCAGGCCGAAACAAATCGCTCCCAAATGAAAAGTAAAAGTCGTATTGACGAAATTCTTTCACCGTGAGCGACAGCAATGTCTAGTCTACCTAATTCTCAGTTTTCATGTCTGTGGAGTTTATTATATGGACGTGGTGACAGTGGAAAGACACCATGCTCTTCTGATTTTCAAACGAACCTTCTGAGCCATTTTAACATTAGAGTCTATGGAAGAGTTGGAAGGAGGAGGCTGTGCATTGGTGACATTTATGAGAGAACCGTAACACCTAGGACAATAGTAAACACATTGGATGAAAGAGGACAGCCATGGCTACGTTTTGAGGGTAAAATCATACCTGTAGAGCAAACGCTGCGGACACAGCAGCAGTTTTAAAAAATATTTTAAGATTAATTTTTTTGCTCCTCTCACTCTAGCAGTTGAGCTGCCTCACTCTAGCCCCAACATTCCGTCCCATACACACCCATTATAAACTCTGAAACGGGTGAAAAAACATCATGAAACTTAAACTGGAACTGAAGAAAAAGTATAATAGATATTGAAAAGATAAATACAAGTTGAATAGTTGAATGTCTTGTCTTCGTTTTAAAGTTTGAATGGTGGCTCTATGTCAATGTATGTGGAAGTAGTAAGAGTTTAAAAATGAGTAAGTTGAATGAGAATTTGAAGGGTCTCCCCATTGAAATACATGGGAAATTTTTGTTGAATAAAGTTGAATAAAATTAAAAATATAAATGTTAAAAATGAGAAAATTAGAAGCAGTCATGTCCAAAATAATAGGAATCTAACGATGTTTGAATGGTTTTTCTAAGTTGAACGGTTTTGAAGGAGTAGGCTTTCAAAAAACGTACGGAAAAATAATAAAATATAATAATAATAAAGATTAGAAGAACAATACTGTGAATGCTTTTCAAGCATTCACACTAATAATAAAGATTAGAAGAACAATACTGTGAATGCTTTTCAAGCATTCACACTAATAAAGATTAGAAGAACAATACTGTGAATGCTTTTCAAGCATTCACACTAATAAAGATTCGAAGAACAATACTGTGAATGCTTTTCAAGCATTCACACTAACTAGAAAGTGCATTTTCTGAAGAAACTGCAGTGTGAATGCTTGAATCTGAATGTATGCACTGAAATGAATTAATTGCTGAATTTTGAGTTAAAAATTTTGAATGAGATTTAAAAAAAACAAAAAAAAAAAAACGAATTTAACCTGAAAACAAAGGTGCTAAACTGCTAAAAGCTGAAGGTTACACAGAAGAAGGAGTTGGAAAAAAACTGAAAATGTTTTAAATGTAAATTAGAAAACCCTAAGAAATGAGAAAAGAACATTTAGAGTCAGAAAACATCTGAATGAATATTAAAAGTTCATATTCTTTGAATCACTGAATGACTCAAATGTGATCCCTCCACTTTGATCCACACAGTTTAAAAAGTTTAAATGCCTGAGCTTTGAAAGATACGGTGTTGGAAAGAGAACAATAATGGCGACAATTTGAGGGTAAAATGATGGCTGTAACACTGTGGACACAGCAGCAGTTGAAAGAGAAGTGTTTCAGATAAATCTTGGCAGAGTGAGAGAGAGAGCTCGTTAAGCAGGCAGGTGTGAGCCTGGTTGCTATAGTGACCGCACCCAATGGCTCCATACACACGGACACAGACATGCACCTCACTTTTGCTGCTTAAAATGAACAGAAAAGTCAGGCCGAAACAAATCGTTCCCATATGAAAAGTACAAGTCGTATTGACGAAATTCTTTCACCGTGAGCGACAGCAATGTCTAGTCTACTGAATTCTCAGTTTTCATGCCTGTGGAGTTTATTATATGGACGTGGTGACAGTGGAAAGACACCATGCTCTTCTGATTTTCAAAAGAACCTTCTGAGCCATTTTAACATTAGAGTCTATGGAAGAGTTGGAGGGAGGAGGCTGTGCATTGGTGACATTTATGAAAGAACCATAACACCTAGGACAATAGTAAACACATTGGATGAAAGAGGACAGCGATGGCTACGTTTTGAGGGTAAAATGGTGGCTGTAGAGCAAACGCTGTGGACACAGCAGCAGTTTTAAAAAAGATTTTAAGATTAATTTTTTTGCTCCTCTCACTCTAGCAGTTGAGCTCTCTCACTCTAGCCCCAACATTCCGTCCCATACACACCCATTATAAACTCTGAAACGGGTGAAAAAACATCATGAAACTTAAACTGGAACTGAAGAAAAAGTATAATAGATATTGAAAAGATAAATACAAGTTGAATAGTTGAATGTCTTGTCTTCGTTTTAAAGTTTGAATGGTGGCTCTATGTCAATGTATGTGGAAGTAGTAAGAGTTTAAAAATGAGTAAGTTGAATGAGGATTTGAAGGGTCTCCCCATTGAAATACATTATAAATTTTTGTTGAATAAAGTTGAATAAAATTAAAAATATAAATGTTAAAAATATGAAAAATAGAAGCAGTGTTGTCCAAAAGAATAGGAATCTAACGGTGTTTGAATGGTTTTTCTAAGTTGAACGGTTTTGAAGGAGTAGGCTTTCAAAAAACGTACGGAATAGATAATAATAATAAAATAGAATAATAATAAAGATTAGAATAACAATACTGTGAATGCTTTTCAAGCATTCACACTAACTAGAAAGTGCATTTTCTGAAGAAACTGCAGTGTGAATGCTTGAATCTGAATGTATGCACTGAAATGAATTAATTACTGAATTTAAGTTAAAAATTTTGAATGAGATAAAAAACAAAAACAAATTTAACCTGAAAACAAAAGTGCTGAACTGCTAAAAGCTGAAGGTTACACAGAAGAAGAAGTTGGAAAAAAGCTGAAAATGTTTTAATTGTAAATTAGAAAACCCTAAGAAATGAGAAAAGAAAATTTAGAGTCAGAAAACATCGAATGAATATTAAAAGTTCATATTCTTTGAATCACTGAATGACTAAAATGTGATCCCTCCACTTGGATCCACACAGTTTAAAAAGTTTACATCTCTGAGCTTTGAAAGACAAGATGTTGGAAAGAGAACAACGTTTTGAGGGTAAAATGATGGCTTTAACACTGTGGACACAGCAGCAGTTGAAAGAGAAGTGTTTAAGATGAATTTTGGCAGAGTGGCAGAGAGAGCTCGTTAAGCAGGCAGGTGTGAGCCTGGTTGCTATAGTGACCGCACCCAATGGCTCCATACACACGGACACAGACATGCACCTCACTTTTGCTGCTTAAAATGAACAGAAAAGTCAGGCCGAAACAAATCGTTCCCAAATGAAAAGTAAAAGTCGTATTGACAAAATTCTTTCACTGTGAGCGACAGCAATGTCTAGTCTACCAAATTCTCAGTTTTCATGTCTGTGGAGTTTATTATATGGACGTGGTGACAGTGTAAAGACACCATGCTCTTCTGATTTTCAAACCAACCTTCTGAGCCATTTTAACATTAGAGTCTATGGAAGAGTTGGAGGGAGGAGGCTGTGCATTGGTGACATTTATGAAAGAACCGTAACACCTAGTACAATAGTAAACACATTGGATGAAAGAGGACAGCGATGGCTACGTTTTGAGGGTAAAATCATACCTGTAGAGCAAACGCTGCGGACACAGCAGCAGTTTTAAAAAAGATTTTAAGATTAATTTTTTTGCTCCTCTCACTCTAGCAGTTGAGCTGCCTCACTCTAGCCCCAACATTCCGTCCCATACACACCCATTATAAATTTTGAAACGGGTGAAAAAACATCATGAAACTTAAACTGGAACTGAAGAAAAAGTATAATAGATATTGAAAAGATAAATACAAGTTCAATAGTTGAATGTCTTGTCTTCGTTTTAAAGTTTGAATGGTGGCTCTATGTCAATGTATGTGGAAGTAGTAAGAGTTTAAAAATGAGTAAGTTGAATGAGAATTTGAAGGGTCTCCCCATTGAAATACATGGGAAATTTTTGTTGAATAAAGTTGAATAAAATTAAAAATATAAATGTTAAAAATGAGAAAAATACAAGCAATCATGTCCAAAATAATAGGAATCTAACGATGTTTGAATGGTTTTTCTAAGTTGAACGGTTTTGAAGGAGTAGGCTTTCAAAAAACGTACGGAATAGATAAAATATAATAATAAAGATTAGAAGAACAATACTGTGAATGCTTTTCAAGCATTCACACTAATAACTAGAAAGTGCATTTTCTGAAGAAACTGCAGTGTGAATGCTTGAATCTGAATGTATGCATTGAAATGAAATAATTACTGAATTTAAGTTAAAAATATTGAATGAGATAAAAAAAAAAAACCCGAATTTAACCTGAAAACAAAAGTGCTGAACTGCTAAAAGCTGAAGGTTACACAGAAGAAGAAGTTGGAAAAAAGCTGAAAATGTTTTAATTGTAAATTAGAAAAACCTAAGAAATGAGAAAAGAACATTTAGAGTTAGAAAACATCTGAAAGAATATTAAAAGGTCATATTCTTTGAATCACTGAATGACTCAAATGTGATCCCTCCACTTTGATCCACACAGTTTAAAAAGTTTAAATGCCTGAGCTTTGAAAGACAAGATGTTGGAAAGAGAACAATAATGGCGACAATTTGAGGGTAAAATGATGGCTGTAACACTGTGGACACAGCAGCAGTTGAAAGAGAAGTGCTTAAGATGAATCTTGGGACAGTGGCAGGCAGAGCTCGTTAAGCAGGCAGGTGTGAGCCTGGTTGCTATAGTGACTGCACCCAATGGCTCCATACACACGTACACAGACATGCGCCTCACTTTTGCTGCTTAAAATGAACAGAAAAGTCAGGCCGAAACAAATCGCTCCCAAATGAAAAGTATAGGTCGTATTGACGAAATTCTTTCACCGTGAGCGGCAGCAATGTCCACTCTACCTAATTCTCAGTTTTCATGCCTGTGGAGTTTATTATATGGACGTGGTGACAGTGTAAAAACACCATGCTCTTCTGATTTTCAAACCAACCTTCTGAGCCGTTTTAACATTAGAGTCTATGGAAGAGTTGGAGGGAGGAGGCTGTGCATTGGTGACATTTATGAAAGAACCGTAACACCTAGGACAATAGTAAACACATTGGATGAAAGAGGACAGCCATGGCTACGTTTTGAGGGTAAAATCATACCTGTAGAGCAAACGCTGTGGACACAGCAGCAGTTTTAAAAAAGATTTTAAGATTAATTTTTTTGCTCCTCTCACTCTAGCAGTTGAGCTGCCTCACTCTAGCCCCAACATTCCGTCCCATACACACCCATTATAAACTCTGAAACGGGTGAAAAAACATCATGAAACTTAAACTGGAACTGAAGAAAAAGTATAATAGATATTGAAAAGATAAATACAAGTTGAATAGTTGAATGTCTTGTCTTCGTTTTAAAGTTTGAATGGTGGCTCTATGTCAATGTATGTGGAAGTAGATACAGTTTAAAGAGGAGGAAGTTGAATGAGAATTTGAAGGGTCTCCCCATTGAAATACATGGGAAATTTTGGGAAATTTTTGTTGAATAAAGTTGAATAAAATTAAAAATATAAATGTTAAAAATGAGAAAAATAGAAGCAGTCATGTCCAAAAGAAGAGGAATCTAATGGTGTTTGAATGGTTTTTCTAAGTTGAACGGTTTTGAAGGAGTAGGAGTACAAAAAACGTACGGAATACAGAATAAAATAGAATAAAGATTAGAAGAACAATACTGTGAATGCTTTTCAAGCATTCACACTAACTAGAAAGTGCATTTTCTGAAGAAACTGCAGTGTGAATGCTTGAATCTGAATGTATGCATTGAAATGAAATAATTACTGAATTTAAGTTAAAAATTTTGAATGAGATAAAAAAAAAACCCCGAATTTAACCTGAAAACAAAAGTGCTGAACTGCTAAAAGCTGAAGGTTACACAGAAGAAGAAGTTGGAAAAAAGCTGAAAATGTTTTAATTGTAAATTAGAAAAACCTAAGAAATGAGAAAAGAACATTTAGAGTCAGAAAACATCTGAAAGAATATTAAAAGGTCATATTCTTTGAATCACTGAATGACTAAAATGTGATCCCTCCACTTGGACCCACACAGTTTAAAAAGTTTACATCTCTGAGCTTTGAAAGACAAGATGTTGGAAAAAGAACAACGATGGCGACGTTTTGAGGGTAAAATGATGGCTTTAACACTGTGGACACAGCAGCAGTTGAAAGAGAAGTGCTTAAGATGAATCTTGGTACAGTGGCAGGCAGAGCTCGTTAAGCAGGCAGGTGTGAGCCTGGTTGCTATAGTGACCGCACCCAATGGCTCCATACACACGGACACAGACATGCACCTCACTTTTGCTGCTTAAAATGAACAGAAAAGTCAGGCCGAAACAAATCGTTCCCAAATGAAAAGTAAAAGTCGTATTGACAAAATTCTTTCACTGTGAGCGACAGCAATGTCTAGTCTACCAAATTCTCAGTTTTCATGTCTGTGGAGTTTATTATATGGACGTGGTGACAGTGGAAAGACACCATGCTCTTCTGATTTTCAAACGAACCTTCTGAGCCATTTTAACATTAGAGTCTATGGAAGAGTTGGAGGGAGGAGGCTGTGCATTGGTGACATTTATGAAAGAACCATAACACCTAGTACAATAGTAAACACATTGGATGAAAGAGGACAGCCATGGCTACGTTTTGAGGGTAAAATCATACCTGTAGAGCAAACGCTGCGGACACAGCAGCAGTTTTAAAAAAGATTTTAAGATTATTTTTTTTGCTCCTCTCACTCTAGCAGTTGAGCTGCCTCACTCTAGCCCCAACATTCCGTCCCATACACACCCATTATAAACTCTGAAACGGCTGAAAAAACATCATGAAACTTAAACTGGAACTGAAGAAAAAGTATAATAGATATTGAAAAGATAAATGCAAGTTGAATAGTTGAATGTCTTGTCTTCGTTTTAAAGTTTGAATGGTGGCTCTATGTCAATGTATGTGGAAGTAGTAAGAGTTTAAAAATGAGTAAGTTGAATGAGGATTTGAAGGGTCTCCCCATTGAAATACATTATAAATTTTTGTTGAATAAAGTTGAATAAAATTAAAAATATAAATGTTAAAAATATGAAAAATGGAAGCAGTGTTGTCCAAAAGAATAGGAATCTAACGGTGTTGGAATGGTTTTTCTAAGTTGAACGGTTTTGAAGGAGTAGGATTACAAAAAACGTACGGAATACAGAATAAAATATAATAATAATAATAAAGATTACAACAACAATACTGTGAATGCTTTTCAAGCATTCACACTAATAATAAAGATTAGAAGAACAATACTGTGAATGCTTTTCAAGCATTCACACTAACTAGAAAGTGCATTTTCTGAAGAAACTGCAGTGTGAATGCTTGAATCTGAATGTATGCATTGAAATGAAATAATTACTGAATTTAAGTTAAAAATTTTGAATGAGATAAAAAAAAAAAAAAAACCCGAATTTAACCTGAAAACAAAAGTGCTGAACTGCTAAAAGCTGAAGGTTACACAGAAGAAGAAGTTGGAAAAAAGCTGAAAATGTTTTAATTGTAAATTAGAAAAACCTAAGAAATGAGAAAAGAACATTTAGAGTCAGAAAACATCTGAAAGAATATTAAAAGGTCATATTCTTTGAATCACTGAATGACTCAAATGTGATCCCTCCACTTTGATCCACACAGTTTAAAAAGTTTAAATGCCTGAGCTTTGAAAGACAAGATGTTGGAAAGAGAACAATAATGGCGACAATTTGAGGGTAAAATGATGGCTGTAACACTGTGGACACAGCAGCAGTTGAAAGAGAAGTGTTTAAGATGAATCTTGGCAGAGTGAGAGAGAGAGCTCGTTAAGCAGGCAGGTGTGAGCCTGGTTGCTATAGTGACTGCACCCAAGGGCTCCATACACACGTACACAGACATGCACCTCACTTTTGCTGCTTAAAATGAACAGAAAAGTCAGGCCGAAACAAATCGCTCCCAAATGAAAAGTAAAAGTCGTATTGACAAAATTCTTTCACCGTGAGCGACAGCAGCTTCTAGTCTACCTAATTCTCAGTTTTCATGTCTGTGGAGTTTATTATATGGACGTGGTGACAGTGGAAAGACACCATGCTCTTCTGATTTTCAAACGAACCTTCTGAGCCAATTTAACATTAGAGTCTATGGAAGAGTTGGAAGGAGGAGGCTGTGCATTGGTGACATTTATGAGAGAACCGTAACACCTAGGACAATAGTAAACACATTGGATGAAAGAGGACAGCGATGGCTACGTTTTGAGGGTAAAATCATACCTGTAGAGCAAACGCTGTGGACACAGCAGCAGTTTTAAAAAAGATTTTAAGATAAATTTTTTTGCTCCTCTCACTCTAGCAGTTGAGCTGTCTCACTCTAGCCCCAACATTCCGTCCCATACACACCCATTATAAACTCTGAAACGGGTGAAAAAACATCATGAAACTTAAACTGGAACTGAAGAAAAAGTATAATAGATATTGAAAAGATAAATACAAGTTGAATAGTTGAATGTCTTGTCTTCGTTTTAAAGTTTGAATGGTGGCTCTATGTCAATGTATGTTGAAGTAGTAAGAGTTTAAAAATGAGTAAGTTGAATGAGAATTTGAAGGGTCTCCCCATTGAAATACATGGGAAATTTTTGTTGAATAAAGTTGAATAAAATTAAAAATATAAATGTTAAAAATGAGAAAAGTAGAAGCAGTCATGTCCAAAAGAATAGGAATCTAATGGTGTTTGAATGGTTTTTCTAAGTTGAACGGTTTTGAAGGAGTAGGAGTACAAAAAACGTACGGAATAGATAAAATATAATAACTAGAAAGTGCATTTTCTGAAGAAACTGCAGTGTGAATGCTTGAATCTGAATGTATGGACTGAAATGAATTAATTGCTGAATTTTGAGTTAAAAATATTGAATGAGATTAAAAAAAAACAACAAAAAAAAAACGAATTTAACCTGAAAACAAAGGTGCTGAACTGCTAAAAGCTGAAGGTTACACAGAAGAAGGAGTTGGAAAAAAACTGAAAATGTTTTAAATGTAAATTAGAAAACCCTAAGAAATGAGAAAAGAACATTTAGAGTCAGAAAACATCTGAATGAATATTAAAAGGTCATATTCTTTGAATCACTGAATGACTCAAATGTGATCCCTCCACTTTGATCCACACAGTTTAAAAAGTTTAAATGCCTGAGCTTTGAAAGATACGGTGTTGGAAAGAGAACAATAATGGCGACAATTTGAGGGTAAAATGATGGCTGTAACACTGTGGACACAGCAGCAGTTGAAAGAGAAGTGCTTAAGATGAATCTTGGCAGAGTGGCAGGCAGAGCTCGTTAAGCAGGTAGGTGTGAGCCTGGTTGCTATAGTGACCGCACCCAATGGCTCCATACACACGTACACAGACATGCGCCTCACTTTTGCTGCTTAAAATGAACAGAAAAGTCAGGCCGAAACAAATCGTTCCCAAATGAAAAGTACATGTCGTACTGACAAAATTCTTTCACCGTGAGCGACAGCCATGTCTAGTCTACTGAATTCTCAGTTTTCATGCCTGTGGAGTTTATTATATGGACGTGGTGACAGTGGAAAGACACCATGCTCTTCTGATTTTCAAACGAACCTTCTGAGCCATTTTAACATTAGAGTCTATGGAAGAGTTGGAGGGAGGAGGCTGTGCATTGGTGACATTTATGAAAGAACCATAACACCTAGTACAATAGTAAACACATTGGATGAAAGAGGACAGCCATGGCTACGTTTTGAGGGTAAAATCATACCTGTAGAGCAAACGCTGCGGACACAGCAGCAGTTTTAAAAAAGATTTTAAGATTAATTTTTTTGCTCCTCTCACTCTAGCAGTTGAGCTGCCTCACTCTAGCCCCAACATTCCGTCCCATACACACCCATTATAAACTCTGAAACGGGTGAAAAAACATCATGAAACTTAAACTGGAACTGAAGAAAAAGTATAATAGATATTGAAAAGATAAATACAAGTTGAATAGTTGAATGTCTTGTCTTCGTTTTAAAGTTTGAATGGTGGCTCTATGTCAACGTATGTGGAAGTAGTAAGAGTTTAAAAATGAGTAAGTTGAATGAGGATTTGAAGGGTCTCCCCATTGAAATACATTATAAATTTTTGTTGAATAAAGTTGAATAAAATTAAAAATATAAATGTTAAAAATGAGAAAAGTAGAAGCAGTCATGTCCAAAAGAAGAGGAATCTAATGGTGTTTGAATGGTTTTTCTAAGTTGAACGGTTTTGAAGGAGTTAGATGCCAAAAAACGTACGGAATATGGAATAATAACTAGAAAGTGCATTTTCTGAAGAAACTGCAGTGTGAATGCTTGAATCTGAATGTATGCACTGAAATGAATTAATTACTGAATTTAAGTTAAAAATCTTGAATGAGATAAAAAAAAAACCCTGAATTTAACCTGAAAACAACAGTGCTGAACTGCTAAAAGCTGAAGGTTACACAGAAGAAGAAGTTGGAAAAAAGCTGAAAATGTTTTAATTGTAAATTAGAAAACCCTAAGAAATGAGAAAAGAACATTTAGAGTCAGAAAACATCTGAAAGAATATTAAAAGGTCATATTCTTTGAATCACTGAATGAAGAAAATGTGATCCCTCCACTTGGACCCACACAGTTTAAAAAGTTTACATCTCTGAGCTTTGAAAGACAAGATGTTGGAAAGAGAACAATAATGGCGACAATTTGAGGGTAAAATGATGGCTTTAGAGCAAACACTGTGGACACAGCAGCAGTTGAAAGAGAAGTGCTTAAGATGAATCTTGGTACAGTGGCAGGCAGAGCTCGTTAAGCAGGCAGGTGTGAGCCTGGTTGCTATAGTGACCGCACCCAATGGCTCCATACACACGTACACAGACATGCGCCTCACTTTTGCTGCTTAAAATGAACAGAAAAGTCAGGCCGAAACAAATCGTTCCCAAATGAAAAGTAAAAGTCGTACTGACAAAATTCTTTCACCGTGAGCGACAGCCAAGTCTAGTCTACCAAATTCTCAGTTTTCATGCCTGTGGAGTTTATTATATGGACGTGGTGACAGTGTAAAGACACCATGCTCTTCTGATTTTCAAACGAACCTTCTGAGCCATTTTAACATTAGAGTCTATGGAAGAGTTGGAGGGAGGAGGCTGTGCATTGGTGACATTTATGAAAGAACCATAACACCTAGGACAATAGTAAACACATTGGATGAAAGAGGACAGCCATGGCTACGTTTTGAGGGTAAAATCATACCTGTAGAGCAAATGCTGTGGACACAGCAGCAGTTTTAAAAAAGATTTTAAGATTAATTTTTTTGCTCCTCTCACTCTAGCAGTTGAGCTGTCTCACTCTAGCCCCAACATTCCGTCCCATACACACCCATTATAAACTCTGAAACGGGTGAAAAAACATCATGAAACTTAAACTGGAACTGAAGAAAAAGTATAATAGATATTGAAAAGATAAATACAAGTTGAATAGTTGAATGTCTTGTCTTCGTTTTAAAGTTTGAATGGTGGCTCTATGTCAACGTATGTTGAAGTAGTAAGAGTTTAAAAATGAGTAAGTTGAATGAGGATTTGAAGGGTCTCCCCATTGAAATACATGGGAAATTTTTGTTGAAAAAAGTTGAATAAAATTAAAAATATAAATGTTAAAAATGAGAAAAATAGAAGCAGTGTTGTCCAAAAGAATAGGAATCTAACGGTGTTTGAATGGTTTTTCTAAGTTGAACGGTTTTGAAGGAGTAGGCTTTCAAAAAACGTACGGAATAGATAATAATAAAATAGAATAAAGATTAGAAGAACAATACTGTGAATGCTTTTCAAGCATTCACACTAATAAAGATTCGAAGAACAATACTGTGAATGCTTTTCAAGCATTCACACTAATAAAGATTAGAAGAACAATACTGTGAATGCTTTTCAAGCATTCACACTAACTAGAAAGTGCATTTTCTGAAGAAACTGCAGTGTGAATGCTTGAATCTGAATGTATGCATTGAAATGAAATAATTACTGAATTTAAGTTAAAAATGTTGAATGAGATAAAAAAAAAAAAAAACCCGAATTTAACCTGAAAACAACAGTGCTGAACTGCTAAAAGCTGAAGGTTACACAGAAGAAGAAGTTGGAAAAAAGCTGAAAATGTTTTAATTGTAAATTAGAAAAACCTAAGAAATGAGAAAAGAACATTTAGAGTCAGAAAACATCTGAAAGAATATTAAAAGGTCATATTCTTTGAATCACTGAATGACTAAAATGTGATCCCTCCACTTGGACCCACACAGTTTAAAAAGTTTACATCTCTGAGCTTTGAAAGACAAGATGTTGGAAAAAGAACAACGATGGCGACGTTTTGAGGGTAAAATGATGGCTTTAACACTGTGGACACAGCAGCAGTTGAAAGAGAAGTGTTTAAGATGAATCTTGGCAGAGAGAGAGAGAGCTCGTTAAGCAGGCAGGTGTGAGCCTGGTTGCTATAGTGACCGCACCCAAGGGCTCCATACACACGTACACAGACATGCGCCTCACTTTTGCTGCTTAAAATGAACAGAAAAGTCAGGCCGAAACAAATCGCTCCCAAATGAAAAGTAAAAGTCGTATTGACAAAATTCTTTCACCGTGAGCGACAGCAATGTCTAGTCTACCTAATTCTCAGTTTTCATGCCTGTGGAGCTTATTATATGGACGTGGTGACAGTGGAAAGACACCATGCTCTTCTGATTTTCAAACGAACCTTCTGAGCCATTTTAACATTAGAGTCTATGGAAGAGTTGGAGGGAGGAGGCTGTGCATTGGTGACATTTATGAAAGAACCATAACACCTAGTACAATAGTAAACACATTGGATGAAAGAGGACAGCCATGGCTACGTTTTGAGGGTAAAATCATACCTGTAGAGCAAACGCTGCGGACACAGCAGCAGTTTTAAAAAAGATTTTAAGATTAATTTTTTTGCTCCTCTCACTCTAGCAGTTGAGCTGTCTCACTCTAGCCCCAACATTCCGTCCCATACACACCCATTATAAACTCTGAAACGGGTGAAAAAACATCATGAAACTTAAACTGGAACTGAAGAAAAAGTATAATAGATATTGAAAAGATAAATACAAGTTGAATAGTTGAATGTCTTGTCTTCGTTTTAAAGTTTGAATGGTGGCTCTATGTCAATGTATGTGGAAGTAGTAAGAGTTTAAAAATGAGTAAGTTGAATGAGAATTTGAAGGGTCTCCCCATTGAAATACATGGGAAATTTTTGTTGAATAAAGTTGAATAAAATTAAAAATATAAATGTTAAAAATGAGAAAAATAGAAGCAGTCATGTCCAAAATAATAGGAATCTAACGGTGTTTGAATGGTTTTTCTAAGTTGAACGGTTTTGAAGGAGTTAGATGCCAAAAAACGTACGGAATATGGAATAATAATAAAGATTTGAAGAACAATACTGTGAATGCTTTTCAAGCATTCACACTAATAACTAGAAAGTGCATTTTCTGAAGAAACTGCAGTGTGAATGCTTGAATCTGAATGTATGCACTGAAATGAATTAATTGCTGAATTTTGAGTTAAAAATATTGAATGAGATTAAAAAAAAACAAAAAAAAAAAAACGAATTTAACCTGAAAACAAAGGTGCTGAACTGCTAAAAGCTGAAGGTTACACAGAAGAAGGAGTTGGAAAAAAACTGAAAATGTTTTAAATGTAAATTAGAAAACCCTAAGAAATGAGAAGAGAACATTTAGAGTCAGAAAACATCTGAATGAATATTAAAAGGTCATATTCTTTGAATCACTGAATGACTCAAATGTGATCCCTCCACTTTGATCCACACAGTTTAAAAAGTTTAAATGCCTGAGCTTTGAAAGATACGGTGTTGGAAAGAGAACAATAATGGCGACAATTTGAGGGTAAAATGATGGCTATAACACTGTGGACACAGCAGCAGTTGAAAGAGAAGTGCTTAAGATGAATCTTGGCACAGTGGCAGGCAGAGCTCGTTAAGCAGGCAGGTGTGAGCCTGGTTGCTATAGTGACTGCACCCAATGGCTCCATACACACGTACACAGACATGCGCCTCACTTTTGCTGCTTAAAATGAACAGAAAAGTCAGGCCGAAACAAATCGCTCCCAAATGAAAAGTATAGGTCGTATTGACGAAATTCTTTCACCGTGAGCGGCAGCAATGTCTAGTCTACCTAATTCTCAGTTTTCATGCCTGTGGAGTTTATTATATGGACGTGGTGACAGTGTAAAAACACCATGCTCTTCTGATTTTCAAACCAACCTTCTGAGCCGTTTTAACATTAGAGTCTATGGAAGAGTTGGAGGGAGGAGGCTGTGCATTGGTGACATTTATGAAAGAACCATAACACCTAGTACAATAGTAAACACATTGGATGAAAGAGGACAGCCATGGCTACGTTTTGAGGGTAAAATCATACCTGTAGAGCAAACGCTGTGGACACAGCAGCAGTTTTAAAAAAGATTTTAAGATTAATTTTTTTGCTCCTCTCACTCTAGCAGTTGAGCTGTCTCACTCTAGCCCCAACATTCCGTCCCATACACACCCATTATAAACTCTGAAACGGGTGAAAAAACATCATGAAACTTAAACTGGAACTGAAGAAAAAGTATAATAGATATTGAAAAGATAAATACAAGTTGAATAGTTGAATGTCTTGTCTTCGTTTTAAAGTTTGAATGGTGGCTCTATGTCAATGTATGTGGAAGTAGTAAGAGTTTAAAAATGAGTAAGTTGAATGAGGATTTGAAGGGTCTCCCCATTGAAATACATTATAAATTTTTGTTGAATAAAGTTGAATAAAATTAAAAATATAAATGTTAAAAATATGAAAAATAGAAGCAGTGTTGTCCAAAAGAATAGGAATCTAACGGTGTTTGAATGGTTTTTCTAAGTTGAACGGTTTTGAAGGAGTGAGATGCCAAAAAACGTACGGAATATATAATAATAATAATAACTAGAAAGTGCATTTTCTGAAGAAACTGCAGTGTGAATGCTTGAATCTGAATGTATGCATTGAAATGAAATAATTACTGAATTTAAGTTAAAAATTTTGAATGAGATAAAAAAAAAACCCCGAATTTAACCTGAAAACAAAAGTGCTGAACTGCTAAAAGCTGAAGGTTACACAGAAGAAGAAGTTGGAAAAAAGCTGAAAATGTTTTAATTGTAAATTAGAAAAACCTAAGAAATGAGAAAAGAACATTTAGAGTCAGAAAACATCTGAAAGAATATTAAAAGGTCATATTCTTTGAATCACTGAATGACTAAAATGTGATCCCTCCACTTGGACCCACACAGTTTAAAAAGTTTACATCTCTGAGCTTTGAAAGACAAGATGTTGGAAAAAGAACAACGATGGCGACGTTTTGAGGGTAAAATGATGGCTTTAACACTGTGGACACAGCAGCAGTTGAAAGAGAAGTGCTTAAGATGAATCTTGGTACAGTGGCAGGCAGAGCTCGTTAAGCAGGCAGGTGTGAGCCTGGTTGCTATAGTGACCGCACCCAATGGCTCCATACACACGGACACAGACATGCACCTCACTTTTGCTGCTTAAAATGAACAGAAAAGTCAGGCCGAAACAAATCGTTCCCAAATGAAAAGTAAAAGTCGTATTGACAAAATTCTTTCACTGTGAGCGACAGCAATGTCTAGTCTACCAAATTCTCAGTTTTCATGTCTGTGGAGTTTATTATATGGACGTGGTGACAGTGGAAAGACACCATGCTCTTCTGATTTTCAAACGAACCTTCTGAGCCATTTTAACATTAGAGTCTATGGAAGAGTTGGAGGGAGGAGGCTGTGCATTGGTGACATTTATGAAAGAACCATAACACCTAGTACAATAGTAAACACATTGGATGAAAGAGGACAGCCATGGCTACGTTTTGAGGGTAAAATCATACCTGTAGAGCAAACGCTGCGGACACAGCAGCAGTTTTAAAAAAGATTTTAAGATTATTTTTTTTGCTCCTCTCACTCTAGCAGTTGAGCTGCCTCACTCTAGCCCCAACATTCCGTCCCATACACACCCATTATAAACTCTGAAACGGCTGAAAAAACATCATGAAACTTAAACTGGAACTGAAGAAAAAGTATAATAGATATTGAAAAGATAAATGCAAGTTGAATAGTTGAATGTCTTGTCTTCGTTTTAAAGTTTGAATGGTGGCTCTATGTCAATGTATGTGGAAGTAGTAAGAGTTTAAAAATGAGTAAGTTGAATGAGGATTTGAAGGGTCTCCCCATTGAAATACATTATAAATTTTTGTTGAATAAAGTTGAATAAAATTAAAAATATAAATGTTAAAAATATGAAAAATGGAAGCAGTGTTGTCCAAAAGAATAGGAATCTAACGGTGTTGGAATGGTTTTTCTAAGTTGAACGGTTTTGAAGGAGTAGGATTACAAAAAACGTACGGAATACAGAATAAAATATAATAATAACTAGAAAAATTTGCATTTCCTGCGAAAATGCAGTGTGGATGCTTAAAGCTGAAGCTGTATGCAAAAAGTAGCTGAAAAAGCTGAAAAGTTGCAGAAATTGTAAAAACTTTGCAGAAGCAAAAGAAGTTTGCTAAAATGGAATAACTTAGCAGAACTGCAATATCTTAGAGGAAACATAATACTTGGCAGAAATACAATAGCATAGCAGAATTTAGCAGAAATATTGTAACTTACCAGAAACATGATAACTTCTCAAAAATACAAGAATTTAGGAGAAATAGTATAAGATAACAGAAAGAATATATTTAGCCAAAAATACTTAAACATTACAGAAACACTATGATTTAGAAAAATAGTACAACAGAGCAGAAATATTGTGATTTACCAGAGACACTGTGATGAACTATGAATATTGTAATTTTAAATTGAGACTATGTTTTAGCACAAATATTATAATTTGGCAGAAATACTATAATTTAGCAGAAATACTATATTAAGCACAAATCCTATAAAAAGCAGAAATGGTATGATTAAGCACAAATACTACATTTAGTAGAAATACTTTGTTTTAGCACAAATCCCATAAAAAGCAGAAATACTGTACTATGATTTAGTAGAAAAACTATAATTAATCAGAAATACTAAATTTAGCAGAAACACTATATTAAGCACAAATACTATGAAAAGCAGAAATAGTATGATTAAGCATAAATACTACATTTAGCAGAAATACTATATTAAGCACAAATCCTATAAAAGCAGAAATAGTATGATTTAGCACAATAGTAATAAGTTAAACAGAAAAATTGGAAAAGCAAAATGGACAGCTGAAAAAATGCTGAACATGCTGAGGGTCCCTCAAATATACTTGTTAAATGACAAAAATCTGCAAAAAAATTTATTACAGCCACACAATCACAAATATGTACACATGAGGAAACACACATGCACAGAGAGACCCACACACAAGATCCAATTCAGTCAACCAGTCTAAATATATTGAATTTAAATCTTAGAATGAGATCATCCCATTAAAAGCCTTTCTCTCTCTCTCTCTCTCTCTCTCTCTCTCTCTCTCTCTCTCTCACACACACACACACACACACACACACACACACAGATGCACCAAAACAGGTGCATCTGTTTACACACGCAGCAGCACAGAGAGACACAGGATTTTTGCAGTCTATTTCTCATAGTGACGACTCCCCTCAAACAAATGACCGTAATTTCCTAACCGTAGGGGCTAGAACGGTCATTCTTACACCGTTTTGTTCAGAAGAGATGGGGGAATCTTCAAGTGTTGACAATTTAATATTAAAATATGAATTTTTAGAGATATATGACATGGATGACTTGTTGACTTAGAAGCCACGAATTCCCCAATATGCAAATTTGAATGCCTGAGACCACATATGTGATTGGCTGGCTGGGAAGCCGTGCAGGCCCTGATTTGTGGATTTGAATTCCTCAGCCCTCAGATATGATTGGCTGGCTTAGAAGCCACGAAGGCCCCAATATGCAAATTTGAATGCCTCAGGACACTTATTTGATTGGCTGGGAAACTGTGCAGGCCCTGATTTGAAAATTTGAATGTCTCAGTCCTCACAGAGGATTGGCTGCCTGGGGACCTGGCAGAAATATATAGAAATACTATTATTAAGCATAAATACTACATTTAGTAGAAATACTATGTTTTAGCACAAATATTATAAAAAGAAGAAAAACTATAATTTAGCAGAAATACTATATTAAGCACAAATCCTATAAAAAGCAGAAATACTATAATTTAGAACAAATAGTATAAAAAGCAGAAATACTATAATTTAGCAGAAATACTATGTTAGGCACAAATCCTATAAAAAGCAGAAATACTATAATTTAGCAGAAATACTATGTTAGGCACAAATCCTATAAAAAGCAGAAATACTATAATTTAGCAGAAATACTATATTAGGCACAAATCCTATAAAAAGCAGAAATACTATAATTTAGCAGAAATACTATATTAAGCACAAATCCTATAAAAAGCAGAAATACTATAATTTAGAACAAATAGTATAAAAAGCAGAAATACTATAATTTAGCAGAAATACTATATTAGGCATAAATCCTATGAAAAGCAGAAATAGTATGATTTAGCAGAAATACTGTATTTAGCACAAGTACCGAAAAGTACCAGAAATACTATGATTTAGCAGAATAGTAATAACTTATTGAAACACAAATGCACAGAGGGACACACAAACACAGGCTCTAATCCAGTCAACCAGTCTAACTATGTTCAATTTAAATCCTACAATGACATGCTGTCAAATAAGGGCAGGGTCCTCTCTCTCTCACTAAACACACACACACACACACACACACACACACACACACACACAGGGAGAGAGGACTAAGTTTCTAGGTCAGCCTGGGAGCTGCTGAATTTGAATCCACCAATCAGAGAGGCTGTTTACGTTTTCCCGCCAAAACAGGTGCATCTTTTTACACACGCAGCACAGAGACATAGACCTGCTTCTTTCAGTTTATTTCACATAGTGAGGATTCCCCTCAAACAAATGACCATAATTTCCTAACCATAGGGGCTAGAGCGGTCATTCTTACACCGTTTTGTTCAGAAGAGATGGGGGAATCTTCAAGTGTTGACAATTTATCATTAAAATATGAATTTTTAGAGATATATGACATGGATGACTTGTTGACTTAGAAGCCACGAATTCCCCAATATGCAAATTTGAATACCTGGAGCCCACATACATGATTGGCTGGCTGGGAAGCTGTGCAGGCCCTGATTTGTGGATTTGAATTCCTCAGCCCTCAGATATGATTGGCTGGCTTAGAAGCCATGAAGGCCCCAATATGCAAATTTGAATGCCTCAGGACACATATATGATTGGCTGGGAAGCCGTGCAGGCCCTGATTTGAAAATTTGAATTTCTCAGTCCTCACAGAGGATTGGCTGCCTGGGGACCTGGCAGAAATATATAGAAATACTATGATTAAGCATAAATACTACATTTAGTAGAAATACTATGTTTTAGCACAAATACTATAAAAAGCAGAAATACTATAATTTAGCAGAAATACTATATTAAGCACAAATCCTATAAAAAGCAGAAATAGGATGATTAAGCATAAATACTACATTTAGTAGAAATACTATGTTTTAGCACAAATAGTATAAAAAGCAGAAATATTGTAATTTAGCAGAAATACTATATTAGGCACAAATCTTATAAAATAGCAGAAATAGTATTATTTAGCACAATAGTAATAAGTTAAACAGAAAAATTGGAAAAGCAAAATGGACAGCTGAAAAAATGCTGAACATGCTGAGGGTCCCTCAAATATACTTGTTAAATGAAAAAATCTGCAAAAAAATGCACAGGGAGAGAGAAGTAAGTTTCTAGGTCAGCCTGGGAGCTGCTGAATTTGAATCCACCAATCAGAGAGCCTGTGTACTTTTTCCCGCCAAAACATGTGCCTCTTTTTACACACGCAGCACAGAGAGGCACAGGATTATTGCAGCCTATTTCTCATAGTGAGGACTCCCCTCAAACAAATGACCATAATTTCCAAACCGTAGGGGCTAGAGCGGTCATTCTTACACCGTTTTGTTCAGAAGAGATGGGGGAATCTTCCAGTGTTTACAATTTATCATTAAAATATGAATTATTAAAGATATTTGACTTCTAATGCACCATAACTGAGTAGAGCGAAGCAAAAACTGCCTTGACTTGCCCTCAAACAACGCTTTGTAACTCGAAATCTATTTGGAGTATCGATATCATTCTTTCACCGTAAGAGACAGCAGGCTTTGGTGAACAATCATGGAAATTTTCAGGTCTCTGTGGAAATCCAACAAAAAGTTATGACGAGAGAAAAAAGTGGTTCATTTCCACAGTTTGAAATCTGAAGAAATCTGAGCGAAGGACGAATTTCCTACCCTCAAACAAGTCCAACTCATTTCAGAACGGTAATAGGTGAGAAAGAAATTCTTGAATTGTGAGCGTCAGGGGTGTATGAAGATATTCGGGGACAAGCCTCATGTCTTAACTTTGCTTCGTTAAGGAGATATGACGATTCGAATATGCCTCTCATTACAGAAATCCAGCGGTGATTTTGAACAAGCTCTCCATTCACTTTATATGGAGAGTTTTCTGACCTTGTGTTAGTCTGAGGAGATTTGCAAAAATTCTATAAATCCCACAACAATGATGGTGACATTTTCTGAAAGCCAGCAAAAATACCTACGTTTTGATGTATAATTTGTGGAAGTTGAGTGAAAATTGAGCAAGTAGCAGGAAGTTGTTCGGACATGAAGTGAAAATTGCAAAACCTTCAGTGGCACACTGGAAGCCAAGAGCATAGCAACCATAACAACACATGTATTTTGTGAAAAATCACAATTTTGCAACTCAAAACTTTAAGAGGCATAAAAGTAAAACAGTAAAAGATTTGAAAAAGCTGAATCATACCTGAATAGCCCAATAATTTGTGAACATTTTAAAATTTGAATGGTTGTTCTAGGTGAAAATATGAGGAAGTAGTTAAGTTTCAAAAACAAGCAAATTTTAGCAGAATTGCTGAAGTTTCCCATTCATTTCAATGGGACAAATTAAAGGAAAAAAGCTTAATATTTTAAAAAGTATAATAGTTAAAAATAGCAAAAATCGTAGCAGGAAAGAGCAAAAATAGCAGAATAGTTTAAAATTTGAACGGTGAAAATCGGCTGAAAATTGTGGAAGTAGTTTAACGGCGAAAAGTGTACGGAAGCAACTAGAATAATAATAATAATAATAATAATAAAGAATAAAGAGAAACAGGAACTCAATAGTGTGGATGCTTAAAGCATCCACACAATAATAAAGATTACAACAACAATACTGTGAATGCTTTTCAAGCATTCACACTAATAATAAAGATTAGAAGAACAATACTGTGAATGCTTTTCAAGCATTCACACTAACTAGAAAGTGCATTTTCTGAAGAAACTGCAGTGTGAATGCTTGAATCTGAATGTATGCATTGAAATGAAATAATTACTGAATTTAAGTTAAAAATTTTGAATGAGATAAAAAAAAAAAAAAAACCCGAATTTAACCTGAAAACAAAAGTGCTGAACTGCTAAAAGCTGAAGGTTACACAGAAGAAGAAGTTGGAAAAAAGCTGAAAATGTTTTAATTGTAAATTAGAAAAACCTAAGAAATGAGAAAAGAACATTTAGAGTCAGAAAACATCTGAAAGAATATTAAAAGGTCATATTCTTTGAATCACTGAATGACTCAAATGTGATCCCTCCACTTTGATCCACACAGTTTAAAAAGTTTAAATGCCTGAGCTTTGAAAGACAAGATGTTGGAAAGAGAACAATAATGGCGACAATTTGAGGGTAAAATGATGGCTGTAACACTGTGGACACAGCAGCAGTTGAAAGAGAAGTGTTTAAGATGAATCTTGGCAGAGTGAGAGAGAGAGCTCGTTAAGCAGGCAGGTGTGAGCCTGGTTGCTATAGTGACTGCACCCAAGGGCTCCATACACACGTACACAGACATGCACCTCACTTTTGCTGCTTAAAATGAACAGAAAAGTCAGGCCGAAACAAATCGCTCCCAAATGAAAAGTAAAAGTCGTATTGACAAAATTCTTTCACCGTGAGCGACAGCAGCTTCTAGTCTACCTAATTCTCAGTTTTCATGTCTGTGGAGTTTATTATATGGACGTGGTGACAGTGGAAAGACACCATGCTCTTCTGATTTTCAAACGAACCTTCTGAGCCAATTTAACATTAGAGTCTATGGAAGAGTTGGAAGGAGGAGGCTGTGCATTGGTGACATTTATGAGAGAACCGTAACACCTAGGACAATAGTAAACACATTGGATGAAAGAGGACAGCGATGGCTACGTTTTGAGGGTAAAATCATACCTGTAGAGCAAACGCTGTGGACACAGCAGCAGTTTTAAAAAAGATTTTAAGATAAATTTTTTTGCTCCTCTCACTCTAGCAGTTGAGCTGTCTCACTCTAGCCCCAACATTCCGTCCCATACACACCCATTATAAACTCTGAAACGGGTGAAAAAACATCATGAAACTTAAACTGGAACTGAAGAAAAAGTATAATAGATATTGAAAAGATAAATACAAGTTGAATAGTTGAATGTCTTGTCTTCGTTTTAAAGTTTGAATGGTGGCTCTATGTCAATGTATGTTGAAGTAGTAAGAGTTTAAAAATGAGTAAGTTGAATGAGAATTTGAAGGGTCTCCCCATTGAAATACATGGGAAATTTTTGTTGAATAAAGTTGAATAAAATTAAAAATATAAATGTTAAAAATGAGAAAAGTAGAAGCAGTCATGTCCAAAAGAATAGGAATCTAATGGTGTTTGAATGGTTTTTCTAAGTTGAACGGTTTTGAAGGAGTAGGAGTACAAAAAACGTACGGAATAGATAAAATATAATAACTAGAAAGTGCATTTTCTGAAGAAACTGCAGTGTGAATGCTTGAATCTGAATGTATGGACTGAAATGAATTAATTGCTGAATTTTGAGTTAAAAATATTGAATGAGATTAAAAAAAAACAACAAAAAAAAAACGAATTTAACCTGAAAACAAAGGTGCTGAACTGCTAAAAGCTGAAGGTTACACAGAAGAAGGAGTTGGAAAAAAACTGAAAATGTTTTAAATGTAAATTAGAAAACCCTAAGAAATGAGAAAAGAACATTTAGAGTCAGAAAACATCTGAATGAATATTAAAAGGTCATATTCTTTGAATCACTGAATGACTCAAATGTGATCCCTCCACTTTGATCCACACAGTTTAAAAAGTTTAAATGCCTGAGCTTTGAAAGATACGGTGTTGGAAAGAGAACAATAATGGCGACAATTTGAGGGTAAAATGATGGCTGTAACACTGTGGACACAGCAGCAGTTGAAAGAGAAGTGCTTAAGATGAATCTTGGCAGAGTGGCAGGCAGAGCTCGTTAAGCAGGTAGGTGTGAGCCTGGTTGCTATAGTGACCGCACCCAATGGCTCCATACACACGTACACAGACATGCGCCTCACTTTTGCTGCTTAAAATGAACAGAAAAGTCAGGCCGAAACAAATCGTTCCCAAATGAAAAGTACATGTCGTACTGACAAAATTCTTTCACCGTGAGCGACAGCCATGTCTAGTCTACTGAATTCTCAGTTTTCATGCCTGTGGAGTTTATTATATGGACGTGGTGACAGTGGAAAGACACCATGCTCTTCTGATTTTCAAACGAACCTTCTGAGCCATTTTAACATTAGAGTCTATGGAAGAGTTGGAGGGAGGAGGCTGTGCATTGGTGACATTTATGAAAGAACCATAACACCTAGTACAATAGTAAACACATTGGATGAAAGAGGACAGCCATGGCTACGTTTTGAGGGTAAAATCATACCTGTAGAGCAAACGCTGCGGACACAGCAGCAGTTTTAAAAAAGATTTTAAGATTAATTTTTTTGCTCCTCTCACTCTAGCAGTTGAGCTGCCTCACTCTAGCCCCAACATTCCGTCCCATACACACCCATTATAAACTCTGAAACGGGTGAAAAAACATCATGAAACTTAAACTGGAACTGAAGAAAAAGTATAATAGATATTGAAAAGATAAATACAAGTTGAATAGTTGAATGTCTTGTCTTCGTTTTAAAGTTTGAATGGTGGCTCTATGTCAACGTATGTGGAAGTAGTAAGAGTTTAAAAATGAGTAAGTTGAATGAGGATTTGAAGGGTCTCCCCATTGAAATACATTATAAATTTTTGTTGAATAAAGTTGAATAAAATTAAAAATATAAATGTTAAAAATGAGAAAAGTAGAAGCAGTCATGTCCAAAAGAAGAGGAATCTAATGGTGTTTGAATGGTTTTTCTAAGTTGAACGGTTTTGAAGGAGTTAGATGCCAAAAAACGTACGGAATATGGAATAATAACTAGAAAGTGCATTTTCTGAAGAAACTGCAGTGTGAATGCTTGAATCTGAATGTATGCACTGAAATGAATTAATTACTGAATTTAAGTTAAAAATCTTGAATGAGATAAAAAAAAAACCCTGAATTTAACCTGAAAACAACAGTGCTGAACTGCTAAAAGCTGAAGGTTACACAGAAGAAGAAGTTGGAAAAAAGCTGAAAATGTTTTAATTGTAAATTAGAAAACCCTAAGAAATGAGAAAAGAACATTTAGAGTCAGAAAACATCTGAAAGAATATTAAAAGGTCATATTCTTTGAATCACTGAATGAAGAAAATGTGATCCCTCCACTTGGACCCACACAGTTTAAAAAGTTTACATCTCTGAGCTTTGAAAGACAAGATGTTGGAAAGAGAACAATAATGGCGACAATTTGAGGGTAAAATGATGGCTTTAGAGCAAACACTGTGGACACAGCAGCAGTTGAAAGAGAAGTGCTTAAGATGAATCTTGGTACAGTGGCAGGCAGAGCTCGTTAAGCAGGCAGGTGTGAGCCTGGTTGCTATAGTGACCGCACCCAATGGCTCCATACACACGTACACAGACATGCGCCTCACTTTTGCTGCTTAAAATGAACAGAAAAGTCAGGCCGAAACAAATCGTTCCCAAATGAAAAGTAAAAGTCGTACTGACAAAATTCTTTCACCGTGAGCGACAGCCAAGTCTAGTCTACCAAATTCTCAGTTTTCATGCCTGTGGAGTTTATTATATGGACGTGGTGACAGTGTAAAGACACCATGCTCTTCTGATTTTCAAACGAACCTTCTGAGCCATTTTAACATTAGAGTCTATGGAAGAGTTGGAGGGAGGAGGCTGTGCATTGGTGACATTTATGAAAGAACCATAACACCTAGGACAATAGTAAACACATTGGATGAAAGAGGACAGCCATGGCTACGTTTTGAGGGTAAAATCATACCTGTAGAGCAAATGCTGTGGACACAGCAGCAGTTTTAAAAAAGATTTTAAGATTAATTTTTTTGCTCCTCTCACTCTAGCAGTTGAGCTGTCTCACTCTAGCCCCAACATTCCGTCCCATACACACCCATTATAAACTCTGAAACGGGTGAAAAAACATCATGAAACTTAAACTGGAACTGAAGAAAAAGTATAATAGATATTGAAAAGATAAATACAAGTTGAATAGTTGAATGTCTTGTCTTCGTTTTAAAGTTTGAATGGTGGCTCTATGTCAACGTATGTTGAAGTAGTAAGAGTTTAAAAATGAGTAAGTTGAATGAGGATTTGAAGGGTCTCCCCATTGAAATACATGGGAAATTTTTGTTGAAAAAAGTTGAATAAAATTAAAAATATAAATGTTAAAAATGAGAAAAATAGAAGCAGTGTTGTCCAAAAGAATAGGAATCTAACGGTGTTTGAATGGTTTTTCTAAGTTGAACGGTTTTGAAGGAGTAGGCTTTCAAAAAACGTACGGAATAGATAATAATAAAATAGAACTAGAAAGTGCATTTTCTGAAGAAACTGCAGTGTGAATGCTTGAATCTGAATGTATGCACTGAAATGAATTAATTACTGAATTTTGAGTTAAAAATATTGAATGAGATAAAAAAAAAAACCCGAATTTAACCTGAAAACAAAAGTGCTGAACTGCTAAAAGCTGAAGGTTACACAGAAGAAGAAGTTGGAAAAAAGCTGAAAATGTTTTAATTGTAAATTAGAAAAACCTAAGAAATGAGAAAAGAACATTTAGAGTCAGAAAACATCTGAAAGAATATTAAAAGGTCATATTCTTTGAATCACTGAATGAAGAAAATGTGATCCCTCCACTTGGACCCACACAGTTTAAAAAGTTTACATCTCTGAGCTTTGAAAGACAAGATGTTGGAAAGAGAACAATAATGGCGACAATTTGAGGGTAAAATGATGGCTGTAACACTGTGGACACAGCAGCAGTTGAAAGAGAAGTGCTTAAGATGAATCTTGGTACAGTGGCAGGCAGAGCTCGTTAAGCAGGCAGGTGTGAGCCTGGTTGCTATAGTGACCGCACCCAATGGCTCCATACACACGTACACAGACATGCGCCTCACTTTTGCTGCTTAAAATGAACAGAAAAGTCAGGCCGAAACAAATCGTTCCCAAATGAAAAGTAAAAGTCGTATTGACAAAATTCTTTCACCGTGAGTGACAGCAATGTCTAGTCTACTGAATTCTCAGTTTTCATGTCTGTGGAGTTTATTATATGGACGTGGTGACAGTGGAAAGACACCATGCTCTTCTGATTTTCAAACGAACCTTCTGAGCCATTTTAACATTAGAGTCTATGGAAGAGTTGGAAGGAGGAGGCTGTGCATTGGTGACATTTATGAAAGAACCGTAACACCTAGGACAATAGTAAACACATTGGATGAAAGAGGACAGCCATGGCTACGTTTTGAGGGTAAAATCATACCTGTAGAGCAAACGCTGCGGACACAGCAGCAGTTTTAAAAAATATTTTAAGATTAATTTTTTTGCTCCTCTCACTCTAGCAGTTGAGCTGCCTCACTCTAGCCCCAACATTCCGTCCCATACACACCCATTATAAACTCTGAAACGGCTGAAAAAACATCATGAAACTTAAACTGGAACTGAAGAAAAAGTATAATAGATATTGAAAAGATAAATACAAGTTGAATAGTTGAATGTCTTGTCTTCGTTTTAAAGTTTGAATGGTGGCTCTATGTCAATGTATGTGGAAGTAGTAAGAGTTTAAAAGTGAGTAAATTGAATGAGAATTTGAAGGGTCTCCCCATTGAAATACATGGGAAATTTTTGTTGAATAAAGTTGAATAAAATTAAAAATATAAATGTTAAAAATGAGAAAAATAGAAGCAGTCATGTCCAAAATAATAGGAATCTAACGATGTTTGAATGGTTTTTCTAAGTTGAACGGTTTTGAAGGAGTAGGCTTTCAAAAAACGTACGGAAAAAGAAAATATAATAATAAAGATTAGAAGAACAATACTGTGAATGCTTTTCAAGCATTCACACTAATAAAGATTAGAAGAACAATACTGTGAATGCTTTTCAAGCATTCACACTAATAAAGATTCGAAGAACAATACTGTGAATGCTTTTCAAGCATTCACACTAATAAAGATTAGAAGAACAATACTGTGAATGCTTTTCAAGCATTCACACTAACTAGAAAGTGCATTTTCTGAAGAAACTGCAGTGTGAATGCTTGAATCTGAATGTATGCATTGAAATGAAATAATTACTGAATTTAAGTTAAAAATGTTGAATGAGATAAAAAAAAAAAAAAACCCGAATTTAACCTGAAAACAACAGTGCTGAACTGCTAAAAGCTGAAGGTTACACAGAAGAAGAAGTTGGAAAAAAGCTGAAAATGTTTTAATTGTAAATTAGAAAAACCTAAGAAATGAGAAAAGAACATTTAGAGTCAGAAAACATCTGAAAGAATATTAAAAGGTCATATTCTTTGAATCACTGAATGACTAAAATGTGATCCCTCCACTTGGACCCACACAGTTTAAAAAGTTTACATCTCTGAGCTTTGAAAGACAAGATGTTGGAAAAAGAACAACGATGGCGACGTTTTGAGGGTAAAATGATGGCTTTAACACTGTGGACACAGCAGCAGTTGAAAGAGAAGTGTTTAAGATGAATCTTGGCAGAGAGAGAGAGAGCTCGTTAAGCAGGCAGGTGTGAGCCTGGTTGCTATAGTGACCGCACCCAAGGGCTCCATACACACGTACACAGACATGCGCCTCACTTTTGCTGCTTAAAATGAACAGAAAAGTCAGGCCGAAACAAATCGCTCCCAAATGAAAAGTAAAAGTCGTATTGACAAAATTCTTTCACCGTGAGCGACAGCAATGTCTAGTCTACCTAATTCTCAGTTTTCATGCCTGTGGAGCTTATTATATGGACGTGGTGACAGTGGAAAGACACCATGCTCTTCTGATTTTCAAACGAACCTTCTGAGCCATTTTAACATTAGAGTCTATGGAAGAGTTGGAGGGAGGAGGCTGTGCATTGGTGACATTTATGAAAGAACCATAACACCTAGTACAATAGTAAACACATTGGATGAAAGAGGACAGCCATGGCTACGTTTTGAGGGTAAAATCATACCTGTAGAGCAAACGCTGCGGACACAGCAGCAGTTTTAAAAAAGATTTTAAGATTAATTTTTTTGCTCCTCTCACTCTAGCAGTTGAGCTGTCTCACTCTAGCCCCAACATTCCGTCCCATACACACCCATTATAAACTCTGAAACGGGTGAAAAAACATCATGAAACTTAAACTGGAACTGAAGAAAAAGTATAATAGATATTGAAAAGATAAATACAAGTTGAATAGTTGAATGTCTTGTCTTCGTTTTAAAGTTTGAATGGTGGCTCTATGTCAATGTATGTGGAAGTAGTAAGAGTTTAAAAATGAGTAAGTTGAATGAGAATTTGAAGGGTCTCCCCATTGAAATACATGGGAAATTTTTGTTGAATAAAGTTGAATAAAATTAAAAATATAAATGTTAAAAATGAGAAAAATAGAAGCAGTCATGTCCAAAATAATAGGAATCTAACGGTGTTTGAATGGTTTTTCTAAGTTGAACGGTTTTGAAGGAGTTAGATGCCAAAAAACGTACGGAATATGGAATAATAATAAAGATTTGAAGAACAATACTGTGAATGCTTTTCAAGCATTCACACTAATAATAAAGATTAGAATAACAATACTGTGAATGCTTTTCAAGCATTCACACTAATAATAAAGATTCGAATAACAATACTGTGAATGCTTTTCAAGCATTCACACTAATAAAGATTAGAATAACAATACTGTGAATGCTTTTCAAGCATTCACACTAATAATAAAGATTAGAAGAACAATACTGTGAATGCTTTTCAAGCATTCACACTAATTAGAAGAACAATACTGTGAATGCTTTTCAAGCATTCACACTAATTATAAGACTAGATCAGACGTTGGTAGTTCAATTCCTGACTGCTAATCTGCATGCCAAAGTTGCTCCGATGCATTCATTGGCGTGTCAATGTTAGATATAAAGGTGTATAAAAAGTGCTCGTGTGAATGAGGCAAGTCGTACAAAGCGCTCCAAGTGCTCGAGTATAAAAGTGCTATATATGAACCGGCTCATTTAACACCTGACTACCCTAAAAAGAGAATATAGCCTCCACTTTATAAATGGAGCCGTTTCTATACAGTCATGTTGCATATTTTTGGAGGCTGAGCGACATTGTTTAGGATGAAGTGCTAGACGTGAGCGCTCATTCATTACTGCCATTGCAACCACTTTGCTCAAGTACAAGTCATAGATCAGCTGCTCCATTCAAGGATAATATGACTTGCTCAAGGGCACATGATTGGCTCCCGCTGAGGACAGGAAGAGCGACGCTCACTGACTTTTCTCGTAAGAACACACCTGCTGAAGCTCACCAGCATCCCTCTACATCAGGTTAATCCGCAGACCTTCAGATTACAGCTCCCAGGGTGATGGTGCTTAGTCTTGGGAGCTGAAAGTCTTTACCTCTGATGCTGAATAAGTTTCTCCCCAGCCTTTTTTTAAAACAATATTCTTTTAAATTTACTCTAAAATAATGAATATTGGACTTTTGTGTCATATTATCTTTTAATAACCAGTTTTTACAGTGTTTAATAAGCTCCCCTTTGAATCTGAAATGAGGAGATCCAACTCCAAATTTAAAAAAAAGTAGCACATGCTTTTACAACATAGCTGCTCGCTAGGAAGTTAAACCCATGACTGAACCCTGTCGAGGTTTATGGCGCCCTAAATTTACCTTTCGGAGGATGTAATCATCTTTAATTTGTCAACTTCTGCTCACTGGGTGTGTAATTACTTTTTTTTGGGTCGGTCTGCTGTTGAATCTTCTGCACTGCAGGAGAAAAAGCACTTTCTGCTGACACTGTGCAAAATTCTTGCACGAAAGGTTGGCTGCTTATTAAACACAACCGGACTTCAGGACTCATGTTGGCAAACACCTGTCCTGCAGGAACACTCTCTTTCTCTGCGAGCTTCAAGGAGGTTGTTCTATACACACCTATGAGCCTGCCTGAAGTAAATTTGCAGCGTTCAGTGACCTTAGTGAAGTGTGGTTGTCTGATGGTCATGTGCACCTGCATACTTAATGGAGCTGGTGAACAGCAAGTAACACGAAGGAAAGCGATAATTACCAGAAAAACTATGTTACACTAGTGAGTAATCTTCAAGTAGTAAATAAAAGTGAACAGAAACTATAAAAAGCTTTTTGCTGCGAAGGTTGGATAAGAATGAAATTCACAAGTTTGCAGAAGCCTCTTTATCATCTGCGGCTCAGCCAATTACAGAGCAGATGACGCCCTTATTTAATATTCAATATATCCTTAAGCAATTATGCATAATCTACATAAATACTGAATCACTACCTAAAATACTTTCATCATCATTACTGTCTTTGGATCACCCACACAGCTGTCACCATGTAATAAGCTCAAATGACCCTCATCCTTTCCCTCTTTGAGTTTAGCTTTTTTATTTTGTCTTCCACACAACTTTCCTCTGTTCTCTTCATAATCTCAACTCATTCACTCCTAAATAACGGTATTTTATCCCGTCTACATCCTCCATATTTCTAATCATGTCTTGCTTCCCCCCTGCTTCAGGGCTCTCCATGATTTATTTGCTGTTAGGCGGCACTTCTGCAGCTGTTAGTGGGAATATTGCAGGGTACTAATTATCAACAATTAATAAAAACAAACATCCATAAGCAGGCAAACATGCAATTAGGATTAAAAATGGTGTAATCCCAATAGGAATGGGAACTAGTTTGTTAGCAAGTGAAAAGAAATGATGAAACAGTGATAGCTGAGTGAAACACTTGCTTAAAATGAATGGTTGAAATAGTTAGAAAATGTACATGGATAAATAAAAATGAACTACCAAGGTGTAATTAGAAGGGGCAAAACGTTTGACCTTAACACTTTAGCTGGTTTCTGTTTGGCTGTAATTTCCTTTAAGGTCCGATTCTTCTAAAGCTTTTCTAATAAGAAGAAAATTAAATTGCTCTTTGGAAGTCCTGCTGTGGGTATCTGCATGTGCATCCATGAGATTTCAGCTCAAACTGGCGCTGAAAGCAAATATCAACTTCTGTTTCAAACCAATCCCAGCCACATGTTGAGGAGTATCTCAAAGACCAAACAGTGTATTTCTGTGGAAGGCCCTGCAGGCTGGCAAGAACACGTTGCATCAGAATTTGTCCAGCAGGGTAAGATCATCAGTGCAAAGACCTGTTGTAATATTATGGGGCAACTGAGTGAGAACACTGGGCACAAAATGACCTGAAATCTTCTTGTCTCATTTTGCCCCCTGCAACTCTGTGATGTTCTCTGGAATTCAGGTTAAAGAGTTGAAGTGCGGGCATGGAGAAGAATAAGCGGAGAGCTGGAAGCGGTGTAGTGCATCACAAGAAAATTCAAAGGGAAAAACAGACCAACGCAAATGAGTTCCATTTCTGTCAGATCCCACCTCAGCATGGATAAAAGTTTGATTCAGCTTCTGCTACTCTAAACATTAGCAGCAGGAATGAAACCTCTGCCAAACAGTGCAAAATATGACCATTCAACCTCCAAAATATGTAAAGAAAATCCTTCTATATGGATGTAATTACAATACATTTTTAAAACGCTATTGAAAAGAACATGCGTGAGATACTGAAGGATGTAAATGCAGACACTCACCTCCAGGTAGACAGCCCAGGGCATGACCAGAGAGGCCACGAGCAGGTCAGACACAGCCAGGCTCACCACCAGGTAGTTGGTGGTTGTCTGGAGGGAACGTTCCCTCAGCACGGCCAGACACACCAACACGTTCCCAAACACGATGGCTAGGATAAGCAGGGAGTACAGCATGGCATAGTAATTGCGCTCCCCTTCATCCTGCCATGGTGCCTCCAAGGTCTCATTCCTCTCATCCCATCTGAGGCGCTCTGACTCATTCCAGAGCCGCTCCGAGCTGCTAAACATCGCCATTGAGACGTCCCAGTGACATGGGAGGTGAGATGTTTGGCAGACCTGCCCAAAGAAAAGAGTATTGGAATAAACACACAACCTTCTGTTTCCTTTTGGATTCCCACACTTTAGTCATTAGGTGAATTTACCCATAGAAAGGCCTGCTGGAAAACAGATGCTGACTCCCAACACAAGTCAGATGCACTGATAAATGAAACGTAAGGAGATAAATCCCAGCAGTAACACTCTCTTTGCAGAGCATCGCTGCTTTTTGCTGGCACGAGAGTTTCATTTCTCCTGCTGAATAAAAAATGGGGGAGCGTATTGACGCCTCTTCACGATACGGCTCCATGGCTCCTATAGAGACAATCATCTCCATAAAGACTCAGCAGACAATGTATGCTTCGACTGTGCAATGCATTTATGATTGTTCCAGTCAGCCTTTCAAAAGCACTGCGGTAAACATGGTAAGTATGGTAAACATACTGATCCATCTAATCCAGCTTCCCCCATTCTTTCAGTGACAGAAACAGGGAGAAAGACACAGAGAAAATCAGATCCTTTTTAGAACTGGCTCAGACCCAGGAGGCTTTTAAAGATTTTCTCAGTCTATAATGCTACCAAGCTCTTCAATAGCTCCTGTATCGTATTATTGTCCACAGGAGAACCTGAAGAAGCAGGGGAAAGCCAGGCACCAATACCGATCACCTTGAAGTCTCCTCAGGGGAGTGCAGCAGTGGATTTATCACAGAATGAGGTGTGGCAGGTTGCAGGGATGCCAATCAAAAAATATTTGAGGAAAACCACATCTGTACACACACACACACACACACACACACACACACACACACACACACACACACACACACACACACACACAGTGTGTGTTCAGTCTGAACAGGAGCACAAGGTCGCATATTGCTCTGCTGAAGGGTTTGTTTATACTTGTAACAAGTGCTAATTGGACCTGATTGCCCTGTGCACACTTTTGTTTTACGACCTCGCTTTAATGTTAACCGCTTATTCCGGCCTCTCACTGCTCCTATCCAGGGGTCTGACCTCTCATAAGTGCCTGTGAAGTAGGCATCTAACAGACCCTTCAATGCACATGCATGGTGGCATCGCATCTGACTCAGCGGACATGCTCTGAAGTCACAGTGAAGCCTGCACAGTGGCGGCGATCGTGACGGTGTTTAACTTTATGTTTTTTCGTAAAGACAGTTATGTTAACCCAATAATACCGTAAACTGCGCATAGACTAAGGGGTGGGCTGCTGCCACAGCAGACTTGGCTGACACCCTGTCAAGGATCCCCCCCAGTCTAGCTGTGCGTAATAAATTCATTTTGGTAGCTGGAATTTATTACAAATACCTGCCAAGTTCATCTTATTACTCGATCGTCAAACATTTATCGCAGAATTCAGTTAAAGCCCATAATTGCAGCGCCCTATCGTGCGTCGAAATCAGCTTTCTGCAAAGGTTGAGGTCAGTTGTGGTCCAGTCACACACATGAATGGCCCAATTAGGGACAAAAATGATTGTGCCACATGATCAGTTATCCAAGTAAATGCGCAATCAAACTGTTAAACGAGCAGCGGATGAGGATTTAGCTGGAGAGACAACACATAAAACATTTCAATTAATAATACATTACTGCTTTTTCTTTTAAAAACCCCAAACAAAAAGTACGCACACACGCTTACATACCTGTTAGTGTTTCGCAGTGAAGAATTCATCGGATGCCATCGAGGAAAAGCATCATCCGTGCTGAGTTAAAAGTTGCCCGGTCGTTGCGTCCAGCCCTGCGAGGCGAGCGGGAGGAGCCGGGGAAGCGCTCGGTGACATTGCGCACGGGCGAATGTGGATGTTGAGAGCTCACAGATGAAGCTCCAATCTCGCTCGCTCACTTCATTTACCCCCCACCGGCTCTCGGTGGCTATGAGGCTTTCTACGGTGAGCTTTCTGCGGCCACACCGGAGTTGTTGTGGCTACATCAGGTGTGCTTAGTGACGCCGTGGCTAATTATTACGAGAGGGGGGCGCGGAACATGTTTTAATCTGAGGATAAAATGATTGCGTGTCAGTGCTATGATAGAAGTTTTTGTATATCTGCGTTGTGAGTTAGAATCCCCTCCCTCATCAGTATGACCCTGACACAGTCTCGCAGTCTGGGTCGTGCTTTGCTGGAAGTGATATTGGAATAAAAATAGCCAGATGCTGGCCTCATAAAACAACTAAATGAAAGACCTGTGGGGCATTAGGCCAACCTGGGTGCTTAAAAACATGTGTAAACCATTGCGCCATTATCTTTATGGGCCACTTTATAACCCTGCGACATAAGAAATACCAAAAAGAAAAAAGAAACTCTATGCAGATAAAGAATACCAGGAGCTTTTTGCCTTATATCTCTCTGCTCTCATCCAATGCGTCCCCCCCATCCTCTCTCATGACATTTTAAGATAAGAGGAATCAGTACTGCACGAGCCCCTACAGCGCGCACCAAATAAGTGGGATCTGGAAGAAACAACACGAGAGTGCCATTTTTCCCATTTATGTACACATTCCAGCTTGCAAAGAAGGAAGAAAAAAAAAAAAACCGGAGAAAATTCAGCTAAAGTCCTGTGAGGGAGGTTTAGCACAACAGCCGTTTTGGAGACAAATAAAGGCCACGTGGTTTACATTTCCAGAATTAAAAAAAATTCAAAACAGAGCCATGTAGTCGACTTTATTACAAAGCCTTGGTAGAGTGCATTTTAAAAAGCAGCGAGCAGCAGGAAGTTAATGGCCTGTCCTGTGTAACTGCAGCCGCTGACAAACAATCGCCCACTGATCATTTTTCACCCTGAACCACCTGTCAGTTTGTGTTTTAACTCATGTAAAAGTGCCTAAATGTCCTTGGTGCCCACTGGAAATCTGACCCATCCTTCTTGTCTGCAGAAGCTTTCTGGCATATATATATATATATATATATATATATATATATATATATATATATATATATATATATAATATCAGCGCAGACTAATACCACTGTGAAGGTCAGTCCTTATAGGGCATGGTACAATAATAAAAAGAACAGTGTTGGAGATTAAATGGAAATAAGCACTTAGAGTTGGCTGGCATTTTGCTGCTATCTGCTGGCATTCAGGCTGAACTGCTGTTATTCCAAATTGAAATAATTCAGTGCATGTGTGGGTATGTTCACACTGCAAAAGGACAAAAAAAAATGAAACTCATTGAAGGAAACTGTTTCCAGGGCCTACTCCGTGGATCGGCTTCCTCCGAGGCGTGGACGTCTATCAGCAGAGAATGTACCTTCACCTATCAGCAGAGAATGTCCCTTAGTCTGTAACACAGTCAAATATATTCTCAAGTAATATTCAAGCATGCCATTCAGCGTGTTAGTACGAGCAGCTCGGGAGCAGCTTGGGAGAACAAGAAAACAGAGACTGCTTTAGATTGTCTTCCCAAAGTGACTCAACTTTATTCACAAGTACAACAGTTTATATAGAGGGTAAAATTCATGAGACAGCAGATTTATCAGTTTAAACCAGTACAGACCAAGATAAGGGAGCGTCTTCCTGCCCTTGGGTGAAGAAGCATCCTTTGTGTAGTTTATTAGTTCAGCTACAATTGTGATTATCTCAGCGACATATTTTCAAGGCACAAAACGAAGAGTTCTTTCATTAGTGAAATCTGAAACAAACCATTTGGCCTTCAACAGGCGTCTAAAAGATTAAGAAACTAATGTAGCTGAGGGAGTGATCTCTGTGGTATTTCAACCTTGTTGAATGACAGAGTTTTCCTGTATAATGTCACTATAAAACAATATCCAGTAAATGCTCCCATGGTACTAAAATACCTAACACTCAGGAGAACATATTAGGAGACATGTTAAATGGAAATAGACACAGTTGAATAATTACGTAAAACATAATAATAAAAGCCTATGGATTGCTTATTTATTAGGTATTCTAAAGAGCTTTATTTTATTTGTTTTCCCTTGTTGTATTGATTGATTGTGAAACCTAGCCCCACCCTTCATGTCATTTACTGAGGTCAAATGGCCCAGGATATGCGTGGGGGTTAAGGCGTCTGGGAAGGGATCTCATTACACCAACTCTACCAAATGTTGCAACAGGAAATAAGGGTTAATCAGACCAAGAAATGTTTTCTCAATGTTTTATTACGCAAATGTCCTTAGCTCAGAGGAGTGACACCCAGTGTAGTCTTCAGCTGCTGCTGACAACAACAAAAAACCTATAATAATAATAATAATAATAATAATAATAATAGTGGAATTGTAAAGTGCTTTGGTGGCCTAGAAAAGCGCTATATAAATGCAATCCATTATTATAAGCTCAAAGTGCGGGCGAAACAGCCACATGCTCATTTGGGCCAATGGAAGTAAATTTTTCTCACCACTTATTTAAATGAACATTTTAATGAGCTTGTCTCCTGTATTTTTACTTCTGTGCTGTCCTTTTTTTCAGTGTTTTCATGGAAACATCAACGTGGTAAAAAGAAAAAAGAAAAACAAAACAACCAAAAACTTGAATATAAAATGGACAGGTGGGTTGTTTTTTCTATACTAATTAGATATTTATAATGACAAAGGAAAAAAAAAAGATTTTAACACAATGTTTAATGTTTTATAGCTTTTATTTAAAGAACCTTCACATTCATCAGCTGCCAATTCATGTCATATCTTGAAGCAGGATAAAAAGGGCACTTGTAATATTTTTAGTAAAGTTACAGCAAAACTGTTAAAAACTTCTTTTGACAGTACTCTTGAACAAAATAAGAAATATATCCCAGTCACAGTGCATTGAATAAAAGGAACAGTACTTTGAAGAACTTCAGTGCAGATTTCACCCGATTCGCTTTCCTTCTCGCTCGACCCACTCTGAGTAGCCTCCTTTAAAATGTCTCGCCCTGAGGGGGGAAAAACAAAAACAAAAGCACAGATAGAGGAGCTTAATCTCTTAACACTGTTGTTTGCTTTATATTCAAAGGTCGCCCACAGTTCAGCAAGTCAAAGTATCACCTGAGGACACTTCTCCAGCTGCAGCAGGAATGCACTATTTATATCTCATGGATTGACTTCTTGGGAGACATCTAAATGTAGCAGAAGTGCTGTAAAAATAACTAATTATCTCAATTGATTGATGATTAATGTCTGAGTTTTTTTTGTTTTTATATGCACATACATTTTTTTCCTTATAGGCCAAATGAGACTTCATGTAGATTTGTCAGTAGAAAAATATCTGTATGGAAATCGCACATTCACAAAACTAAGTAAATAATTTTCTTTCAACCCGTCTATCAGAGCCAGTGAGACTGCATGCAGTATAAAACCTGCCATCCAGTCTAATCTCCTCACAGTGTATCTGATCTTCACTCGGCATAACCTGATCTGCAGGACGCTCGTCTGTGACCTAACTGCCCATTTTGTTGCTGATCCCTGTCCAGTTTGCCAACTTAACTTGTAAATGGCCACATTTCTCCACCATCGCTCTGTACCATTAGCCTATACCCTTAGAACTGGTTCTGGAGAAAGAGAAAACACTCCACAGCATAATCTACAGAGCTAGCAACACAGGTTTTTGGCAATGCCCCAATGTTTTCAGACTTTGTAAATCTCTCAGTGACGCCATACAGTATTAGACATCACCTCTCCATAAATTTACCCTGGAAACACGCACATCGCATTCCCACAGTCAATTTCCACTAGTAGTGTGCTTAATCTCCAGGTTTGTTTTGCATAGAAACAAGCACATGTATTACTACTTACTTGCTAAATCCCAGCTGATGAGCGATGCTCAGTGCTCTGGTGCTCCTGATGCCACTTCTGCAGTGAAACACAATGTTGTCGTCAGCTTTCGTGGGAGCCTTCACTTCAAACCTTTGCTCAAAGAGCTCAGGGGACAGTTGCAGAGACTCCTCCAGGTTGTCCACTGACATGCATACCAACAAAGAACACACATGTTAACTACAAATGCAGGAAAACAGACAAGTCCCTACAAGTTTCAGAACCCTGCTTACGTGGGACGTTGATGGCCTGGGGAATTTGTCCAGCCTGGTACTCATCAGGATTTCTCACATCAAAGAGCTGAATGTTATGGCTTGCCAGCATGGTCTTCAGCTCTGAGTAGGTCACCACTGAACCTGAAAAGCAACAAAGAAAGGAAACAGGAAGAAAGAGTTTTAATTTATTGTTGCTTATAGTGCTTATATTCGTTGAAAATTATGTGAAACCACCATTTCCTGATTTAATTAGAGTACGTGTTATCTGAACCCCTGCTGATGGTAAACACTGTGGGGGTGAAATCAAAGTGCCACAGCTAAGCTACAGTATTATCCTCTCTTTGAAATATTGAGAGAAACTGCTTGTGTACACCTGCAGTCCATTCAGCTGTGAAAATGCTGAGTATAGGTAGCCATAAACACAGACTGTGACACACACAGTCAGGGCAATTGACGATTTAAAACAGCATTCCAGCAGTTTAACACAAAATACTATGAGATCAAACTATTAATATTAGTTACTAAGAAATATATCTGTAGACTCAAAGTGACATGCTGGACTAGTATTATAAGATTATTATTTTATTCCTGTAAGAGGATTTCGACAGGACACAACGACGGTTTTACCGTTGTCTGATGCTTCTTCGCATTTCGGACTCGATGTTGAAAAAGTCCGACATGTCGACCCAAAGGTCGAGTAACACCTCCGGTGCGCCTCCGTAACACCTTGGCAGAAACTCCGGGACAGCACGAAGGACAGCATTATGCACACTACTGGACCGCACGAACTGACACGACCTAAATACATACTGCTACTTTATTGTTATCACCAAATGACTACATTCACTCAGCCTGTTTAATGCTTCTTCTCCTTCTTTTTGGGAGGGGGTGCTCCTTAAATAATGGTGCGTTTGGCGCCGATCTCAGGATGTAGCAGTTATAGCACCAACCGCTGGTAAAAGGGCTTTCATTCTCTGCCGATAGAGGGCAGTGAAATCAAGCAGGTTTGTTGCCATTTTCTTTTTGCTAACTAGCTCCATACAACTTTACAAACAGTTAAACTTAGTTAAAAACATTGATGCCTGTCCTCTGGTAAAGGAAAGAAATGCGTAAGATTTGGACAACAGCTAAGAAAGGGTTAAAAAAATGTTTTCAGGTGATATTCTACCCTGAATAAAAAGATTTTTTTTATTATTATAGCACCACGTCTCTTATAGAGTGACTTTTCTATCTTTTCAAAGGAATAGTTAAAACATCTGCTGGACGGTGCTCAGGATGTTTTATGAGTCTGTGGTGTCCAGTCGAATCCTCTATGTTATTGGTGTGCTGCAGCAGCAGACTGAGGGTAGTGCATAACAGCACTGCTCAATAATCCGATTCATGTGGCCAGCAACGTCGTTGATGTGGAGCTTGACTTTCTGACGGATGTTTCAGAAAGGAGGATGCTGTCCAGGTTACAGTCAATACTAGAGAAATCCTTCACACAGGATGCAGGAGCATGTTCAGCAAAAGACTCATTAAGCCACGATGCATCACTGAAGGCTACAGTAAAGCATTCCTACCCGTGGCCGTCAAACTTCATTACTCTTCTTCATGATGCCTGGACTGTATTCACCTGTAATATCTTATCTATAGTGCACATTATTTTTTTAAGTGATGATGATGAGAGTTGAGATAGCCTTTATTTGTCAGTTGCAGGTCTTTTGCCCACAACCGAGATGACAGACGTTGCCGACCGTACATACAATACAAACATCACATTGGGGAGACAGGTCAGGCCAGGTAGCGAGGAAAAAAAACATCGAAATGTGCAACACAAAAGGATAATACAGGAATGCACAAGTATCAACACACCATAACACAATAAACACAGACAAGCAACATGGGAAAGTGTTCCAGTGTGGACATCTGATCTGGGACCGCTGCAATCTTCGGCTGCGCCTCCAGCTGACCCGATGTCCACATCATGGGGGAGGTAAGCGTTGGAGTTGGCGTTGGATAGGGAGGGTGAGTTTGCAATACTTAATTTTAATTCAACGTCACACTTTGAGAGTCTTAGTCTGACTTATTTTTTTTTATGCAGAAACTTTACATTTAGTAACTTTCATGATTATATTTTATATGAGTGTCTGTTAAAAAAACTAACAATAACAGTTTAGAATGGAACTAATAAGTCAAGTCAAAGTCAAAGTCAAAGTCAACTTTATTTGTCGATTCTGCCACATGTACAGGACATACAGAGAATAGAAATTGCGTTACTCTCAATCCCTAGATAAATAGCAAATGAACATTTAAATATATTTAAATATAAAAGTGATTAAAAATGCAAGTAAAATAATTAAAAAGTAAAAATTTTAATAAATACAATTTTACATATAACAAGAAAGCTGTACAATATACAATATAATGGGTAAGTGACATTGAGTGTAAACCAGGCAGAGTAGTGCAAATAGGCAAATAGTGCAAATGGAGATTTAGTAATGTACGGTAAGAGAAAGTGTAACAACAAAGTCTTATGAGGTAATGGCAGTCCAATGCTCCACAAAGTGACTGGTAACTGGTGCAGGCCAGTGAGTGAGTCAGAGAGTGTGTGTGTTTGTGTGTGTGTGACAGAGTTCAGTGAGACCGTGGAGGAGAGAGGGGAGAGGGGGCAGAATCGGGAGGGAGTTAAGCTTCCTGACAGCCTGATGGATGAAGCTGTCCTTCAGCCTGCTGGTCCTGGCCTGGAGACTCCGCAGTCTCCTCCCCGACGGCAGCAGCTTGAAGAAGCTTTGCATTGGGTGCGTGGGATCAGCCGCTATGCAAAGGGCTTTTTTAGTGAGACGGGTGCTGTAAATGTCCTGGAGGGAGGGGAGAGAGACACCAATGATCCTCTCTGCAGCTCTCACTATGCGTTGGAGGGTTCTATGGCAGGACGCATTGCAGGCTCCAAACCACACAGTGATGCAGCTCGACAGGATGCTCTCGATGGTGCCTCTGTAGAAAGTGTACATGATGGGGGCTGGTGCTCCTGCTCTTCTTAGTTTGCGGAGAAAGAAGAGACGCTGCTGTGATTTCTTGGCCAGTGCTGTGGTGTTGTACGTCCAGGAGAGATCCTCTGTGATGTGCACACCCAAGAACTTGGTGCTGCTCACTCTCTCCACAGACGCTCCGTCAATGGTCAGAGGAGCATGTTGGGTGTGCATTCTCCTGAAGTCCACAACAATCTCCTTCGTCTTCTCCACATTCAGAGAGAGATTGTTGTCAGCACACCACGTGGCCAGGCGTCTCACCTCACTTCTGTAGTCGGTCTCATCCCTGTTGCTAATGAGACCCACCACCGTTGTGTCGTCCGCAAACTTGATGAAGAGGTTGGAGCTGTATGATGGAGTGCAGTCATGGGTCAGCAGAGTGAAGAGGAGGGGGCTCAGCACACATCCCTGCGGGGCCCCTGTGTTTAAAATGATGGTGCTGGATGTATTACTGCCAACCCGTACTGCTTGAGGTCTTCCGGTGAGGAAATCCAACAGCCAGTTGCACAGTGAGGTGTTGAGCCCCAGCTGGACCAGTTTTTGAATGAGCTGTTGGGGGATTATAGTGTTGAATGCTGAACTGAAATCTATGAACAGCATTCGAACATATGAGTCTTTTTTGTCCAGGTGTGTGAGTGCCGAGTGGAGTGCAGTGGAGATGGCATCATCGGTTGAGCGGTTGGGCCGATACGCAAACTGGAAGGGATCCAGGGAGGGGGGCAGGACAGTCTTGATGTGCTGCATGACTAGTCGTTCGAAGCACTTCATCAGGATGGGAGTAAGTGCAACAGGACGGTAGTCATTAAAGCAGGAGGGAGATGACTTTTTTGGAACCGGAATGATTGTGGTGGCTTTAAAACATGTGGGGACGACAGCCTGGATGAGTGATATGTTGAAGATGTCTGTGAAGACATCAGTGAGTTCCACTGCACAGTCTCTCAGTACACGACCAGGAATGTTGTCAGGACCCGGAGCTTTACGTGCATTGATCCTGCTGAGGGATCTCCTCACGCTGTCCGGTGACAGAGTCATCACCTGGTCACCAGGAGGGGGTGGGGTCTTCTGTGCAGTGGTGCTGTTTTGGACTTCAAAGCGAGCAAAGAAAGTGTTCAGCTCGTTCAGCAGGGGGATAGTGCTATCACAGGTCTGTGGTGGGGGCTTGTAATCTGTGATGGTCTGAATGCCCCGCCACAGGCTCCGTGAGTCTCTGCTGTCTTTGAAGTGATGAGATATTTTCCTGGAGTACTGTCTCTTAGCCTCTCTGATGCCACGGGAAAGGTTGGCCCTAGCTGTCCTCAGGCTTGCCTCGTCTCCATCTCTGAAGGCAACATTCCGAGCTTTCAGCAGCCTGTAGACCTCTCCTGTCATCCATGGTTTTTGATTGGCCCGGACAGTTATGGTTTTCGTGACTGTTACATCCTCAATACACTTGTTGATGTAGGCAGTAACAGTCTCTGCATACTCCTGGAGGTCAGTGGTGTTGTTATAGGTGGCAGCCTGCTTAAACATGTTCCAGTCTGTAGTATTAAAGCAGTCCTGTAGAGCCTCTGAAGACCCCTCTGGCCACACTTGTATCCGCTTATTTTTTTTTTCTTCTTCAAGACAACTGTTGAGATTTGATTTTAATGCTTTTTTTTGTGTAGTTTTGTATTTTCATGCAAAAATCTTACTGTACTTGAATGTCTTTATTTTATTAAATGTGTTTTAATTCTTTGGTCACTTTAACGAGCGGTCTGTAAGCAGGCATTAGCATGACAGTGATATGGTCTGAGGCGCCGAGGTAGGGGAGGGGAAAAGCTTTGTAAGCTCCTCTCTGGGTGGTGTAAACAAAGTCCAGTGTGTTATTTCCCCTTGTTGGAAAGTCTATGTGTTGTTGTATTTTTGGAAACACGCACTTTAAGTCTGCATGATTGAAATCCCCAGCCAGGATGAGAAAAGCATCAGGATGGGCTGTCTGCTGCTCACTGATGTGCTGGTACAGTTCATTCAGTGCCTCATTCCTGTTGTTGACATTGGAGGAGGGAGGGATGTACACAGCGCACAGGAGTATGGCTGTATAGTATTATGTATAGTATATGTAAAGTATTCTGATCATGTCTTTATTTAACACATCTGCTTAGAAATGTCTGCCTTCTTTTCAGGGTAATGGAAATAAATGACAGCTGCTACGTGGCTCTCAAAGGGACAAAAATAGATGTGAAAAACTGAGCAGTAGTGTTTCTTTGTAGCCATGATGACAGTTACTCACCATCAGTTTATAATAAGTTCATCTGTAATAACACCAGCAGTGAGAGTTCATCAGGAATGTGAGCCTCAAGAATTCAGTGCTTTGTAAGAAAGTTACACTTTCCTGCAGAGACACTGCAATGGGGGTTGAAGAAACAGCTCTCACATATGATGCTGTTTCATTCACATGACCTTGCTACTGAAAGAACACCTGCACATCCTGTTGTTGTTTATCTTGCAAATCAAGTAAGCCTGAGAACAATTACCCCCCAGTGTGCTTAACGGTTGGTCTATGACAGCTTTGTTTTACTTCATTACACCTTAGTCTTTCAACTTGTGAGCCCGCTGTTATCTTTCTGATGCTTCTCTTCTGTTGATTTGTTACACTTACATGTAAAGCACACCCACCCTCTGATTTTTGCCTCCTCCCTTACTTTGTCAGTGATTCCTGGTGGTCCCACTCTCCCGCTCAGTAACAACACACCAACACAGTAAACTCTTGGAAAAAAAAGAATTTTTGTGATTTGCAAAATTATTTTATTGGTTAATTTGTGATTTTTTTTAACATTACAAAGCTTTCCACTTACTTTTGATTTAAGACTATTTTTAACTGTTCAGAGAACTCGGTCAATGTTTGTTTGGGATAACACGATGTCAGTGCTGTGGTTGAAATCCTGATGGAAAAAGCATGAAAACAAGTCAGTTGTTAAATCAGGCTCGGAAAACCTGACAGCAGGACAAGAGCTGACAATTTGCAGATGGTCTGATGTATGTAGCCACACTCACTTCACTGCAGGGCTTAAGAGGATAGACGTGTGACTCCTGGGACATGAAGGGTTTGAACGTGTATTTTTGGCACGGCATAATTCATTGGTCTGTGCATGGAGAACCTTTTCCCTTTATTATGTGCAAGTGTCATTAGTTGTATCATCCACCATCCATATGTGATGGCTCTGGCTCAAAGGGAAGGACAAAATATGGAGACCACACATGATTTGTATGAAAAGTAAAAATTGTTAAAAAAAACAACCCTAAAGTTAATAATGCGATCAGTTAATCAGTAATGTATGTAGTGTGTGGATGTGTGTTCCTGTGCTGTAGATAAATCAGAATATAAAGCAAACAAAGTTCAAATAAACTCAAATTACCTGAAAGGGAAACACAGAAAAGTTGCAAACACTACTCTAAATAATTTTACTCTAATACCAGTAACCATCAAAACCTGGAATACAGAGGAGTGAGGGTCATTACACATATTTATTCAGAATAAAACAGTTTTTTGTGTGTTTCAGTTCTAGGGGATGTCAACATAACTGCACAGCTACACAGTAACAGTCAGCGCATAAGGAAATACAGTCATTTAACTTATTTTTTAAGGAAATAACTCAAATAACTGCACTGGCATACAGAAGCCCATTTTAGTAACAATCACTACTGTGTTGTGATGTCAGAGTAATGTCACTAAAGCTGTTTTAAAAAAGCTTCTTGAAAAGCATCCCAGTGTTTTAAAATGTCACAGGGACAGCAAGTTTCAAATTTCAAGTTTTATTGTCATGTACAGATAAACAGTGTAGCCACATTTATCCATAATGAAATTCTTTGGCTTGTGCTCCTCAGCTTTACATGAGCATATAGAGATTGTGCAGTTATATTGAGAAGAAAATAACAGAAAATAGCAGTGGTAGTAATAAAGTAATAATAATATTAATAACAACAATAAAAAGGAGAGGAAAAAAGTATTAAATATTAGAGAATTTAGTTGGTATTTACAAGTTTGTGCAAGAGTATGTGCAGCACTAACAGCAATCATATTTCCCTTGTATTGGCTTGTCATTGGTGTAATTCCCAATGTGATCATGTACCATTACTGTGCCACATTATTTTCTCTTTCCCTTCACCCCCAACCAATCACCATGTGTCTGCCGGAGGCTTCTTATTGCTAAAAGGGACTTTTTCCTTCCTGTTGTTGCCCTTGCTCAAAGGGGATCAGTTGATTGTTGGGGGTTTCTCTCTTATATTGTACGGTGTTTGGTCTTTACCTGACAACATAAGACAGCTGTTTTTATCAATTGGCACTATTTATATTGAATTGAATTTTATGGATTTTCTTTAGTTGAATTGAATTGAACTGAATTGATCTTATATTAGTTTTTAACTTAATAATTTTATCCTGTTCAATAAATAAACAATAACTCAAAAGAATATTCTTGCCGTGTATGGTTTATTCTTTATTTCTGTAAGTTCTATGCTCGTGTAGATTTGGACTTTTTAAAAACTTTATGCTTCACTGTGAATGGCAAAATTTGTATATTTTGTTAAACATTGTTGACTTTATTGATCTATGCTGGGAAATAAACCTATTGCCTCCACATGAGGACATACTTTTTAAAAAAACAAAAACAAAAACAAAATGCAAGCAACAGCTGTGTAACAAAGTAATGACTTCCTGTACAAAGATGTAGTTTTCATACTTCATGCTAGTACTTCAGTGGGTCTAAATCATCACAAATAGTCAGGAGAAATGAAAAATGCATCCCAAAGATGAAGGGGAGACAATTGGCAACATTACTTTTTAAAATTGTCACAATATGTGACAAATACGGATACTGTTCAGCGGATGTAATAAATGATGTGAATAATACACTAAATGTAGGCTGAGTTTTTCAAATGATCACACAGCGCCCCCAGGTGGCGGAATGTTATAATATTACACAATTCCTGTGACTGTAGGAAAATTAATATGACAGGGTTTGTTTATCTGTTTATCCTCACTGCTCGTCACATCTATATAGAGCTGACCGTTTCAAAATAATAAAAAACGTATTCATGTTTTCATTGCAGCTGCTGCTGATTTTAATTATTTTTATACTGATCGGTTGCATGATCTATAATAATGCAATTTAAGTGCAAAATAATTATTCTGTAAAATCAATATTATGGAGTAAAAAAAACATGATATTTGCATTCAAAAATATAGCAGTATAGAAGCAGAAAGTCGCAAAGCATACAAATATTTATATTATGTACATGTACGTTAAAGTATGTATGTTAAAGTAAGGGTGTATCAAGTTACACGCTTTCTGGTCCTATTCATGCGATCATCTAAAGGTACTTGGTGTGTGTGTGTGTGTGTGTGTGTGTGTTTTGTGTGTGTGTGTGTGTGTGTGTGTGTGTGTGTGTGTGTGTGTGTGCGTGTGTGTGCGTGTGTGTGTGTGTGTATTGGGTGCGGGGGCACACCATGCCCCCTATGGACACACCACTGAGTCCAATGTGATTGTAGCCTACTGTATACAAGATAAACCTGGGAAGTCTGTTAAACTGCTTTTTAACATGTTTGCAAGATATGTATGTGTCTTGGTAATCTCAAATTACACTTAGAAATTTTTGTTGGTCTGCAGGCTGACATCTGCCAATGATAAATGGATTTTCCACATTCTTATCGTTTAACTAAACATATCTAAAAAAAACCCATATCTTTTTTTTCTTCTAAACACTTTAAAAACATTAAGGCAATAAACAAAAAGATACTTCTTTGACCAATATCTGCATTTTCTCAGGATTGCACAGTTACAAAACTGAACTTACATTTAACACAGTAAGCATGTAACACACGTGTTTTTACTGTAACATAACAGCACAGGAAAACACATTGCTCGAACTCAAGCAAGATAAGGTGCAACAGTGAATTTATGATATTAAAATTACTAAAATGTCTCATAGAAAAGTACTTGCTTCACACATTTCTGCTCTGCATTAAAGCAAAGCTGAGGAACATGTAAGAATCTGGACCAAAAGGTCTTTTGGCTGGATGAGCTGCATGTCTCAGAGTCTAGGGCGGTATGGTAGGAGTGACACACCCGCTGGCCCTCGTACCTCGTTTCATGTGTGTTTTTAGTTTGTGTAGGTTTTTTTTTTTTTATGAGCGAGAAGACAAATGTGCTCCAATTATAAGTTTTCACAATTGATTATCAAAACGGTTAGAATTTCAAATTTGTTTTCCGTGGCGCCATGGGCTTCCTCTCTCTGGCTCAGAGGCAAAAGGCTCCCGCGCCCAGGCAGGAAACACTTTTTAATATGTGTGATAGTTTAGGCCTTAGGTCTGATGTCGGCTCACGTGTCTTTTTCTGCAACTTTCTGGACATCTCCTTATTTAGAGACGCCACTTCACCCGTCACCAGACCTGTATAAAGAGATAAGTAGAAACAGAGCTCCCCAAACCCCAGAAATTTCCGACTAGTGATGCCTTCACCAGTGAGACAGACCCTTCCCCTCAAATTCCTTAGAGAAGGGCGTGCAATAAAGTATAAAACAGAAATATGTGATGCTAATTATAAGATATTAGCCTTTATTTTCTTAAAAATAAATCCCAACATTTGCTTCTCTCTTCTGGACCTGCTTATCTTTGTATTTTAGTTAGAGCTTTCAATAAAGCCGTTTTGAATTTTATTTGGTGCTTTTGAAATTTTCCGTTTTTGTCCATCTCTGTCAGACACACAGATAATGTGGCAGCTACAGTAAATGCAGTTTGGATACAGTGACACTCAGAGTGAAATGAAGACCGATAATTGCTTTTCACTGGGGAAATATTAGATCTGTAAAATATCAAAATTATGCATTAGTCTTAAAGCCATTGCATTTTCACTCAAGAAAGGGAAAACAGTCAGCACATTTCTTTCTTATCTCTGAATATAAACAGACATCCAACCTAATGATGAAGCATGAAAGAAATAAAGTGATTCTATACATGTTTGTGTGACACAACTAATATACATGTCTCTTCAGACACAGAAATTACGGGTAAGTATGAATTAATTTTTTTTTAATTAGTAAAACTTCATATCATATACCAGTAATATTCAAGGCAGCGCATCAAAATGTCAACAAATAAATGAAAGGGAGATCAATGAAAATGAAGGATTCTGAATTAAACTCACCAAATACTGAAATCCTTTGTAGATCAGTCAAAGCAAACCAGTCTTCAAAAGCTTCGAGAAACATCCACAGACATACACATCATTGCAAGATGTTAATTATGTTTTGTCCATATGGCATCATTTATAATTAAAGATTTTTCTTAAAATGTTCTTTAACTGTCAGTGTCAATGAAATACATAAATTAATTAATACTCACAATACAGCACCTAAATCAGAGCAAAACCCACTCGGAACTTCTCATGTTAGGACCAACTACAATATCGATATAGCAACAAAATGCAATGTTCTTTGCATTAGAAACATTAGAGAAACCAAGTCAAAAAATACACAAATATAAACTGACTCTAAGCTGTCACTAGCAGGACTCTTATTGTCATTAACTCATTTTTGCTTTGAAACTAGGGCTGTCAACATTAACGTGGATTAATCCGTCATCACGATTAACGCGATTAACATTTTTATTGCATTTAACCCATCTGGAGCACAGAATAAACAAACTTTGGACAAACGGTGTTGAGACATGATTTTGAGTCATTCTACGTTCCAGATTGGTTAATTGCGTTAAAAATGTTAATCGCGTTAATCGTGATGACAAATTCATCCGCGTTAACGTTAACATCCCTAGTTAAAACATTATTACTGGTCAACCACTGGCACTATATATCTGTCATGGGCATCTGTGTTTGGAGTGTTCAACAATCTCACTGTGGTCTTTTCAGTGGAGCCTCAGATGTGAGATGAGTCCACTGAAACCTGCTACACAAGTTTCTGCTCTGCTTTAACGCAAAGTTGGGGAACATGTAAGAATCTGGGCTAAAAGGTCCTTTAGCTGGATGAGCTGCATGTCTCAGAGTCTAGGGAAGTCAGTATTGTAGGAGTGACACACCCCCAGGACTCCATCTACCGAAGAGAAGTTCAGTAGTTTCCAAAACGCGTATCCATAAACCGAAGCTTTGCATGCAGTTTGTCTCACAAAATGAAAGGATGGTCAGGTCATTACTATCCTAAACTTTGTATTATCTGAGGTCACATGCTGGTAATGTTAATGCTGACACAGCTTCCAGAGAAAACATATACTTCCAACAGAGCAGCAACACTAATGGTAATAAAAAAAATACTTTATGGAAGAAGAAGAAGAAGAAAAACAAAATCCACAGAGAAGTAAACATCCAAAAGTTTCCTTAATGTCGAAGCAGCAGACATGTTTCAACAAGCCAGTTTTATCCCCATGTTACATTAGCTTGTGTAATTGCACCACCACTTACTACAGACATTGGTTTGTAATGGGCTGTTAATGTAGGTTCAAAAATATGCATATGTCTTTCATGTTGCTCAATAACCAGCCCACAAACCAGTAAAAAATGTTACCTCATTAAAAGTCCACATATACACTATCAGTCAAAAGTTTGACAAACCTTCTCATACAATGTTTTTTTTTTTTTTTAATACTTTCTACATTGTAGATACATACTGACATTCATACTCTCTGTTTGCTGCACTGCAAACCCTTGGCCTTCTCTCAATGAAGTTTATGATGTAGTCAGACACACACCCACTTCTTGGTCTTTCCTCAGGCAGCAATAGAGGTTATCGGCAGGGGCGTTGTCTCTACCAGGGATGTAATGAACCTTAAACTGGTATGGCTGCAAAGCAAGATACCATCTGATGATTCTCTCATCACTGTCCTTCATTCTCTGTAGCCACAGCAGGGTTTTGGGTCAGGGTTTTCTGGTCAGTTTGAAGGTTGAATTCTCTTCCCTGCAAATAATATTTGAATGAGACAAGTGCCATTTAATGGCCAAGGCTTCCTTCTTCACCGTTGCGTAGAGGCTCTCCCTTGGTAGCAGCTTACGGCTGATGTAGGCAACAGGGTGTCTTCCTCAAAGTAGCAGCCCTTTGCTTTGTTGACAGCGCTGCAAACCCTTGCCCTTCTCTCAAAGAGCTTCATGATTTAGTCACCTGAAATGGTTTTCATTTGTGGAATTTCTTGCCTTCTAAATGGGGTTGAAACCATCAGTTGTGTTGTGCAGAAGTCAGGTTGGTACACAGCTGACAGCTGTCAGAATTCATATTATGGCAGGACCTAATCAGCTAAGGAAACCACAGTCCATTATTATTTTGAGAACTACAGGTCAGCCAGTCTGGAAAACGTAAAAAAAACTTGCATGTGTCGCCAAGTGCAGTCGCAAAAACCATTAAGCGCTACAACAAAACTGGCTGACATGAGGACCGCCCCACCTCTGCTGCTGAAGACAAATTCTGAAAAAATGCTTGATAAATAATGAAGATAAATTCATCTGAGTCACTAGCCTCAGAAATCCCAAGTTAACAACACCTCAGATCAGAGCTCAGATAAATGTCACACAAAGTTCCTGTAGCAGACACATCTTGACATCAACTGTTCAGGGAAGACGGTGCGAATCAGGTCTTTATGGTCTGATAGCTGCTGGGAAACCACTACTAAGGAAAAACGATAAGCAGCAGAGATTTGGTTGGGCCAAGAAACACAAGGAAATTAGACCAGTGGAAATCTGTGCTTTGCATGGCTACTACAGCATCCTGCAGCAACATGCCATCCCATCCAGTTTGTATTTAGTTGGGCAATCATTTATTTTTCAGCAGGACAATGACCCCCAAAACCAGGATGTGTAAGGGCTATTTGACCAAGAAGGAGAGTGATGAGATGGTGGGCCAGATGGCCTGGCGTGCACAGTCACCTGACCTAGAGTTGAGTTGCACCCATTCCAGAAATCCACTGCTGCCCCTTTTACTCATTGGACTCATTCAGTTCAAATACCAGGCAAAGCTTCTCCAGCAATGCTGTCTGACCTGCTGGCCATGGTAACCACATCACATGCAGAGGCGTGGACTGTTAGCACCACAGCTTGAGGTTTCCGAGTAATCCTGTTCTTTCAGGCTCTTCCTGTCTTTTCTACATACAAGAAACCCAAACTATAAGAGACACATAACTACTAAAAATCCAGACATGTCATATGTTTGGTTGTTTGGTCTATGTGTGCACTAGTTTGGCTTTTCTGTGTTATTTGTCGCTCCTTGATTATGTCTGTCTATGTAGTGCCCTTATTGCAGCCTTTCAAGTCATTTTCAGCTGTCTGTCTGTGTTTTATTTTTTTTTCTTTAGCTTGTGTCACTTTGTGGCTGGTTTTTCATCTGCGTGTTTTACTTTTTTGCTGCCGTTTGCAGTCATTCAAGTCTCCTTTTTGGTTTTTATTTTTTCATCTAACATTTCAAGGTTTAAAGATTAACTTTAAACAAGTAATAATTAGATTTCCCCTGGTTAAGAAACCAATGAGCTGGGTAAAATCTAATTCTAATTCAGCCTTAAACAACAAATAATAGCAATAATAATTTCTGAACCACAGAGAGCAGTACCCACTCAGTACTTTGGGGAACTGTGGTTTGCTGAGGTTCAGATATCCGAAGTACGATAACCGGAAAGGAAGAACTGAAAGCAGTTTTTAGGCCGTGATTCATGCGTAATCCTCTCCAAACATCACAGATCACACCCTGTATTTTCACTTCCCGGCAGACTTGACAGTCAGCTGTCATACGCTCGCACTAACCGACACATGCAGTAAAAGGCGTACGGACTAAAAATACGTGTACAAACATTTAGAAGATTTATCCTATAAACACAAAATCAATGTATAAAAATGTGAAAAGCTACTCATTGTTTTCTTGTCTTAGGATATCTGATTATGTGAGCTTTTTTTCTTGGTTTTTTACGCGATCGTTTGCAAATACCACCCCCTTCTCCCCCTATGCCGATGGTACGGTCCAAAATGCGGCGTCATATGACTCGCTGACTCACCGAACGACCTATAAAAAAGGCTCTACATGCGTTTATTCACTATTTCGTCGTTTTTCACTACCAAAAACTTGTCAAAATGCCGATGTGCGGAGGGCTTACCGATGTGAAGCAGGCCGATGAAGAAGTTCAGACGATCTGTGATGCAGTGAGTAGAAAAGAGAGATTTTACACTTAACATTTTGTGCACACGGGGCCTGTGCTTCTTATTGATGTTGCTGTCATTGTTATTCAGATGAAGCCTCACGCAGAGCAGAAAACCGGGAGAAACTTCGAGGTTTTCACTGCAAAGAACTACAAAACACAGGTCGTTGCTGGGACCAACTACTTCATTAAGGTAATGTTCGTAATGCAAGCAGTGAGCTCAGTGGAAACACTGCAAAGCTCCGAGGTCTTGCATATAATAAAATATCATCAATAAGAGTATTAACTGTAGATAATCTGATCCATAAAGTGAAAACTAACGCGATTATCAGTGATTTTCTTTCTTTACCATCTCTAGGCTTATGTAGTTATGTGGTCATATATATAGAATTTCATGCAAACCTTAAACTGTTGATTTTCTAGTCTTAAGTGTCATTCATCACGGCTGATGCTTTTAATCTAAGTTTCCAGCCAAGTTTTGGTTAAATGTATTTAAATTTTGAGAAAAAATATGCAAAGGAAGATTAAAGTACATGTGTGCTTCACACTCCTGGTGTTAATGGGCAAAACAAGCCATTCCAGTGCTTCCAGTACTTGTGTATGATGGCTTGGAACACATTTGCACAACACTCCCTCAGGGCTTCAATAAAGTCTCACAAGCAGAGATTTACTTTATTTTCTTAGTCTAAAATGACTCATCCGTGTTTTTGATCACTCTAGCCATAGTCCACTCTGTAATGAAGACATGAACACCTCCTTCCCTACATGTTAGCATGTTGTGTGGTCAGCGTGGCTTATGTTATCACGAGTACTTCTATGTGCACATTAAGTATCTCTTCTAACTTTTTCTTGTACTTCCTTGCAGGTCCATGTGGGCGGAGATGAATGCGTTCACCTCCGTGTTTACAAGAAACTCCCGTGTTATGGAGGAGAGCTCGAGCTGTCCAGTGTGCAACACCCCAAGAGTCACGATGACAGTATTGAGTACTTCTAATGGGAGAACGAACCAGCCAAAGCATCAGTGCCTTCAGGCTGTAGTCTTGTAGTAGTCCATTAATAACCTGCCTCTTGACAAACATGTGCAGTTTCCTTTGCTTATATGTAACAATATACTGTAGATGGTAGATGTAAGGTAAAGTGGAACACTTTTATACAAGGTGCATAAATAAATTAAGCAGATTTTTCTTCTATTGTGGTGTCTGATTTGTGAAATGCCTGCATATTATCTGAAAGCAAACTCATTTCTCTTTCCTAACATAAGACACATTTGCAGTATATTTAGTAAATGTGGCAGCTATATACATGTCTTGCACAAGTGATTGATGGATTTTAGCACACAATGTTTGTGTTCAGACCCGCAAAAACATTTTTGTAGCAATAATCATGTCAGACTGAACTCTGAACACAATTTTGTTTAAAATGACATCTTTTGGAGAGTTCTTTCATCTAGCTTGCCCTCCTTTTTGAATGCTTACATGAAAGAGACATAATACACAGTTGAGTCTGATATGAGGCAGGGGTCTCATTGATTTTAATCAACTTTTTCTACTCTTAGGATACGTTTTGTTCTTTTACACTAATCAATAGAAAGTTGCTCAATTTTCTCCAGCGCTGAAACATTTCTGTCCTGATGGGAGTGATCCTTGTGCAATAGTCTAAACACCTAGAAGGCTCAAGGGTCACTGAATGGTTTAAGTTCATAAATACTATCAGTCATTTGTTATACATTAAGTGGATCTTGACAGTGCTTTCCAAAAACATTGTTAAAACCCCAAATTATTTGAAATGATCTTCTAAGACTGGTGTTTCAACCTCCAATGGAGCTCTGTAGGTTTGAGGATTCATGATCAAGGTGAAACTGTGCTGGCAACGTGTGGTAGCCAACATCGTACATTTGAAATGTAAGACGACCCATGCTACCATGACATGCTATTCCATAGCATAGGTAAAGAAAAACTTTCGCTTTAAGATTTCCAGTTATTCAAGTTTTCAGTGGTCCAAAGTTCACAAATGAACTGTACATAACACACAACAGTGTACAGGGAAAATATGATTTAAGCAATCTTAAATGACAATAAGTCACATGCTGTATTTGAACATGTCGAGACTGTCGGGCAAACCTCAAATCACACTTCCCAACTCTGACTTGGAAAAAAAAAGGTGGTCAGTGGGTTGTCAGCAGTATTTTGTTGGCAGACTTTGGCATTAGTCAGCCTGTGATTGTTTTTATCTTGTGACTGACATTCATCTTTGTTAATCACACGCAATGTGATCCCATTGATGACTCAAGTTGCAGATATTTCACCATAGTCTATGCAGTCTGTGTCTACAAACATATTGTAAATATGCATCAGATTGAAATGACACGCTTTAGATTGATTTTCTTGTTGAAAACATTAAAATCACACTGTTCCTCTACTAGAAAATACAAAAGAAGGTTTGCACATGCTTTGTGACACTGTTTGCCACATTGGTTGGATTTCTTGCAAGAAATCAGAGGGCTGTTGGCAAAAAAGTGTAGAGGGTGTTTAATTACAAAGCTCTAGGTGCAGATGGATTTTACATTAAAAAACACTGATTATTCACACTTTATACATTTACATTAAGTCATGAACAGTCAGCAAGATTTCTTGTTAAAAGAAGCACAAATATGACAAAAGAAGCGGCACTGCAATAAAATAATCACAGCAGGATGTCACAGTACTGGATCTCACTGAAACGTTGGACATATCAGAGTGTATTTTTATTGTGTATTCATTGACAACAGACTCGTTGTGATTTCAATAATAAAGTTAATTCAGTTCTCTTGTTCATAACGACATATATTTTTGTTGTGAACTATTTGCAAAGAGTCAAGGTGTCTGAAAAAACAACAGCGAAGACAAAGCAAATGGATGTTCCCCCAAATGCTAGGTAAAAGCTACACAAAAGAAAATAGTCACAAGTTAAAGAGACAAAGAAACAGCAAAGTGCAAAGAGAGCCTCCACTGATCCTGAGACCGTCTGCAGGTCCGTCTCTGTCCTCAGATTCCAAACATTCTAAAAAAGAGAAAAAACGTCTTCAGGTCTTAACGTTCTTTGAGAAATGTCCAAACTATTCTTTGAAACATGTGAGCACTGCTGTTGAGTCTCTGTTTCACAACCAGAAGTTACATTCCTCAGAGTTGAAATGTGACAAGTAGAAATTGTTGGTCTTTAATCCCACGACCCAGCTGCCATAGGCAGAACCTGGATTCACTGCAAAACATATTATCTCTCAGCATGTGTCGGTGCATGTGTTGCTAATATCATTGCAGATTGTCTGGGTAGAGTGGCATCAACCAAAACTTTGCAAATCTGTAGCAGACTGCTTACGGTTTCTAAGTGCTGACAGTGACAGTACGGTAACGGTCTGCTTGTGGTGCCGTCTTCTTAGGACACCAACTTCTCTGCTTGTCTCTGACATAGAACTCAGTCTGGAGATGGTATTAAGGCTCACTCAGAATAATTTTGCATATTGGTTTTGTGGAACATCAGCTTGAAGTTGCCCTGTGGCACAGGCCCTATCCACATCAGTTAAATGTAGTATGCTTGGAGCAGACCTACGCCGCATCAAATTGCAAAAAGACCATCAAATCTTCTGAGTATATATGCAGTAGGGTTATATGCCATACTGTTGGCTTTAGAATAGGTGGAATGGTTATTTATTTGTTTTTGTCTGAATGTATTATTGTAGGGTCTACCTTATAATATAAAGTGCCTTGAGGCGACTGTTGTTGTGATTTGGCGCTGTATAAATAAAACTATAGGTATAGGTATACATATAGGTATTGTGGGTAATGAAAGAGCAGATAGGTTGGCTAAAGAAGCTGTTAAAAAAGTAGATGTCGATGTGCAGATATCAAAAGTATAGTCTGGAAAGAAAGTAAGAATTTATGGAAACTGACTTGGTCATAGCAAAGTAAAAGGGAGAGATTTATATAGGGTACAACACGCAATAGAAGTTAAGAGAAGTAGAGGAATAAATAGGCAGGAGGAGATATTAATAAGGGGAATACGAACAGGTCATTGTTTTCCGAATGGCACTCTCCTTAGAATGAGGAAACATTCGACTGGTTTATGTAACTGGTGGAAACGGTTGAACATGTACTTATTATTTGCAGGAAGTATGCCAGTCAAAGCAGAGTGTTGAGGGTAGAAATGGGTGGTACTACAGAGCAGAAAAGTTTGAAAGGTAGTTGAGTGGTTAAGTCATGATGAAGGAAAAGGAGTGGTTTTTCGTTTTTTGAGAAATACTGGACTCATCAAGAGGATCTAAGGTTTTGGAAGCGATGTAACAGTAAAACCCAGGAGATGGCAGCAGTGCAACATCTTTGGATGCAAGCTGCCATTAAAAATGAAGGAAGAAGAAGAAGATTCTTTGGTGGCAGACAGGATTTGACAAATTATCATTATTCTTTTTATCAATCTCTTTACTTGTTTTTGGAGTTCTTTGCAAAACTGCAAGTCTCTGCAATCACCCCTTCAGTTAAAAAAAACCTGCAGACCTGGCATATTGATCTGAGTCAAGTTTGATAGCTTATCTCTCGAACAGTCAGCTTAAAGAATTTGCAAAGCTCATTTTGTTTATTTAAGATACTTTTTGACAGACACAGCTGTGCCACATAATGGAGTTTTGTAAGACATTTATATCAGACTACAGACTGACAGGACTGCAAGAAACACCTCTTAGTTATCACCCTTTTTAGTCATCTAAAGAAAAGTTCATATAAAAGCTTAGGTTTTATCTGTTTTAAAGACATTTAAAATTTAAGACGCAATTACACAAGTAGATATTTGGAGAAGACAGCGTAAGCAAACATTTAGGGTCTGTGGTTACACATGTTGCTCCACCTATCATGTGTTAGAGCCACCTTCCAGTAAGTTTCCAGGTCACTTATCCAGTACATGTACTCGGAGAGGCACCAGTATGTTTGAGTCACACAAAACCAGAAAATTGACACCTCTATTTATTTCAGCTGACTTTCAGAATGGCTGAAATGGTATGCGCAGGATTCATGGAGACGAGGGCCGCTGATGAGGAAATTCAGAAAATCTGTGATGAGGTGAGCTGAGTGTTATGTGAGTAACATTCAGACTCACATAACACTCAGACACATCAAGTCATTGCTCTGCATTTTACGTCATGTTTTGCATTTATTTTGTCCATACACAGGTTAAGTGTCAAGTAGAGGAAAAAAGAAATGAAGCATATGCAGTTTTTAACGCTGTTCAGTACAAGAGTCAGGTGTTGCAAGGAGTCAACTATGTCATCAAGGTAATTAAAACTGTGATATTATGCATGTTAGGAATTATTAACGAAAGAAAATAAAGTATTTATGGACTGAGTTACTTGTGAGCTCCAGATGACCTGTTGAACAGATGAACATCTTACTGAAGATCTTCAGCGTTCAACAAGTACAAGTTTCCTCTGATTTGACTGCAGGTACATGTGGGAGGATGCAGCTACCTTGATCTGCGAGTCTGGAAGAAGCTTACATGTCATGGAGGGGAAGCTATAGTTACTGGTATGGAAGACCATCATGACAAAGATCCCATCCAACCTTTTCAATGTGATCACACTTTGTTTTTTTGCTGCTCTCTGTCTCCAAGCTGCTGCCTCATGACATGTGCTAAAAGAAAAAAAATGCAATAAAGCTCCTTCAAAAGTAACAATTATAGGAAATCAATCATTTTAATTATAATATTTCTAGACATGTTGCACTGACTGGACTGCAACTTGAGAGGTTTGAAGCATTAAAAGTTGAATTGTGTAACAACAAAATAAATTGTGTTGTTGATTTCTTGCCAGTTATAAACTCAGGCTTTTACCAGCAAACTGAAAATATGTTTAAAATAAGTCAAGTCTTCATAATAAACACACCAATTGACAGTTTAGTATGACAACTATACATTTATAGGTGTAAATGATACTTGTGTGGCACAGTGGTGCAACGACCCAAAGACCTGTATGTTAGGTTATCAGTGTTTTTTTGTCGGCTATAAATGTGAATGTGGGCATGTGTGTGTCTCTCTGGTTGGCCCTGCCATACCAGCTCTGGTATCTGTATTGGATCGATACTAGCATGTTGGATCAATCTTTTTTTTTTACTATCCCCTTAAGTTCAGTAGGTATAACTGAATTGCATTAGATAAAGTTTTTGGAAATGCTGAGGTTTGGGTGTCAGAAGTAGGATAACCTGAAAGGAAGAGCAGAAAGCAGTTTTTTAGGCCATGATTCATGTTTGATCCTCTCCAAATTATACAATCACACCTCACACCCTTTACTTCCACTCACTACCTGTTGTGCCAAAAACTAATTTCCAGTGTTTCCGTGTTTTGTTTTGCTTTTAAAATGCGTAATTTGTATGTTTGTAAATACACTTTGGTGAACAGGGTTTTATTAGTCCTTTATTTATCCAGGTAAAAAATCTCATTGAGATTAAAAATCTCATTTTCAAGAGAGACCTGGTTTACATAGGGGTTATATATAAAATGTAAAAATGGCCTGTTTTTCAGGTATCTGTATAACTCTGTGTTATTGTATTTACATTGTAACCAATCCGGTCTGTATGTGTCCACTTAAACTATGTTTAGAGAACTATTGTTATATTTGTTGCAGTTTCTGCTGTCCTCTTGGCCAGATTACTCTTAAAAAGACACTTTTAATGTCAATGCGAGATTATTTTTAACTGGATAAATAAAGGATATATAAAAGTCAGTGCCAAAAACTGATTGCGGATTCTACCTTCTTACAGAAATGTTGTTTGTGGCTCAAGATGACTTGATATTATTCGTGAAGGCAATGTTCAGCACAAAGTTACACTGATGCGTGAGGGATACGTGTGACATATGTTTTGCATAGAGCAACAATTTATTTATAGCAGTACAGTAATCAGTTTCTAGTAAATACTGGAAATCAGTTTTTGGCAGACGATCATTTTTTGGTACAACACCGACAGACTCGAGCGTCAGCTCAGACTAACCCACACATGCAGTAAAAAACGGACAAAAAATGGACAAAAGTAATTGTTTCCGTATGTAAGTGTGCTTCTCTTTTTTTCATAATGTTGGCAAATACCGCCCCGCCCACAACCCCCTTCTCCCTAAGATGATGGTACGGTCCAAAATGTGTTTATGTGGGTTTTTTTTTTTTTTAGCCTACAAAGAAACGCATCTTTTTCCGTGCGCTGGTCCAAAATGCGGAGTCTTGTGAATTGGCGTGTGTTTATAACCTTTTTGGTCGTTTTTTACCAACAAAATGTTGTCGGAGTAAAAATGATGGGAGGGTTGACCGAGGAGAAGCAGGCTGATGAAGCAGTTCAAAAGATCTGCGATGCAGTGAGTAGAAAAGTGAGATTTGACACTCGCACACACGGGGCCTGTGCTTCATGTTGGTGTTGCTGTTATTGTTCTTCAGATGAAGCCTCTCGCAGAGCAGAAAACCGGGAGAAACTTCGAGGTTTTCACTGCAGAGAGCTACAAAACGCAGCACGTAGCTGGGACCAACTACTTCATTAAGGTAATGTTTGTAATTCAAGCGTTTATGTGTTAATTTATATGGAGGTTCATACAAAACTTAAACTGTTATGGTTAAAACTGTCACAGCCATAACAGAGCTCAAAAAATGTTCTGTTTGTGAACACTAGTGCCATCATGCACTATGTAGCCAAAGAAGTGGATGCCCCTTTTCCACATTGTAAGATAGTTTATTTACTTTCCAGCTCTTTAAAACTTCGCAGCAAAATGTTGAGGAAAAGCACCGAGTTTTTTAAATGGACTAACAATGAGGTGGAGTTATTGCTGCGAGTAACACAAAAGTACAAAGTTGCAAAAGTGAGTGAGAATGAAAGAATTTGAAGAAAAGCTATCTGGAGCATGTACAAACTGATATTAATCTTTAATAGGGTGGTCAAAATGTCAAAATTGATAGCAAACAAAACTACTGCTGTGTAATGCCCTCCGTCATCTTAGTTTGTGAACACTAGAAACATTGTGCACTCTATATAGATGAAGACGTGAATTCTCCTTTTCACATGTTAGCATGTTGTTTGGCCCACAGCTGTGGCTTACATTACCACAGCTGTGATAAAATGATCAGGAGTACTTCTATGTGCACATTAAGCATCTCCTTTAAGTTTCCTTGTATTTCCTTGCAGGTCCATGTGGGAGGAGGCGAATATGTTCACCTTCGTGTTTACAAGAAACTCCCGGCTTATGGAGGAACGCTCCAGCTGACCAGACTGCAGCACCCCAAGAGTCAACATGATACTATTGCATACTTCTAATGGGAGAACGAACCAGCCAAAGCATCAGTGCCCACAGTAGTCGCATTGTAATCCATTAATAACCTCCCTCTTCATGAGGGGAAAGCTTTCCTTGTTTCCATATAATAACATACTGCAGATAATGGAAATAAGACTAGATCAGTTAAATACGAGGTGGGTAAATAAATAAAGCAGAATTTTTTTTGTGTGTGTGTTATTGTAAGATACATTCTGTGGTCATATGGGCTATTTTTAAAGTATTTGATTGGTTGGGGAATTGAACTGCCTCACAATTCACCACTTATGTGACTCACTTCAGAGATGCCATCAAGGATAACCAGCGCAGTTTCAAAGAAACAAATAAAACATCTACTTTTGTCCATAGTGAAACAGATAATACGTTTGAAATAAACATTATGCTTTAAAAAGAGCTGTAAAATAGTGAGACTGTCATGGTGAATTGGGTTGAAGGACTCAGGTGCGAGACTTCTTGCAGAGTGACAGTGAATTTATTCACAGTGAAAAAAATAAGGCAACAGTTCGAGTCTGTAATCCAAAAGGGCAGTGCAGTGATACGGTGACTTGTCCCCGCGGTGACAGTGCAGTGATTATCCAAAACTACTTGTTCTTGTGCCCGCTCCTCCTCCGATCCCTGGATCCTGGAGGCAGATGAGAAAAACACACGCACGGTAACTTAAACGTTCTCTCTCCTTCACAAACTAGGTACGCTAATCGCGACTACGCTACCCGGTTTAGCTCAACGTTCCAGCGTTGGTTGTGACCCGACCGCACTGTTAAATAGGTCTGCTTTGGATTAGTAGCAGCCGGCGAAGTGATTAAGCACAGGTGCGGCGATTCCAGCTCAGGATGCTCCCCCCGGGTCAGCTGCCGTTCCGTGCCATGGCTTCCGGAAGTACATGTTCCCGGATACAAACACGCACACAGGATGGAGAGGAGAACACCACAAAGTACACACAAACACAACAAAAATTGGCAAGGCGACCGGTGAGGACCGTCTAGCCGTGGCAGAGACATCTATAGTCTGTGCTGTAACCCAGCAGTATTGAGACATCGCTCTGGCAGTGTGTTTGGGATCATCGTCTCACTGAAAAACGAAGCCATCTGGTTGTTGTAAAGGGGTTTTCTCATGACCATGGAAATGATTCTGCGATCATCCACCCCGGTTGTCTTTCTTTGACATTCAGATCTTTTTTGCATTGCTGATTTCACCAATCCTTTGTTTCTTTCTCAGGATAGAATAGAATAGAATAGAATAGAATAGAATAGAATTCAACTTTATTGTCATTGCACATGCACGGGTACAGGGCAACAAAATGCAGTTTGCATCCATCCAGAAGTGCTTTAGTGATATAGATATATTACAATATATATTAGCAATAATATAGTTATGTAAGTATATTACAGAAATGGGTCTATTATGGTATGTTATAATGTACACGGTATGAAGTATGTTGTGAATATTCTATAACTATAAGTATGTACAGGCTGTAGTGAGTACAAGCTATGTACAGGCTATGAACAGGATATAAATATGAAAAACTATACAGAATATGAAATAAATAACTTTACAGAAATCTGAGATATACAGCTATACAGAAATGGGAACTGTGCAAGTTGTAAACAGTTGTAGGGTTAAAAATTATCGTATGTACAGAATGATTATTTACACAGAGCTATACAGTAGTGCAGTTAAGATAAGTGAGGGTGTGGATAATTCCTACAGAGGCTATATAAAGTGCTGGTGGTTGTGAGTGGTGGTTCAGTCCATGTTATTATTGTGTGTTTGAGGGTACAGTTGTCCATTGTGGGTGTGTGTATGTTCAGTCCGTGTGTTAACGTGGGTCAGATGTCAGGAGGCAGAGTTCAGGAGTCTGACAGCTGTGGGGAAGAAGCTGTTCCGGTACCTGGTGGTCTTAGTCCGGAGGCTCCTGTGGCACCTCCCAGAGGGCAGGAGGGTGAAGAGTCCATGTGATGGGTGACTGGGGTCTTTGATGATTTTCCCAGCCCTTTTCAGACACCGCTTCCTGTAGATGTCTTTTATGGCAGGAAGTGGTGCTCCGGCGGCGCGATGGGCAGTTTTCACGACCCTCTGCAACGCCTTCAGAGCAGTTCCCTTACCAGACTGTTATACAGTTGGTCAGGATGCTCTCGATGGTGCAACGATAGAAGTTCACCAGGATGTCTGAGGACAGGTGGTTCTTCCTCAGAGTCCTCAAGAAGAAGAGGCGCTGGTGAGCCTTCTTGACCAGCTTGGAGCAGTTGGTCGTCCAGGCGAGATCCTCAGAGATGTGGACTCCCAGGAACTTGAAGCTGCTCACACGCTCCACAGCCGTCCCCTTAATGTGGATGGGTGGATGTGGGTCAGCATTCCTCCTGTAGTCCACGATGAGCTCCTTGGTCTTCTCGGTGTTAAGCAGCAGGTTGTGTGTGTAATGTACCAAACTGTAAATTTTGCCACTCCTAATAATGTAGCAATTTCTTGGATGGGATTTTCCCATTTTCACAGCTTGAGGATGGCTTGCTCCACCTACACGGAGAGCTGCTTTGACTGCATGTTGTCTATTCACTAGTGATGTGCGATACCACTGATTTCCTTTCCGATCCAATACTAAGTAAAATTCAGGGTGGCATCGACAATACTGATCCGATACTTTGTACAAAAATGTAATGTTTTATTGTATTTCAAATTATAGCTTCATAATGATTACAGGACATCAGACTACTTGTTCTTATTGCTTAATAATGCAGAATTATATAGAAATAAAAAAACAACAACCCTGAAGTTGTGTGCTATTTGAACACTTGCCTGCCTGCAGCACTAAAGGACTCTTACAAGATGTCTGTCTCGCCCTAGCTGCACCTTCCTCTCCTCATTTTCAGTTCCCCTCAACATAAGCTCGTCATAGTCTGTGATATGATTTACTCTGAGGTGTTTGATGAGGTTAGTGGTGTTGCCACAACACCTCACTGTCTTGCCACATGTATCGCAAACCACGTCTTGGCTGTTTGTGGAAGTAAAATACATCCATACATGACTCCATTTACACTTGGCCATTGTTGAGTGTGCACGCCAAAGGGCTGCGACATTTATACAGCCTTATTTTGCATATGACTATTGTAGACTATTAGCTGTAGGCCTGAGAGTGTGTGTAATTGTTTAGAGGGAAAGGAATTTATGGACACTGGGGGTCTGCTGTCATAAAAGGAGACAGGAAGCTACAGTTGGGGGTTGCTGATGCTGATGCTTTAACCTGAATCTAATAAACGGTCATAATTGTTATAACTTAGAAGTAGGTTTGCAGGAGACTCTCCACCTTATCTGTAAGGTAAGACAACAAGAGGCCAATGGCCCAGTGGATGCAGAGTGGGAGTCTCAGTGTTTGTACAGCTGCTGTTATTGTGTATATATTTATTTATATTTATATTTAGATTTCTTCATACATTCTTATATAGTTCTATATTGTGTATTGTGTATTTTGTTGTACAGTTATTTTATTTTCAACTTTAATTTATATATTTTATCTTATTCTTCCCAGTTAAATTTACCCTTCATTCTAATTTGTGTTGTACAGTTATTTCATTTTTAACCTTAATTTATATTTTATTCCTTCCTAGTTAAATTTACCCTTTTTAATTTTTCATATTTATTTCCTATCTTATTCATAGCCTTTCCTTTTTTGTTTTCTTTAGGTCACGAGCAGTTGTCCAAGCATTTCACTACATATCGTACTGTGTATGACTGTGTACGTGACAAATAAAATTTGAATTTGAATTTGTTTGTAATATGTTAACTGTGTTTTGTATGTTGTCTAGAGGAATTTGGTGTAGCTTGGGTGAGGAGATTACTTTTATGACCCCCAGGATGTACGACGCACCCACACCTACATGCACACTCACTCATGTACTCATGCATACACACACAGACACACAGAGTTTGCAGGACACCATGGGGGGTTTTATGATAAGGTTGCTTCTACAAAACTGTGTTTCACAGACAAAGGAGGGAAGATTTGCACCGGCCTTGCACATCTCCCCTTCTAGAAGATGCATGCTTAAATGAAGATGAATAAAGGTTTTGTGAAAATGACTACTGAGTCTGGTGCCGTCTCTGGATGCCTGGAGGAATAAAAAAGAACCGGGGTGAAACTGATTTCGTAACACTATGTAAGTCGGAAGAGGAAGTAGTTCCTTCCAAGTTAGATGATCCGAATGATATAGTTTCTTTCCTAACCCTAACCCATATCCTGTTAGTGATAAACTACAAATTTACTCCAAATTACTAAAAAAATGATATTTTAATATGAAAATCGATTCTAAAACATTAATAACTGTAACTGGAGGAATTGATATTTGAACCAAAAACTTCAATATTGATCTGCACAACACTACTGTTCACAGCAAAATATTCCAAATGCAAGCACCACGCCTCAAATCAGCTCAAGGCCATTTATCTGCTTAATTGATAATAACATAATGAATGAATTGCCCACATCTGCATAGCACATAGCGTTTGAGTCAATTGTCCAATTACTTGTAGTTCTTTTAAAAAGAGGGTGGCATATGTTAAGTAGCTGAAACTCTTAAACCCTTCATCCAATTTGAATGTGGATACCCTCAAATGAAAGATGAGAGACATTGTGTCCATAACATAACTATAATATTGTTCAGTAAGAAGTTGAGAGAATTATTTGAACCAAAAACTTCAAATCTGGTTTCATCTCTCCATAAGACCTGTGGCCACTGATATTCAGTGCAGTTCTTGTGTAACTTTACATATTTCAGCTTTCCTTGAAAATGGTAAACGGTAGATGGACCGACTGTGTCAGATATTTTTTCTCATTTCTGAGGGCAATGCTTTCAGATACAGTTAATCCGTTGCAGGTTGTTTTTTGTTTTGTTGTTGTTGTTTTTTCTTTAGGTCTGCCACTCACTTGTTGTTCAGTTTCTTCATTTTTTTAAGAACTGTAGATTATACTAAGTTATACCAGCTTTTTGGCTAACAGCTCATTGGAAATCACCTTCTGGTGCAAAAATACTGATTTATGTATGTCAAATGGTACTTTTTTGTCAAATAAAACTATTCCTCTGAAAGTGCTCAGGCATAAGGACTGGTCTGAAAATAAGTGGAAAAACACCCAGAGCTCAAGGTTTGTTTGTTTTTTTAAAGACAAGTGAACAATGAATTACAATAAGTTAGACATGATGAAATAAAGGCATGAATAACAGTAATTCTGAGCAATCAATCAATCAATCAATCAATCAATCAATCAATTAATCAATCAATCAATCAATCAATCAATCAATCAATCAAGGCTTTATTCGCCACGTGCAGGTTGCCCTGCAGTGAATTAGGAACCCCCGAAGCAAACACAGCAGCCATCCTGCCCAGCGCTACCATTCCAGCGCGGGCTCAGACCCACCGTGTTCCCAGGAGGGAACAAGCATCGAAGGCTTTTGGAAAGGGAGGGGGGATGAGTGTGTGCATATCAGTGTATATGTATGTGTGTGCATGTCCAGAGTTCAGCTGAGACAGTGTCCTTCGCCCTGCTAGGCTAAGTAAACAGTCTTCCAGCCAACCCAGGTGGCCTTGCATGGAATGGGAAGGAACAGTCTAAACACAGTCCATTATCAGGGTGTTTTTGTCGGTTCCAGCCTTGCGACCGCAGCTGGCGCCGAAGGGGTATCCACATGCCATTTTTTTGCCCCCCCCACCCCGAGGGCATTCCACCCCCCACCCCCCACCCCCGCGGGCATTTCCCCCCTCCCCTATCCCCCTCCGCGTCCATGTGCGTGTGCACGTGCGCGAGAACGGACTTTTTGCACGTGCATGTGGGTCCAGGGGGTCATATGAGTTCACATGTGTTTAATAGCGTATTATTTAATGAAACCATTATGTGTTTTAATTAAACTCTTTTTAAAGGATTGTATAGGTCTCAGAGTTCTGTTATTTAGACATAGATGATTTAATTTAACTACTTTAGGGGTATTTTAACTAGTTAGGAGCCTTTTGCATTTTCTTCAGTCGTATTTAGGAGCAAATAGTTTTCAAACAGAGGGCCGCAAATAACAGGTATCCCTTTAGAAATAAACAGTGATACTTCTAAAAACCGTGTATTCCCACACAGCATTTAATTTAGCTAGTTTAGGAAGATTTCACTTTTCTAATAGTTTCACAGGCTAGTCGTTTTTAAATAGAGCACCACAAACAACATGTATCCCTTTAGAAATAAACTGTGATACTTCTAAAAGTACATATTTGCACTAGCGCTGTATCAACCTCAATGTGGCTTTAATGCAACTAGTCTTATAATTATCTACTAGTCTGCAACAGTTAGACTCGATGATTACACATAGATGATTTAACTACTTTAGGGGCATTTCACTTTTCTAAAAGTTTCACAGGCCAATAGTTTTAAATAGAGCACCGCAAACAACATGTATCCCTTTAGAAATAAACTGTGATACTTCTAAAAAACACATATTCACACACCCTGTAACAGTTAGACAGAGGGGGGGTACAGTTAGGCTCCCAACAGTCTGTAAAAAAGGTATGAAGCAACAAAAGAGGAGACCTTATCAAGAGCATCCCAGCCCAAAGGTGTTTCTTCACAAATAGTTAATTCCCACACTCTGCAACAGTTAGACTCGATGATTACACATAGCTAATCAGAGGGGGTGCAGTTAGGTGCCCAACAGTCTACAAAGCAACAAAAGATGCTCCTTATCAAGAGCATCTCAGCCCAAAGATGTTTCTTCACAAACAGTTAATGGCTTTAATGCAACTAGTCTTATCATGTCAGAGGCCAACAGAAACCATGTCCAACAGAGTCTCCAAAGGCCTGCCACCTTTCTTCCTTACATCGTGCTCTTTTATTTCTACATCTCAGAGGTCAACTGAAAGTAGCCCCACTTATATAAAAACACCCCATCAGACACACAGTATATTCCACACTACTTCACAACTGCCGCAAGGTATAGCGTTTTAACTTTTTATTTTTTCACCTGAATGGGCGTTGTAGCCGACTTTGCTACCCGCACAGAGCGTTTCTGACAGTCGGGTGCTGCTTATACAATAGAGAAAAGCAACAATACAGAATGTTTCTCTGCTCCAAGAAATCCGAGGGCCTTTCACAAGGTAAGCATGTCTGTTATACCCAGGGCATAAATGTCTGTATGTCAGTGCTGATTATTCAAACCCTGTTTAAAACGTGACACATATGTTGTCCGAAAACATTTCCTCTAAATTTGCAAAGTTACTGATTTAAAAAATATATATTTTCGAATTTTTAGTTGCATGTCAAACATATGATAGACTCTTGAGCATATTCGTATAGCTAAATTCACAATGGTATAACCGTGCTAAATAAAAGAGGCCCAAGCACCAATGCACTCTAATCCACTCCGCTAAACTGTATGTTGATAAGTACATGAAGCGTACCTCTACCTCTACAGCTGAAAACAGTTTGTATCCGCACTCTGAGGATCTGCTGAATTGTTTTTAATAAGGCACTTTTTGACAAACAGCAGATGATGATGAAATCCTCTTTATTGTAGAAACTGTCCCTAAGCTATTGTTGCTCATACTTACTGAGGTCCCTAGCTACTTCCTTACTATGTCAGTAAACTTTTTTGAAAAGGAAGCTGTTGTAGATTTAAAGAAACATCTTAATTGAAGCAAAGGCAAAAAAAAAAAACTGGAATGAATTTCATGTGACTGTTCATATTAAAGCCAACAACAAGTGAAAATCCAAAAACGGCTCCAATCCTTTGTATTAATGATCTCCCCCCTCTCTCTCTCTCTCTCTCTCTCTCTGTGTGTGTGTGTGTGTGTGTGTGTGTGTGTGCCCTCACAGAAGGAAGGTCACAGCAGGAGCTTTTCTCAAACGCATTACCAATCAGTTTTTTACAAGAAGTGTAGCTCACACAATGGTATAAATGTATTCTTTGCGATACTTTATAAATATGAAACTCTAAAGATTTTGAGTTCGGGCACATTGTGAAGCAAGAATCTAAATATCTGTGTCACAATGATTTCTATAAAAGCGCGTTGTTTATGGGGATAATGTAACAAATCTTTTGTGCGTCCTATTAATGATCAATGATAATTGAAGAGGAACCCAGGCTCGGGACATTTTCATGACAAGTGACAGCGCAGACAACTACTAACGAGAGAACATGTTTTATCATCATAAAGACTGTGATATGAAGCATCGTTAAAGTGTCACTTCAGTAATGTTGACTCATGCTTTTAATAATGACTTTAAAACACTAAACTCTAATTTCTGTGGTTATTTTAAGTTTACAGAATATAACATGTGGTAAGACGACGAGTTTTACTTCTCACTGTCCATGTTATGTGTATCTATTTATCATGTATGCTACTTTGCTCTGTGGACTGTAAAATGTTTCATTGTGTTAATGAAATAAACCAGACTTTCACTGTCTGCATCTTTTACTGTTTTTCTGCTTTTGTTCACTCCAAGTTTGACAAAACCTACAGATATCCAGAGTTAACCCACTAACAATGTGGAGCAGTCTCAGTGTATTTAGCTGCTTTTTTCCCTGAACACAACCAACTGAGAGAAACGCCTGTAGGCCTCACTTTGGTCATTTGAACACTGAAGGAGATTTGTTCCATAGACACATACTAGTGTTTCCTGCACTTAATCCATCACTACTATGTTCTATATAAATCCAGATTCCTTTTATAGTTTGCAGTGAAATTTGTTAAACCGTTGCTTAATGGGACAGAAGTACAAGTCACTCTTTACTAACACATTTGTAGATAAATTTATTGCTAAACAACGCAGCTAGCAGTCTCACACACTCTTTAGGTTTTTCAAGTTATGTGTGTAAGGGTTTAGTCTATCAAACCTTACCCTTTTTCCCCAGTATCACAACAGTATGACTCCCAAAGTACGGCTCAGTAAACAACCAATGATTCTAAAGACAGAACAGAAAGATACAGTTGGAAGATGAATGATTGCGTTTTTATGATGCATAGTAAAACGACCCCCTCTTCTTCTTCTCTGTGCTGGTGTTGTTGTTGTTGTTGTTGTTGTTGTTGTTGTTGTTGTTGTGTGTGTGTGTGTGTGTGTGTGTGTGCCTTAGAAGTCAATTAATACATTAGCCATACTTAAAAAACATCTGAATTTCATTTAGAGCTGAGATTCTAAGTTGTAAGCAGAAATCTTATGCACAGCCAGAAACATGTTTCCCCACTTTCACAATGCTGAGGTGCCAAATCCACAACCCCCAACAAATGGTTTGTTACACGCGGGTGTGAAGGGCAAGCTTTACTTACACAGCCTCACACACAGTAGATTTTTAAAGTTTTTGGGTACAGGGGTTTAGCCACAGATGCAACATCCACTTTTGATAAAGATCACTCCACCTGTTTATTTCTTAAGAAATTAAGCATCTTTATTAAGCTCTTATTTATAAATGTCTACACAATAATAGACACTGTGTGCTCTGTGACATTATAGTCTTCTACTTCTGCTTCCATCGGTTTGCATTTTAAACTCCCAGCCTTTCAGTTTGTTATGAACGACTTATATTTCTAACATTTTGTGATATAAAAGTGAACCATGCGACTTTTTTTATTTGGCATGACTTAAGACACGAGTTATTTAAACAATTATAAATGACAGTGTGGTGGCCATAGTACTTTATGTGGGCCAAATGTGTTAAGGATAATGTTTATCAATGTAAAATTGCAAAGAACCTTTGAATAGATTATAACATTTTGTAAACAGTTACCTCAGAAGCTGTACTGGCAGTTCTGTGTATGTAAGGTAAAACTATCCACAGTACTACCACTTAAGTAACTAAACACATAAAGTCACCCTTACCAATAATCCACTGCTCCTTGAAAAAAGTAGCACAAACAGACAACTGACTGAGCAATGATAAGTAGAACTACCCGAGGCCGAGACTCAAGCAGAAGAAAATTAAAAGTTGTTGTTTTTGTGGCTCGAAAAATTAAAGAAAGTATGTTTAATAATTCAACAAGACCCGCACCTTCAACACATGTACATTCAAATTTTGGAACAGGCTCATCATTGCTGTTGTTCAATAGTTTTTATCCGTTCGAAAAAGTCATTTTACGGCTTTAATATTTCCAGCTGATAAGGAGAATGAGTGCGTTTCAAATGTGCGTCCAAAGGCTTTAAACATCTGCTTTGTCTGTAACGACAGTATCAAACTACAGAGTATTGTTTTTACTAAAATTCAACATTTTCAGATGAAAATTTGGCTGCTTTTTGTTTTTTCACTGTAACACCCACCTCAACGCCGTTTTTAGGATATTCTTGGTGATCCCACCTTTTTCATATTTATGCTTTTGGCACTGAGGGTATCTGATACGCATGTTGTCACTGTGTTTTTGTACTACCAGCTGCGAGGGCTCTGCTTTTGCTTTGAGCAGTCTGTTTTTATTTTGTCTCGTGACTGTGTGGTTTTTTTTCAAACGAGATCCTCCTCAGTTTGATTTTGTTACCACAAACTTTGTGTGAAGTTCACAACAGAGGTAAAGAGATTTAAACACCCCAGTTTAAGGAGGCAGGCAGGGGTTGAACCAGCTGCACAGGGCTGGTGAAGCAGAGAGTGTCCGGGGAGATGTGCAACAGAAGCAGAGGGAACATTTTACAAGATGATAAATGGCACATTTAGGTGATTAAGGACTGTTGACAAGCTTAAAAGACACGTCCGTCAGAGTTCAACAACATTACAGTTTGATTAAATAAAACTTTTTTAAACTACACAAGGGTCATTTTCTCCTCTGATAGTAAGCATATTAAACATGTCAAGAAAGAAAGAGTATAAAGAAAAATAGTAAATGTGTGTCTAATTAAACTCTTCCTGTGAACCTTATATCATCCTTTAATATGTTTGGTGTTACAAACTTGAAGAAGCACAGAAAAGATCATCAGACATTAATCTAATCAGTTAGAGGTATATTACTACTCATAAAGTATAAGCTCTCCAGTAGTTTCTGGGTCTTACTCATAATTGCCTTTGAGTTAGGTGTGCACTGATAATCTCCAAAGGGAAAATACCCAGGCAAGATCCCACTGGATGTCTTAGAACATAACATAGAGATGAACATAATTATTTTAGCCATTCAGACCCAATTTTAATAAAATACCATTACTAGGAAGTGAACTGACTCAGATCAGGTCTGATAGGAGTCAGTCAAAAATAACCACACGGGGTCAAAATGGGTTAAAAATAATTTTTTAAATATGCCAAAAATGTCACAAAGCACTGCAGCAGCTTGTTAAATCAGCAGGAGAACCAAATTCACATGATGGTCTTTAAAGACAATTAGTGCTGATTTTTATGCTTGCACACAATTTTGCTGTGAGGAGGGGGACACCCAAAAAAGACTGAATCTAAATAGTAAAAATCTTTTGCGAAGAATGCATTTTTTTTTTAGAAAATATCACTTCCATAATTTGCAGCCTTGGGCCAATTCACAGTACTTGGAGAAATAAAATAGCCTGGAAATGAACGTGAAAGTTATTATTGGCTCTCGGTTTCTCCTCATTTACACCTTCCACAGAAGGCTGTGGAAAGGAAACACTTAGATGAGAGCCCCACTGCTTCAAAATTGGCCAAATGACCTTCAGGAAGCTAAGCATAAACACCACAGAGATGAAAACAGTACTAAATTATGCATTAATATCCAGAATAGTAATATCTCAAACATATTTTTAGATTGATTACAAGCATTTGGCAGAATATGGGAGCAAATGCTCACAGTCGGGATGACGTTTACAGTTTGTACTAGAAATCTCATCTGTTTTATTTATTCATATTGCCTCCGTCTCTCAGGCTAAGGGTTATTTCAGTTATTGGGAATGTATTATCATTAAAACATGATGTTTACAAGCTTCAAATTGAGCATGCGACACATTAAAGTGGCTTTGTTTGATTTGTTGGGATATAGTTGGGATATATTTGCTGTACACAATATATCCCAACTATGACTGTGGTGATCCCACACTGAGCTGATAAGATAAGCATTTGCAGCATACCTTATCAAAAAGCAGCCTTCCTTTCCTTTTTAATATCATACACCATCAGCGAATTGATGTGAGTTTTTAAAATGCACATGTAGTATATGGTTTATTAGTATTCGCTATGACACAAAAAAGGAAAATTATCCTAATTTTTTATGAATATTTGAAGCATGAAAAGCAAAAAACATCAAAGCTTACAGGAGGACGGGAAAAGGCAAAACTTCACCCACTACTTTGCTCAACCTGTGGTGAGCTGCAAACATAAAGCTGCTAAAATTAAGCAAAAAGCAAACAAATTATCCTCATTCAAAAATGTCATGTGACAACCTCATTGGCTTATGGAATTCTGATGTCACAGGCTTCTAAAGCATTGATCCTTTGAAGCTTTGATCCTCATGAAGTCTTAAGTAGGGGTGAGGATGTAGAACTTTCAGTCCGTTATTTGCAGCACTTGTGTTAGCAGCATTCAAACGTTCACCAGTAAAGCATTTTCAAACATTTGGATCCTTTCCGTACTCACGGTATACAGACTCCAACATGTCTCAGAAACAGCAAGAAAGACAAGAAGTTGACCCCAGCTCTATTCCATGGTATGAGTCCCTAGACCCTTATATCAGCTCTCTTCCTTGGGATGAACAGGTAGAGTTAGAGGAAAAGCGACTGGAAGAAATGGAGAAAGAAAATCTCATGAACAGAGAAAAGATTAAGATCCTGATGGAAGAAAATGAGAGAAAGAGCACTGAATTAGAAGAATTATCCTACCAGCTTGAAGAAAAACAGGGTATTATTGAGGAGAAACAATGGGCTCTCCAAGACGAGAAGAATCAGGAGCTCCAAGAAAAGCTTGATGGAGCTCTGGAAAAAATTAAAGATCTGCTCCAAAAGGAGAAAAAAGAGAGCATAAAACAGGAAAACATGCTCAAGAAGAATCAGGAGCTCCAAGAGAAGCTTGACGAAGCTCTGGAAAAAAATAAAGATCTGCTCCAAAAGGAGAAAAAAGAGAGCATAAAACAGGAAAACATGCTCAAGAAGAATCAGGAGCTCCAAGAGAAGCTTGACGAAGCTCTGGAAAAACTGAAAGAAATCCACCAAGAAGAGAAACAACAGTCCACACAGCAGAGAGACATGCAGCGCAAACTCCAAGCCATGGAGGAAAAATACAAAGCTCTGCATGTGAAACATGATAAAACTCTGCACAAAAATCAACAGTTGCTTCAAGACAAGAAGCAAATGGAAATGAAACTGAAACAAATGGGCTCCAATGTTGACGAGATGGAGGAAAAACACAGATTGCTCCAAATCAGGCTCGAGAAAACAGTGCACAGAAATAAAGAGTTCATTCAAGAGAGAGAGCAACAAGAAATGCTTGAGAAAGAAACGGACTCCAAGCTTGAAGTCTTGGAGGAAGAACTGAAAATGTTGCAAATGACTCTTGAGGAAGCACTGCTCAAAAATAAAGAGATGCTTCATGAGAAAGACCAACAGCAAATACATCAAGAAGAAATGTATTGCAAGCTGAGGAACATCGAGAAACAAAATGAAGGCTTGCAAGTTATGTTTGATGAAGCTCTGGAGAGAAATAAAGAGTTGGTTCACGAGAAAGACCAACAGAAAATACAAAAGGAAGAAATGGATTGCAAGATGAAGAACATCAAGACACAAAATGAAGGCTTGCAAGTTATGCTTGATGAAGCTCTGGAGAGAAATAAGGAGATCCTCCAAGACAAAAAACAAGAGCCCGTAGAGCAGAGCGACCTGCAGAGCAAACTCCAAGCCATGGAGGAAAAATACAAAGCTCTGCAGGTGAAACATGACAAAACTCTGCACAAAAATCAACAGTTGCTTCAAAACAAGAAGCAAATGGAAATTAAACTGAAACAAATGGGCTTCAATGTTGACGAGATGGAGGAAAAACACAGATTGCTCCAAATCAGGCTCGATAAAAAAGTGCACGGAAATAACCAGCTGCTTCAAGAAAAAGACCAACAGAAAATACAACTGGAAGAAGAAAAACTTATTCTTCAGAGGAAAAATGAAGAACTCCAAGAACTGTATAATGAAACAAAGTACAAAACAACTGTACTGGAAGGAGAAAAGAAAAAACTGGCAAATCAATGCTCAGCGATGCAGAGTAGCATCAATGAAATGCTGAGAAAAAATACAGAACTTGAAGAACTTTCTAAGACCTTGAAGCACAAAAACACTGAAATCCAGGCACAAAAGCAAGAACAACAGAAAACACATAAAGACCTGCAGTGTAGACTTCAAGATATCCAGAAGAGAAACCAGCAGCTGGAAGACATGCACACAGATGTGCACAAGGCAAAGCAAATAGAGGAGGCAACAGTTAAAGAACTGAAAGACCATCTTAAAGAAAAACAAGAACAATTAGAAGACATGGTGAAAAGATGCAACAAACTTGAGAAAGAAAACACAGAAACAATGGATGAGCTGAAAACCCTCATCATTGAGAAAAAAGTGCTGGTGGAAGAATATCTAAAAAAGAAGAGAAAACGTTTCCACTGGTTCTGGAGGAGGGACACTGCTGCTTCTCACCTGATGTAAGCTCGTCTTCCTCCACCTCTATTCCATCTTCATTTTCCCCCTTCCCCTCCCTCCTTTTTCTTTTTTCACCCTCACCCCCCGACCAGTCCCGGCAGTTGACTGCCCCCTCCTGAGCCTGGTTCTGCCATAGGTTTCTCCTTTAGGTTTCTTTCACTTTAAAAGGAGTTTTTCCTATCCACTGTCGCCTGGTGCTTGCTCAGAGGGGATTGTTGGGGTTTTCTCTCATCTCTCTCTTTCCTTCTTTCTATCCCCCCTTTTCCCCCTTCTACCTTTTCCTTTACCCAATAAACACAATTGGCCTCATTTTACATGTGTTTGAAAAATGTCTTCATTCAACAATAATTCATCTTAGGTATAAAAACAAGAAATGGGTAATAGCAGCATGTGTGTTTGTGTGTGTGCATAATATACATACTTGTATACCAGAAGGAATTAATACTAGATGGGTAGAGACAGGTTTTAAAGACTAGAAATGAAAACATGTGAGTCCTATAATCTAAGCTCGTTTCACATTCATAGTAATTAGTTACTGATTACTTTTTTCAAGTAACTTGACCAACACTGATGCCAACTACTCACCAAGTGGTGGAAAAAGTTTGGTTTGGTTAAGTTTTGCTTTCATCTTTACTTTTGCGCCCTCCTGGGTCTCATTGTCTAATCAGCCTCTTGTGCATTTGTAATCCCACCTTTCCCTCTGCTTTGCCTCACAAACAGCATGCACGCCTGACTTGACTGCAGGATAAAATAAATACGGTCAGTATAAAAAGAAAAGCAGCAGAGAGAAGAAAACATTTAAAGTCCCTCCACCAAGCAAAGATTTATCAGTAAAACCTGGATTTTGGCAGCGTTTAGGAAAACAATTCATCCAAAATTAAGTATTAAGAATCAGTTTCTTATCCTGGTAAAAGGGAGAAAGGATGGACTATAGCAGAGGAGGTGAAAAAGCAGAGATTTATATAGAACAAAAAAAACTATGGAGTTTTATATCAGGAGGTGTGAAAAAGTTATGTAGGTTTGAAAGATGTGAAGAAAAGATAGAAAAGATTGAGAGAAGGGCAAAGAAGTCATCAGAGGGCAGTACAGCAGGAAGAGATATGGACAGAGAGCTTCCCTGTAGTCACATCTGAGAGGGTGCAATAACCAGAAAAGTAAAAAAGGTGAGAAAATAATGAGCTAAAAAAGAGAGCTGCAAAGGATATGAGAGAGAAATGCTGTAAGCATGTCTCCAGGCTCTGAATTGAAGGATTTTAGCACACAATGCTTTGTGTTTTCAAATTCACAAAATCATATTTTACGTTCTTGTAGCAACAACCATGTGAGACTGAAGTTTAATCAGAATCAGAATCAGAATCAGAAAGGGGTTTATTGCCAAATGTTGAGCAGGTTTACAACATTAGGAAATTGCCGCGGTGCTTCAGTGCAAACATAGTGTCATAAATAGCACTTAAATAGTGTCATAAATAGCACATAAATAGACATGAAAAAATAAAAGTAGGGATAAGAATTAAAAGTGCTACGTAGAAAGATATGTGCATGAGCTGTACATGAGATATATACATGAGAATAAGAATTAAGAGTGCTACGTAGAAAGATATATACATGAGTGCAGGTGGTGATCAGTGCCAAACATGGAATGATGCAGGGTCTTTTCTTCTAAATACTTTTCTTCCCCACGTCCCGTGTGCAAGAGTCAATTATAGCATCATTTGGAGAGTTATATTTCATTTAGCATGTTATCCTTTTTGAACGTATATGTGAAGGTGACCTAAAATAAAGCACAGTTCAGTCAGAGAGTCTTTTATTGATTGAAATCTACTTTTCCAACTTTTAGGAGATAACTGAAAGTACACATGAAAGGTGCTCAGTAGGTTGTCAGCATTATTTTATTAGCAAATTTGAACATCAGTTTAATGATATAAGCAGTAAATGACACTATAAACTGAGTTGATCTTACTTACTGGATATAATATGTTTTGGTCATGAGTCATGCTCTGAGTGCATGCACCCTGACGGCTCCACTCCGTCAGTCATTAAGCCTGGGAATGCTGGGCACCCCATGGCTGAAATAAGAGAGCTGCACACTGAAGTGGGAAATGTCAGATATAGGCTGGTGGTGAGGAAAGTCCAGGACTGCCAGTGTGTGTTCAGATACCTGTAAGTATATTGATTGCTGCAGTGTGTGTTATTGATGGTAAGAGTTCTGGTGATGTTGACTATGAACGCAACTGCATCTTGTATTTATTTAATAATTGTTTTGCAGTTATCTTGTAAATGTGAAAGCATTGTGACATGTGCAGCATTTTGGATGAAGTCGCTGCTCTTTGGACGGCCTCAGTGCTGCGTGTGTATAATGTAATTACCTCCATAGTGCTGCGTGCACCAGAATAGTTGCAGCTGTCAACCTTACGGTAAGTTGGTGGCAGAGCAGTGGGGAAGGCTAAAGTAACTGTGCGTGTGTGTGTGTAGATTAGATAAATGAAGATATAAATTATATAAACTGTATAATCTATTAATCAATTAATGTATTATTTTAAAATTCCCCTCTCACCCCTGCAGACTGTCTATCCTTCCAGCTCAGATCCTCCACCAGAGGCCTAGGATCTTGAGGGTCCTGTGCAGTATCCTGCTGTTCAAGACAGAGATCTCGGATGTTGTTCCAGGATTTCCTGGTGCCACTCGCCTAGCTTGGGAGTCACTGCACCTAGTGCTCCGATTACCACTGGGACCACTGTTACCTTCACCCTCCACATCTTCTCTGAGCCCTTGGTACTTCTCAAGCTTCCCGTGTTCCCAGTTGTTACATGATAGAATCTCGATATCTTTCTGCAAAGGCACAAACTCTGCAAAAGCTGTCTTATCAATGCATCAATCAGCATAGCGTCTGTGTCTTTTCTAGACTCTCAAGTTTGCTTTTAGAATTTTCTTGAAAACATGTTTTTGGGGTATTTTGCAAAACTGTAAGTTTCCTCAGTCACACACTTTTTTGACTTACAGATCTGGCATATTGATCTATCTCAGGTTTGATAGCTTATCTCTGGACAGTCAGCTTAAAGAAGAATTTGCAAAGTTCAATGTATTTATTTTTTGACAGCCACAGCCGTGGCACATAAATTATTTTTATAAGACATTTATCACAGACTACAGACTGACAGGACTACGACAAACACGTTTTAGTTATCGTCCTTTTTAGTCGTCTAAAAAAATGTTAATATAAAAGCAAAGGTTTATCTGTTTTAAAGACACAGATAATTTAAGACACAATTACACAAGTAGATATTTCAAGAAGACATTCTAAGCAAACATTTAGGGGCTGTCGTGTCACATGTTGCTCCTCCTATCATGCGTTAGTCACCTTCCAGTAAGTTTCCAGGTCACTTACCCAGTATATGTACTTGGACTGGCACCAGTATGTTTTAGACACATACAACAAGAAAACTGTCTCCTCTGTTTATTTCAGCGGACTTTCACAATGGATGCCATAAAATGTGGAGGATTCTCGAAGGTGAAAGACGCTGATGAGGAAATTCAGACAATCTGTGATGAGGTGAGCTTCTTCACAACATTCAGACTCACATATTAAACAGACACATCAACTCTGTGCTCTGCATTTTATGTCATGTTTTACTTTTATTTTGTCCATACACAGGTTAAGTGTCAAGTAGAGGAAAAAAGAAATGAAGCATATGTCGTGTTCAAAGCTGTTCAGTACAAGAGTCAAGTGGTGCAAGGAATCAACTATGACATCAAGGTAACTGTGACATCAGACATGATAGTGATTATTAATGGAAGAAAATAAAGAAAGTGTTTATGGACTGAGTTACTTGTGAGATCCAGATGAGCTGTTGAGCAGATTGAAGATCTTCAGTGTTCAACAAGTACAAGTTTCCTCTGATTTGACTGCAGGTACATGTGGGAGGATCCAGCTACCTTCATCTGCGGGTCTGGAAGAAGCTTCCATGTTATGGAGGAGAAGCCGTAGTTACTGGCGTGGAAGACCATCATGACAAAGATCCCATCCAACCTTTTTAATGTGGTCACACTTTGTATTTCAGCTGCTCTCTGCCTCCAAGCTGCTGCCTCATGACATGTGCTGTTTTATTATCCTGAAAGAAAAAACTGCAATAATGCTCCTTCAAAAGTTAAAGTTATAATCAATATATTTTAAAAAATCGTTATTTCTAGACATATAGCACTGACTGGTGAAAGAAACTCCGTCCCGGGTCTGGTCCGTGGATCGGGTTTCCCCGAGGCGTGGGCGTCTATAAGCAGAGTTTTGTCTTTACCCTATAAGATTCAAAATTATTAAGTAACACTCAGCAATATATTCTCAAGTAGCACTCAGATATGCCGTCAGCGGGTTAGTTACGATGTCGGGAGCAGTTAGGAGAACAAAATGATACAGAGACTGTTCAGGTTGCTTTCCCAAAATCAACTCAAAGTTTTATTCTTTTGTGCAGCAGTATTTATAGGCAGAAAGTTCGTGTGTCAACAAGTTTCAAGTTAAAACCATATAAGGAAGGTCCCCCAGCTCTGAAAGAGGTCTTCTACAATTGTATCTCAACATACCTTTGACAGGTCCGTTAAACACTAGACAGTTAGAATCCTTTGTTCTACAATTGCAGTAAGATGCACTATCAAGGCCTATAAATCTTATACAGAGGTCTCCTACATCCGTGAGTTCTGACACAACCCAGATGGTCTTCACATAAACATCTTCTGCAAGGGAGTGATAAGTAAAAGAGTGATTTGTTGGTGTTTTCCCTCCAACCTTAGTATCTACTTTCACACCATAAAATCTTGAGTTGACAAAGCAAGAGAAAATGACGGTTAACATAAAGAGCCTTGTTGAGTCACAGAATCTTCTGTCTAATATCATCAAAAAAGTACCCAGTAAATGCTCCCATAATACTAAAATATCTAACAGTTCCCTTCTTTATTATCACACAATAATAACACAATATAAAGGCAAAATGTAATAACATAATCTAAAGGAAAATGTAACTTGTCCTCCGAGCAAGCTTGATATCAAAATTCTAAGGAAAAAAAAACAACAAAAAAACTTCATTCCCTTCTTGGATAACGGAGTAATTCACAACCTAATGCTCAATATATACATCAGGATCATCATTGGCGACATCTGGCACATTATCTGGGTCAGTTTTTGTCAATTTCAAATACGTTGAGGCAGCTTTACTAGTAGCTATACGGGTCATCATTGAGCATATATATGGCATCACATAACAGGCAATAATCATCAAAAACAAAATAATACATACTGTTACAAAGGCTACAATTAGTTCCTTCCATCTTCCAAACATGTCCTGTAACCACTTGTCTAGCCACTGACCATGACCTGCATTGGTTTTCAGTTCTATCTGCAATGTTTTAAGTTTATTCATAGCTTGTGTGAATGAACCATTAGGGGCAGTATTATTGGGAATGAAGGTACAGCATACATCTCCAAACATAGCACAGACACCTCCTTTCTCAGCTAACAGCATATCTAAGACCATTCTATTTTGCATGGTCATTAAAGAGGTAGCAGACATCTGTTCTCCTAGGGCTGTAAGGGCCGTATTGGTCAGATTAATATATTTTTGCTGATGGTAATAAACATAATTAATCCAGGCTACATTTTTGTTTATCTGCACCCACGGTAATATTGAGGCAAACCCTGCAGAGGTTTCTCCTTGTGCCTTTAATTCATTTGGTATCCCGCGTGGAACTCCTATAGCATCTATGTAAACGTCATGTGAGTAAGCGGAGCGTTTTGTACGTCTGCTGGATACAGGCAGATCTGAGGTTTGTTGTATTAGTAGTTCTTGGGCTAAAGTTACTAGACCACAGGTACCGGTCCAATTAACAGGTAAGGCTAATCTAAGAGTATTGTTGCACAACCAATAAGCGTTAGGGATTGCTCTAGTTAGGCGCGTGACCATGTGTGATTTAACTAACTTCCCCCAGTCAGTGTCATATAATACACCCTCTGGGGGAACAATGATCGATTCTCCGCTCGAACTTGAACTGTGTGTGTGTTCCTCCAGATATGATAAAACTTCAGCCACAGAGACAGCTAGCCATGTCTCATTGCAGCGTGCACCTGGGGAGTCAGAGAAGAATGTATAGTTATCCTTTGTATAATCTATGTGGGTGTCTGGGCCAGTTAACTTTAGTCTGCGCAGACATATCATGCTAGTATTAAAATGGAGAGGGATCTGTCCTAGGGGCAGTGAGGGTTTTAACCTATTCTTGGGGCGTTTCATTGGGGCGCAGGTCCCCGCGGTGTCATTAGACAACTTCAATAATTCGCCTAATGGAGTCTCAGGGTTAGTTGGTGTGTGTGTGTGTCTAAGTAGGCAGTCGAGAGGGCTCAGAGTCAACTGTAAAGTGTCTTTGAGGAGAGCATTATCTCCGCCGATTTTCTCTAGTCCCTCAGTGAGGGGGAAACCGGATATGGGGTATCCTACTATTACCTGTTCTGGATTGCCCTTTGAACAGACATAACAGTTACTGGTTCCTAAATCACGAGCGGCTGTTCTGGCATTTTCATACCAGGAGTTAACTCCTGCTGTAGGGGGTGCATAAAATGGTTTATTAGTGGCATCTGTGTTGCTATTTACTGATTTTAGGGAACGTGAGGAGCGTACTAGGTGGGTGTCTTGCCAAATGGAGCATGAGGTATTGTCAGCAAAATACGACCTGCAAAAATGTGAACATGGTTGCAGTCTACAATACAAAATAGCAAAGAAAAATCCTAAAGTTAATGCGATAGATATGATAAATAACCTAAATATATAAGAAAAAACACAGTTCTTCAGTCGTCTCCTGGCCTGGTCCCAGGTTCGAGAGACATCGAATAAGCGTCGTATGATGACAATGGGCATTTCATTTTCTCCATTATCAGGATGGAATGAGTCTTGCTTTATCAGATTAGACATCATGTGGTACTCTCGGCTTTCTGTTCCTGCTGGATGTTCGAGTACCTTGTTGTTGTTCATGTGGAGGATCAAAGAGCTCTCTGAGTCTTGGCTCTTTCAGGCGTTGTGTGTTAATCAGTGATTGTGTGTGTGTATGTATATTGGCTCCGGGCGCTGGCTCGCCTGAGTCATCGTCTGCTTGATCCGACGCCTGAGATGGTTCAGTGGGGCTGCTCTTAACCCTGCTGGCGTGTATCCACTGCGGTTGTCCGTCTGTAAGGATGCTGGTTCTCGTCACTGCAAGTACAGTCTGGGGGCTGGAATACACGACCTCCCCGGGTGTCCTTGGTTTTAGCGACTTCACCAACACCACGTCTCCTGTTTTCCACGGATGGGTTGGATCTGTAGAAGGGAGAGGCTGAGAGAGTTTCTGATAGTTATTATTCAGTGTTTCTACCAGATTGTGAACATAGTCGGACAATGCAGTGTCTACATCCCCTTCCAATAGCGGTGCCCCTCTGGAGGCTGACCATGGTGTTGGAAATGGTCTTCCCATGATTATTTCAAATGGAGATAATTTGGTTGCTGCGGATGGAGTCATTCTAATCTCGCAGAGGACTTGAGGAAGTAATTTGACCCAGGTCATTCCTGTTTCTATCATTGCTTTAGTCAGGCGATTTTTTTATGGTCCTATTCATTCTTTCTACAACTCCTGAACTCTGAGGGTGGTATGGCACATGATATTTCCAGTCTATTCCTAGAGTTTTAGCACACTTTTGAATTACTTCTGATGTGAATGAAGGTCCTCTATCACTGTTAATTTGGTGAGGTATTCCGAATCTGGGTATTATTTCATTGCACAACTTTTGACAGACTACTTCTGCAGTTTCTTTTGATGTTGGGTAAGCTTCTACCCATTTACTAAATTGATCCACTATTACCAGTAAGTACTTGATGCTTCCTTGTGCTGGCATATGTGTAAAATCAATTTGTAATGTATGAAATGGAAAATCTGGTTGTGGTAAATGCTGATGTTTTGCTTTTGGTCTCCCTACATTAGTTCGTGCACATGTTAGACAGGTTGCTAATATGCTTTTTACTGCATGTGATGTTTTCTCAATAACAAATCTTGATTTTATTGCCCCTATTACCCCTCTTTGTCCGACATGACTCACACCGTGAAAATGTCGGACAAGGACTGGCAGTAGGGAAGATGGGAGGGCAATCAAACCCTCAAGATTTTTGTATAGGCCATCTCTGTCATCTAAGGTACAGTCATTATCCTCCCAATAGGTGTAATCAGATGCAGAGGCCTGCTCTTGTATAAATTTTAAATCAAAATTTGTTTCTAAATAGTCTGGGAGTGTAACAAGTGGCAGCTGTAGGGGCACAGATAATACTTCCTGTGGAGGTGGGAGCTGTGACACAGCTGCAGCCTTGGCAGTCACGTCTGGTAGGGCATTACCTGCTGCTTCGTCTGTGTCAGCTGTACTGTGTCCTTTCGTTTTAACGACTGCAACGGCCGATGGCAGCTGTATAGCCTGCAAAAGTGTTTGAACAAGATCAGAATTAGCGATCGGTTTTCCGTCACTTTCTTTTAAGCTGGTTGGATCAGAATGCTGACGTTGTGTGCGTGCAGCTGCTGCAGCAACTATTAATTCGGTCTCATCTTCGTAAGGCGGTGGGGCCGTAGGCTGAACGGCTGGGCATGCAAGACTAGCTTTTCCTGTGGTAGATTTATGTTCTATGCTAGAGCCTGCACTAGCTTTATTTGATGTTAAAGCATCTACACCTGGTTCCGGTCGCTTTTTCCATAGTGGTGACATTCGATGTATCACGTCGCGGCATTCTATCATATATTTTCTACAGGACTTTTTAAGCAGACTACTTTTCTTATCGCAAATGGTATTCAACAGGGCTGTGCAGAGAGGTTTAAAGGGGCGGGTGCTCAAAGTTAAAAAGGGGCACATTGAACCAGGCTGAATAACAACAACACACATTCATCAAGAATCTAATATGGGCAACAAGGCAAAGCAAACATAGCCGATGCTTTACCTGATGGGTACAATGTTGCTGTTGAGGGGTTGCTGCTGATGGTGCTGGAGGGCAGGGCTGTGTTGATCTGAGACTGTAGACATTAAAAAGTCCATAGGAGAGATGGTAGCTGATTAAATGTCATGAGATAATAACAAAATGCAAAGATTGGTGACAGCGCTTGGAACCATAAGGCAACAAAAAACTGAGAAATAATTTAGGCTCTGCCTGTGAATCACTCTTTGCTTCTCTTCTTCCTTCCATCCCATCATTTCATATATCGCTCTCCACTTGCTGTCTATCTGAGAACAAGGCACAACTTGCTATTGCAATAAACTATAATCTAATTATCCACACCTAACAACTCCAGCACTTAATCTAAAATAAAATGATGACAGAAAAATGTTATAGCACTGCCTTTAGTAGCCTCACACAGCTCCTACTGTTTCCTCCTCATGTCCTTACCAGGCATGTCTGGACAATGTTATATCATGAGTAATAATTAAAAAAAATCCATATAAATAAAACACACACATGCACGCACACACAGTAACACTTTAGACCTTCAGAATACTGTATATACTGTGGGCATCATGGTGCTGATCCAGAATCCTTACATTATTATTTATTACTAGAGCTACAATAATAAAGCAATGAGGGGAAAAAAGTAATAAATATGAAATAATGTCATTATGTTGATTCCATTTGTTTCACTATCCACTCTGTGCAGGGGCAAAGTTTATTACATTTTTAAACTGTAGAGATACAATAATTTTACTGTTGTAAAATCCAAATTTTGTCTTATTTAAAATATAAATCTAATATAATCTGCTTCTTAATGTATGTTCTTTAAAATACAGCGTGTGTTTCTAATATATTATAATTATAATAATGCATAATTATGTGGACATGCATATTAGATCGTTTTTTAGTAAAATATAATCCCTCCAGAAAGGCAGGAAAAGCCCTGTAACTTGCTTTAAAGCTAAATATGTTCCCTAAAACGGTGACAGAGCTACAGACCCATGACAGCCTTACACAGGTAGCCAGCAGCTATGACCAGCACTACTTGTGCAGTTAATAAAAGGACAGGTAATGTTTGTCGCGCTGTTGCACACACAGCACGCTCGTTTGTTTCAGTTCGTCAGTTGCAACAAGACAGCTTACCAACGTGTACGTAATAAGCTAATACTCCTGGGTGCTATACACTACAGTGTACGCTGTACACCTACTTACTGGTTTTGTCGCATCAGTCTGTGTCTCTGAGTTAACACGTGTTTCTCCTACAGCTGCGGACCGGAAAAAGTGCGCGTGCTCTTTGTGAGCTCGTTCCCGGCTCGTAACCAGCGCGTTCTGCCGTCAAGGGCGATCATTGGTTAAATGTGAGCATGTGACTGATGCAAGCCAGAGCCTTTTATTTAGCAAAACTGTGATTAATAGTTAAATATTATTGTTGAGGGGCACAGACAGGACTCCGCACGCACACACACATTTAAAAAAAATTATTATTTTTAAAGTTGCCTCAACAAAAGGGCACCTTGGGCACCCATCAGGAAAGGGGCGGGTGCTCAAGCCCCTCTAGCCCCCCCCCCCTCCTCTGCATGTGCCTGGTATTCAACATTTCTACTGACCTGTTTTCTGGCGATAATCGTTCGGAATAGGGCTCCGGAAATAAATTAGAATGCATTAAACTTACAGTTCTTAAGTTGTAGACAAAATCAGTCACGTAAGCACTTCCACATGTTCTGGATACGTAATCATGGAAGTCTTCACCGATTCGCGGACGTGGGTTACACGTAACCGGAGGTGGGAGTCGTACTGAGCCGTTATTTGTGACTTTATATATATATTTTTTCGGTTTTACAGTTAATTTCGATTTTTCATCGGACCTGTCTGAGGTCTTTGAATTATTCTGACCCATGTTCAGTGATTTCCAGAGGGGTTTACACGCTTGAAGGATTTATGCTAGTATTTTTGCTGTGGCACAGCTGAGGTTTCAATTTATTGCTAGCAATTTTATCTTTTCTTTTGTTTTTGGTGAGCAGCTTCTCACTTAACGAGCAACTTCTCGCTTTTTTAGCATGCGTTTTCAAAACAACAGGCAACTTCCTGTGTCTTTCTGTTTTAATTTACTTAGTAAGTGGGTCACTGAGAAAGGTCTAACAGTCTTATAAATAAAAAAAAGACACGTATTTACCTTCGTCGGCGTATCCCACTTCTGACACCAAAATTGAAAGAAACTCCGTCCCGGGTCTGGTCCGTGGATCGGGTTTCCCCGAGGCGTGGGCGTCTATAAGCAGAGTTTTGTCTTTACCCTATAAGATTCAAAATTATTAAGTAACACTCAGCAATATATTCTCAAGTAGCACTCAGATATGCCGTCAGCGGGTTAGTTACGACGTGGGGAGCAGTTAGGAGAACAAAATGATACAGAGACTGTTCAGGTTGCCTTCCCAAAATCAACTCAAAGTTTTATTCTTTTGTGCAGCAGTATTTATAGGCAGAAAGTTCGTGTGTCAACAAGTTTCAAGTTAAAACCATATAAGGAAGGTCCCCCAGCTCTGAAAGACGCCTTCTATAATCATATCTCAACATACCTTTGACAGGTCCGTTAAACACTAGACAGTTAGAATCCTTTGTTCTACAATTGCAGTAAGATGCACTATCAAGGCCTATAAATCTTATACAGAGGTCTCCTACATCCGTGAGTTCTGACACAACCCAGATAGTCTTCACATAAACATCTTCTGCAAGGGAGTGATAAGTAAAAGCAGAAACGGCCCTAACCAATCTGGCGCCCTAGGCAAGATTTTAGGTGGCGCCCCCCTACATCAGCAGTGTAGTGTAATGTTGTAACGAATAATATTTCTATTAAATAAGCTTTACTTTGCATTTTAATTAACGTGGGATTATTTTTTGTATTTAGAAATAATAGTACCAACTTTTTTTTTTTTTTTCAACATTTGTGGCACTGGCGTGGCGCTCCCTGATGGACGGCGCCCTTAGCATTTGCCTATACGGCCTATGCCACGGGCCGGCCCTGAGTAAAAGAGTGATTTGTTGGTGTTTTCCCTCCAACCTTAGTATCTACTTTCACACCATAAAATCTTGAGTTGACAAAGCAAGAGAAAATGACGGTTAACATAAAGAGCCTTGTTGAGTCACAGAATCTTCTGTCTAATATCATCAAAAAAGTACCCAGTAAATGCTCCCATAATACTAAAATATCTAACAACTAGAGTTCATCATTTGAAGCATTAAAAGTTAAATTCTGCAAAAAACTAAATGATTGTGATTGTTGATTTCTTGCTAGTTATTAACTTCTGTTTTTACCATTATTGCAGCTTCTGATGATTTTTTTTTTTATTTTCATATTTGTCCAGAGCTTCATCTATAATAACTGTAAGGTTAACAGTACTCTTGTCTGAATTATCTCTGTGTGTATGTGTGTGTGAGGGAAGACTCCCAAAAGTCCAACACATGTTATCCTATTTTTAGAGACATATTTGTGCAGCATATACAGAATCTAACCAAACATTAAAGAATTATTCAGGCTATTAATCTCTCTAATTTATTGTGTTTTACAATGATGGACATGGTCGTCCATACAGAAGATAATCAGTATTAAGACGTCAGCCACAGCTGAATTTCTTTGTAATCTTGAATTAGTCCCACTTATCCAGCAGATGTCCTTGTTATGTCTACACATCTTGATCGTTTGTACATCTCCACCATGCTTTGACCGGATCATTCAGCCTTCCTTTATTTATTTAAATATATTAACTATTTAATCTAGTTGACCATCTTATAGTGGCCTTATTGCAACCTTCAACACATCATTTTCAGCTGTTTGTCTATACTGCATTTTTTTCCTTTAGTTTGTATCACTTTGTGGCTGTATTTTCATCTCCCTATTTTTTATTTTGATGCTGTTTGCAGTCATTAAAATCTCTTTTTTAAATTTTTTTTATTTTTGCATCTACCATTTCCGGCTCCAAATGTTAACTAGAAAAGAGTAATAATTAAGCAGAGCACCCTGAAACTCACTTAAAAGCATGTGAAGAGAAGATTCCCCCCCAGAAAAAAACTAAACAAAACAACAACAACTAGGGAACAGTAAAATCTAATCTCTACAGCCTTAAACGACAAATAATAGTAATAAAATAATATCTAAACCACAGAGAGGCGTGTACACTAGAGCAGGGGTGTCAAACTCCAGGCCTCCAGATCAGGGGTCCGTTCCTCGCTAAGTAAGTTAGCTGGATTTGATTGTTGACGATTTCGCGTGATCCTGGATCGTTCGGTTCCCCGAAGCTCATCCGGGACTTGCTGTCGTAGCAACAGAGCCGTAAGCGTAAACCTGCTCGGGAGCAGGTTTACTTTATGTAAACAGGATTAGATCGCGGCCACGCAGGTATGTCCGCTTCATTTATACGAAAGCAACAGCGATATTCCACCACTGTTTCACCATAAATAAATAACATCAATGTAACTAAAGATAATGCAGCACTTGATCCATTTATTGATTTCACACAGATACATACAGGTCATTTCCTAAAAAAGGGAAATGTACTATTAATCATTCTATTACATGTATTTGATTATTACAGATGTAATTCATATTTCAGAGTAGTAATTGTAAATTACTTCGTGTAATCAAGATGAGAGACCACGGCTATAAAAGCGAAGGTGGATTTGGGAAGCCTGTCGCAGCCATGTCCTGTCCGTTTACGCGAGCCACCCATTGCGGAAGGTGCAAGATTGATAAGGAGAGTTTTCAGAATTCAGCGTATATTGCGGGACAGACAGGATCCTTTAGCTCAGCGTGACAGTGTGCTCATAGAGAGATATCGATATTCCCGTGAGGGTATTATTCACTTAACCAACTTGTTGACGAAGGGGTGCAGGACCACCACCTGTCTTTTTTTTGCTCTGCCCTTTTCTTGGTTGCTGTTATGAACAAACTAACAGCTTATTTCAGGGTCTCTTTCCAAGAGACTAAAAGCAATATAAGTGATGAATATTGCCATTCTGTAGAATATTCTTATATTTCACTTTTACTTGTTCCCATGTTCTAGTGGGTCCTGTTGTGGCTCTAATGTGAAAGGGGATATAATATAACATAATTTAACATAATCAGAAATCAGAAAGGGTTTTATTGCCAAATGTTGAGCAGGTTTACAACATTAGGAAATTGCTGCGGTGCTTCAGTGCAAACATACTGTCATAAATTGCGCTTATATAGACATGAAAAAAATAAAAGTAAGAATAAGAATTAAAAGTGCTACGTAGAAAGATATATACATGAGTGCAGGTGGTGATCAGTGCCGAAACATGGAATGATGCAATGAACACAGCGTAGGGTCATGTGTTAGTGGTGGGAACAGTCGTACGTTTATTGTTCATGTGTCCAACAGCAGAGGGGAAGAAACTGTTCTTATGGCGAGAGGTTCTGGTGCGAATGGACCGGAGCCTCCTGCCTGAGGGGAGCAGGTCAAACAGACTGTGTCCAGGGTGAGAAGGGTCAGCTGAGATCCGAGCTGCACGCCGCAGTGTCCTGGAGGTGTATAGGTCCTGCAGAGATGGGAGTCTACAGCCAATCACCTTCTCAGCAGAGCGCACAACACGCTGCAGTCTCTGTTTGTCCCTGATAGTGGCTCCAGCGTACCACACGGTGATGGAGGAGGTGAGGATGGACTCGATGATTGCGGTGTAGAATTGCATCATCGTCCGTGTTGGCAGGTTGAATTTCTTCAGCTGCCTCAGGAAGTACATCCTCTGCTGGGCTTTCTTGATGACGGAGGTGATGGTGGGCTCCCACTTCAGGTCCTGAGTGATGGTGGTACCCAGGAAGCGGAATGAGTGATGGGGGTGTCAGTCAGGATGATGGGGGGGGGGGGACTGTGTGCTTCTGGGCATTCAGCACCAGGTTGTTGTGGCTGCACCAAGACACCAGACGTTCAACCTCCCTCCTGTAGGCAGACTCATATATATATATATATATATATATATATATATATATATATATATATATATATATATATATATATATATATATTTATTTATTTATTTATTTATTTATTTATTTATTTATTTATTTATTTATTTATTTTTATTGGATAATATAGTGTAATATAATAAATCTACCCTACCGCCTACTGGTGTTGGCCAGAGGGGCCGATGGCGCGATATGGCAGCCTCGCTTCTGTCAGTCTGCCCCAGGGTAGCTGTGGCTACAACTGTAGCTGCCTCCACCAGTGTGTGAATGTGAGAGTGACTGAATAGTGGCATTGTCATGCGCTTTGGGTGCCTTGAAAAGCGCTATATCAATCCACTCCATTATTATTGTTATTATTAAATTACTTACGAGTTTAATTTGTCAGCAACTTTCTGCCAGCCCTCTCTCCTTGCTTTTGCAGCCTTTGCAGTGTTCCCTTGCGTTTTAATTAAACTCTGAAACTCCTGAAATCCCTCACTCAAGAGTTCTTGCTCTGCTGCCGAAAAATACTGAGCGCGCTATTTGACATTTTCGCCGACCAATCAGAGGGTTGCCGATCAATGTTTCTACTATCGATGCGTAGCCCCTTTTACGACACCCAGTGATCTCACGTTACTTCATCCAGCTGTACTAATCCTCAACAGCAGGTGTGTTCGGGGAACCGGAATAGCGAGCTCAGAGTTAGCGCGATGATTTGGTCTTGGATGTACATATGGATGTGTCATTTGATCTTGGATGTAGTAAGCGACGTACGAAGAACGGACCCCTGGTGTCCTGCAAGATTTAAATATCATCCTGGATCAACACACCTGAAACAAATGAATAGTTCATTACCAGGCTTCTGGAGAACGTCAAGACATGTTGAGGAGGTAATTCAGCCATTTAAATCAGCTGTGATGGATCAAGGACACATCAAAAACCTGCAGGACACCGGCCCTTGAGGCCTGGAGTTTGACACCTGTGCACTAGAGGTAGTTGGATCAATACCAACTCTAGTATTGGTATCTGATCGATACTAGCTAATTAGAATCAATACTTTGTTTCTATCTCCTTAAGCTCAGTTGGTATAATTGTATTAAATAAATAAAATTTTTGGAGATTTGGAAAGGCTGAGGTTCAGGTATCAGAAGTAGGATAACCGGAAAGGAAGAGCTAAAAGCAGTACTCAGGCTGTGATTCATGTGTGATCCTTTCCAATATTTCAATCACAGCTCACACCCTGTATTTTCACTTCCCGGCAGACTCAAGAGTATTTTGTCATACGCCCCGACAAACCCACACATGCGGTAAAAATGTGGGCAAAAGTTATTATTTTCTTGTGCTAGTCTAAGTGTGCTTGTTTTGTTTTTTGATTTTTACCACCCCCTTGTTCTTGAGCTGATGGTACGGTTCAAAATGCGAAGTCATATGACTGGCTGTTGTGTTATTTGGTTTTTTACATGATCGTTTACAAATACTGTACCAACAAACACCCATCTTCCTCTGCGCTGGTCCACAATGCAGAGTCTTGTGAATTGGCGTGTGTTTATTAGCTTTTTGGTCATTTTTTACCAACAAAATGTTGTCGAAGTGGAAATGTGCGGAGGGCTGACCGAGGTGGAGCAGGCTGATGAAGCAGTTCAGAAGATCTGTGATGCAGTGAGTAGAAACGGGAGATTTTTACACTCACACACAGGGCCTGTCATTCATATTGATTTTGCTGTCATTGTTATTCAGATGAAGCCTCTCGCAGAGCAGAAAACCGGGAGAAACTTCGAGGTTTTCACTGCAGAGAACTACAAAACACAGGTCGTAGCTGGGACCAACTACTTCATTAAGGTAATGTTTGTAATGCAAGCAGTGAGCAGTGGCAACACTGCAAAGCTCTGAGGTCTTGCATGCAATAAAATATAATTAAAAAGAGCATTGATTGATAATGTGATCTGTCAGGTGAAAACTAAAGCAATGATCAGTGGGGGGTTTTCAGTTACTATCTCTTCACATATGTAGTGATTTTAAAAGAAGGTGTGTGCAAACCTTTAACTGTTATTGATTTTCTAGCTTCATAGCTGAGGCTTTCAATCATTGTTTCCACACAAATTTCACAAATTCCACACAAAGTGCACCTCACACTCCTGGTGTGGCACAGGACGAGCATTTCCGGTTTTTCCAGTTCTTGTGAATGATCGCTTGTCACACACAACGCACACTAGGGGCGGGGGTGTCGAACTGCAGGCCTCGAGGGCTGGTGTCCTGCAGGTTTTAGATATCACCCTGTTTCAACATACCTGAATCAAATGATTAGTTCATTACCAGGCTTCTGGAGAACTTCAGGACATGTTGAGGAGGTAATTTAGACCCTCGAGGCCTGGAGTTCAACACCTGTGCACTAGGGCTTAAATAAAGAAGCATAAGCACATATTTACTTCATAAACTCTGTCAGCCATGAACAGAGCTCAACAAATGTTCTGTTTGTGAACACTACAACAATCAGGCACTCTATATATGAAGATGTGGATTCTCCTTTTCCATGCATGTTGTTTGGCCCACAGCTGTGGCTTACATTGATAAAATAAAATGATCAGGATTACTTCTATGTGCACATCAAGCATCTCCTTTAACTTTCCTTGCAGGTCTATGTGGGAGGAAACAAATATGTTCACCTCCGTGTTTATGAGAAACTCCCGGCTTATGGAGGAACGCTTGAGCTGACTGATCTGCAGCACCCCAAGACTCAGAATGACAGTATTGAGTACTTCTAATGGGACAATGAACCAGTGAAAGCATCAGTGCCTACAGCCTGTCCTCTCAATGTAATCCATTAATAACTTGCCTCTTCATGAGGGGAAAGCTTTCCTTGTTTACATATAATAACCAACTACAGATAATGGAAGGCAAAGGGAATCAGTTAAATACGAGGTGGGTGGAAAAGAATATAGCCGATTATTCAAATCACAGCAGAAAAATAGTCCTTTCATGTTTGTCTGTTTTTTGTTTTTTGTTTTTTTTTGGAAGACTTATTTCTGGAATGTTTTACAAAAATTAAAAACTCTGCAATTTGCAGACTTTGTATATTAATGTGGTTCAAGTCTGCTTACTTATCAAAGAGGAGTGAAACGAGTGTGACTGTGTATGTGGGACGCATATGTGAACAGTGTATTTAAAGTGTAATTTATGTCGCATAGCTGTATAAACTTGGTCAGTTTTGGACGATGTAACAGAATTAATCATGAAGGTCTGATAACCTGATTTTGAGTTCTTTTAATATCATTTCAAAGGGTGTAATTTAAAAAAACAAACAAACAAAACAGTATTTCATTTGCTAAGGTATTTGTGACCAGATTTGAATTAAAAGTTGTGCTATGTACAGGGTGGCCCATTTATATGGATACACCGTAATAAAATGGGAATGGTTGGTGATATTAAAGTCCTGTTTGTGGCACATTAGTATATGTGATGGGGCAAATTCCTAAAGATGGGTGGTGACCATAGTGGCCATTTAGAAGTCGGCCATCTTGGATACAACTTTTGTTTCATCAATAAGAAGAGGGCCATGTGACACATCAAACTTATTGGTAATGTCACAAGGAAAACAATGGTGTGCTTGGGTTCAACGTAACTTTATTCTTTCATGAGACTGCAACACCAGACTGCAGATGAGCTGCATACAGGGCTGGTTTGGGACAAAAAAATCAGCCTGGGCATTTTGACTAGAGACCGGCCCACCATTATAGGAAAAATCATAAAGCCTTTGAATGAAAAACTGTTGTGACAGTGATGTACACGGTTTTGATGGTATATATGTATCCATCAATCGTTTGTAAGATTGATAATTATTTTTTAAAAGCTAGATATTTTAAATGTGAATAAGGAAGAAAAGTATTTCTTTGTGCCCCCCTCTCCCTGTTAATGCCCTACCTGGCCCCCCTGGCCAAACTTTGCTAGACCGCCCCTGCACAGTTACCAGCTGTCAGATACGTAGAAAAAGGATCCTGGCAAAGTGAACGATAAACAAACAAGAGATAAACGCCGATCAGCTGATCATTGATCCGTTTCATGATTGAAGTAGGGGGGGGGGGGGGAGAGAGAAGAGGCAGGTGTGCAGCTCCAGCAGAAGCAGACGAGGACGAGGAACAGGACACCGTGGAACACAGACCAACAGGCAGGAGAACACACAGGGCTTAAATACACACACCAGTAATCAGGGGATGAGAGACAGGAGGGCAACACACCTGGGAGAAATCAGAGCTGACGGGACAGGGGAAACGTAAATTGAACACACTCACATGAGTCGGGGACCTTCAGAATAAAACAGGAAACTCAGACACGGGGAACCAGACAAGACACTAAACTAAACAGACAGATTCAGAAGCAGACAGTGTGACGCCATAGACAGACAGAGGGAACACGGAAGTGGGACCAGGGCAGGCACAGAACAGAAACCTAATAAATGGCAAATCATAACGGAATACATAATCAGAATAAACAAAAGCATAAAGAAACACAAAACACTGAGTCGGCAGACTCAGGACCATGACATAATCATTCAGTGATTTAAAGAATATGAACTTTTAATATTCATTTTTCTAATTTACATTTTAAACGTTTTCAGCTATTTTCCAACTTCTTCTGTGTGAACATCAGCTTTCAAAAGTTCTGCACTTTGGTTTTCAGGTTAAAAAGTCTGTATTTTCCAACTCATTCAACATTTTTAGCTTAATATTCATTAATTATTTCATTTCAGTGCATACATTCAGATTTCAGCATTCACACTGCAGTTTCTTCAGAAAATGCACTTTCTAGTTGGAATATGTTTCAGTAAACAGTTAAGAGAATTATTTGAACCAAAAACTTCAAATTTGGATTCATCTCTCCATAAGAGCTGTGGCCACTGATATTCAGTGCAGTTCTTGTGTAACTTGACAAATCTCAGCCTTGCTTAAAAATGATAGAGTAGTTGGACCGACTGTGTCAGGGTTTTTTCTGGATATTTTTTTTTTCTTTTCTGAAGAACATGACTTTCAGATACAGTTAATCTGTTGTAGGCTGTTCTTTTTTGTTTTGTTGTGTTGTTTGTGTTCTTTAGGTCTGCCACTTTATTTCTGTCCTTCACTTGTTGTTCAGTTTCCTAATCTTTTTAATAACTGCAGATCATACCAAGTTATACCAGCATCTTGGCTAACAGCTCATTAGAAATCACCTTCTGGTGCAAAAATACTATTTTATATTTGTCAAACGGTGCTTTTCTTGTCATTTTTCATACATTTAACAAAAGAAATGGGAACAATTTTTTTTATTTTATTTCTGGAACAGGCTGCAAAATGGTAAATGGCCTGTATTTGTATAGCGCTTTTCTAGTCCCTAAGGACCCCAAAGCGCTTTACACAACCTGTCATCCACCCATTCACACACTGGTGATGGCAAGCTACAATGTAGCCACAGCCACCCTGGGGCGCACTGACAGAGGCGAGGCTGCCGGACACTGGCGCCACCGGGCCCTCTGACCACCACCAGTAGGCAACGGGTGAAGTGTCTTGCCCAAGGACACAACGACCAAGACTGTCCAAGCCGGGGCTCGAACCGGCAACCTTCCGATTACAAGGCGAACTCCCAACTCTTGAGCCACGATCGCCCCATAAGTAACAAAGTAACAAAGTACCTACAGATAAATTAACTAGTTCCTCTCTTGGGTTAGGTGGGTTTTTTTTATGCTCGAATGATTAATATGTCAGCGTTAATTGCCCTAACAAACAAAACCATTCCTCTGAAACTGCTCAGGCACAAGGACTGGTCTGAAAATTTGTTGAAAAAACAGCCAGAGTTCAAAGAAAAACTTTAAAAGAAGGAAGACTTGAAGTAAGTCTAAATACGTCTAAATCACTCCCCCCAACATACAGGGAGTGCAGAATTATTAGGCAAATGAGTATTTTGTCCACATCATCCTCTTCATGCATGTTGTCTTACTCCAAGCTGTATAGGCTCGAAAGCCTACTACCAATTAAGCATATTAGATGATGTGCATCTCTGTAATGAGAAGGGGTGTGGTCTAATGACATCAACACCCTATATCAGGTGTGCATAATTATTAGGCAACGTCCTTTCCTTTGGCAAAATGGGTCAAAAGAAGGACTTGACAGGCTCAGAAAAGTCAAAAATAGTGAGATGTCTTGCAGAGGGATGCAGCAGTCTCAAAATTGCAAAGCTTCTGAAGCGTGATCATCGAACAATCAAGCGTTTCATTCAAAATAGTCAACAGGGTTGCAAGAAGCGTGTGGAAAAACCAAGGCGCAAAATAACTGCCCATGAACTGAGAAAAGTCAAGCGTGCAGCTGCCAAGATGCCACTTGCCACCAGTTTGGCCATATTTCAGAGCTGCAACATCACTGGAGTGCCCAAAAGCACAAGGTGTGCAATACTCAGAGACATGACCAAGGTAAGAAAGGCTGAAAGACGACCACCACTGAACAAGACACACAAGCTGAAACGTCAACACTGGGCCAAGAAATATCTCAAGACTGGTTTTTCTAAGGTTTTATGGACTGATGAAATGAGAGTGAGTCTTGATGGGCCAGATGGATGGGCCCGTGGCTGGATTGGTAAAGGGCAGAGAGCTCCAGTCCGACTCAGACGCCAGCAAGGTGGAGGTGGAGTACTGGTTTGGGCTGGTATCATCAAAGATGAGCTTGTGGGGCCTTTTCGGGTTGAGGATGGAGTCAAGCTCAACTCCCAGTCCTACTGCCAGTTTCTGGAAGACACCTTCTTCAAGCAGTGGTACAGGAAGAAGTCTGCATCCTTCAAGAAAAACATGATTTCCATGCAGGACAATGCTCCATCACATGCGTCCAAGTACTCCACAGCGTGGCTGGCAAGAAAGGGTATAAAAGAAGAAAAACTAATGACATGGCCTCCTTGTTCACCTGATCTGAACCCCATTGAGAACCTGTGGTCCATCATCAAATGTGAGATTTACAAGGAGGGAAAACAGTACACCTCTCTGAACAGTGTCTGGGAGGCTGTGGTTGCTGCTGCACGCAATGTTGATGGTGAACAGATCAAAACACTGACAGAATCCATGGATGGCAGGCTTTTGAGTGTCCTTGCAAAGAAAGGTGGCTATATTGGTCGCTGATTTGTTTTTGTTTTGTTTTTGAATGTCAGAAATGTATATTTGTGAATGTGGAGATGTTATATTGGTTTCACTGGTAAAAATGATTGAAATGGGTATATATTTGTTTTTGTTAAGTTGCCTAATAATTATGCACAGTAATAGTCACCTGCACACACAGATATCCCCCTAAAATAGCTAAAACTAAAAACAAACTAAAAACTGCTTCCAAAAACATTCAGCTTTGATATTAATGAGTTTTTTGGGTTCATCGAGAACATGGTTGTTGTTCAATAATAAAATTATTCCTCAAAAATACAACTTGCCTAATAATTCTGCACTCCCTGTATGCCCTACTTCGCCAAATTAAATTTACTGTATTTGGAATATTTGCTCCAAGTATGGGTTGATATTTAATCTTGTTAAGGGAAGCACAGCTACAACACAATCAGATTTACTTTCTGAATGAAAGTGAATCTGATTGTGTTAACAATTTATTCAAAAGACCGAATCTTTAGTTTGAAGAAATTGAGATGATCTATTAAATTCGTAGGTGAACGTGCAGGACAACGATTCTTCACTAAGCGATTGATTACATCATTGATGTGTTCAGAGAAATGAGGCAGTGAGGGAGTATCCCTGTGAATGTGATAATGTCAGCAAGTGGCTCAAGTCATGCATCTGCAGAGATAAGGTCATACAGAAGACATCTGTTCCCCTGAGACTAAACGTAATATAGACACACAAGTGCACAAATCAGGTCATGTGCACATGTCAATTCTTTGACTTCCCTTATTCACAACCTTAAACTGTTAGTCTTTCTATATGAGAGTGGGAGTGACTTAAACAACTTAAGTAAAACAGTATTTTTTTTTGTTAAAAGCATTCGGCTCCAGTGTTCATCGAATTCAAGACATCTGAATTGAGTCAACAGCAAAAGAACTTTGGACTCATTTGTCTCGTTTGCTCATTTTGTTCTGCAGTGTTTCTGTTCAGTGAATGGGACCATAGCCTTCATGCTGAGATGCGTGCGAAGACGGAAAATGAAGTAACTGCCGAGAAATATAAACTGTTGTAAACGTAACACACCACATCTCATCTGAAAATGCTTTTAACAGTGACATAGGAAATCCATAAGTCATGGCTAAAGCATAAGGTGTTCAACAAAATGAAGAAGATCAGATCAGGTGACACTAGTCATGTACAAAAGAGAAAAATGTGTTACATTTCAGGGAGGGCATGTGCTCGCAATGCATCTGCGCTTGTTAGTATTGTAAATGCCTGGGAGTTGCAGCACAGCTGGGCTCCTTTAAAAAAGAACATTTTAGATTCCTGCTGACCCTGAACTACTTTGTATAGCCTGGCTCAGTCAATTCTGATATTAATTTGTCTTCCATTATCGAGTGTTAAATCATGGGACGAAGCTGCTGATACGCAAGGTATGCGGTAGGTTTCTCTGTGGATTAAAAACATGAACCGGCCTGTCTGCCTTTTTCAGCCACAGCTCAGGTTGAGAGGGTGCTGCCTGGTTAGCATTTATGGACAACCCATAACATTTGTCTCTTTTAATTCTATGTTGTTGTACTTTTTCAACATGTTCAAAATAAAGATTCAATCAATCAACCCTTGAAAGTCAAAGATATTCCCCCATGTTCACTTTTCCCGGCCTGGGAAAAGTGAACTCGGACTCGCCCTGCCTGGAACATCGTGGTGCTTTTAAATGTTTTATGGAGACTCTGAGGGAGCCACAAGCTTTCAGAGGAGAAGCTTCATGTGCACCCTGCCTCACTGATAAGAAAGACAGTAAAAGTCAGCTGATTCACTGGAGTTGATATTCAAATTATGTTACTCAGACAAAGGGAGAAATGCTTAAAATATTTAGCAACTTATCTAATAGACCAGCATGTAGATCTGTTTAAAGACTTCAGTGTTAAATATAATCCAATATTTTATCCTTCTTATATACGCATGCTGTCTATTTGTTTGAGACATCTGTTGTCGTTGTGAAAATCAGGCTAACATGCAGTGGCTAATGTTATATAAATGCTTGAGCTAACTGAATGTAACTAATTTATACCTCATGGTAATGTTAGAAGGCTGCTCAGTGATCACCCTAACATTTCATTGTGTTTCCCTTCTGTTTCATTTTGTTATTTAAAATGACTTTCAAGAATAATAATTTTGTTTTACTGTCGAAATGATTATTGATGATTGTTTAATTTCTAGTATCTGTAGAACACAGAGAAAATAGTGTATCAACACTCAATCAAGCAGCTAAGACATTAAGAAAAACAAAAAAGCAAAACAAAAAGAAGAATCCTTAAAATCTCAAAATATATGCAGTAATTAGAGTTACAAAGTATAAAGTTACCTTAAAAAGGGTTTAAATATGAGTTTTTAGCTGCTTTTTAACAGACCATCGAGTCCACATATCTAAAGCTCAGTGGGAGAGAGTTCCACAGTGTGGTGAAAAAGAAAAGTGCTACTGAAAACTAAAGATCTACAGTCTGTGGGCCCACTGTTGCAAAAGCTCTGTTTCCTTCAGTTCTCAGCTTTGTATGCTGCACAGCCAGCATGACCTGATCACATGACCTTGGGAAATGTGTGGATGTAAAACTTTATTGATGCTCTTCAATGCAGAGCTCTGAAAGTCAAAATCAGAATCTTAGGTTAAAGTTAATGGGGAATCAGTTGAATTAGCAACTGAATTAGCAACAGCGTGTTGTGAGTACTTAGAAGACTTAGTCAGAAGCCTGCAGACATCCCAATGTTTTGTTTTTTTAAGAAAAGTGAGCAATGAATTACAATAATTCAGACATGATGAAATAAAGGCATGAATAACAGTAATTCTGAGCATGACACACTAAAGTGTGACTTGGAAATATTTCTTAAGTTATAAAAGCACGATAGCTCAGAGATTTAACATCAACATCCACAGTAACAGCAGAAGGGGTTTAATGTTAGAGTTGCCCTGATTCCTGTATGCACCAGAACCATTGTGGTACCTGTTCAATAAGGAACCCAACACCTGACCTAGCTGGATAGAACACAAGCAAGTGGACACAACATAGATCATGTGCAATTACAAGACAAAGAGTAATTTTACGAGAAAATGCAGTGATGTCATGTGAGTGAGCTTGTTTGATCTATGTGTGCACTGGTTTTGCTTTTCTGTGTTATTTGTGTCTCTTTGATGTCTGTCCTCATCTTTAGGTGGCCATTGCCCATTTTGTCTGTTTGGGTTTTTTTTTGCTTGTGTCCAGTTTTTCATCTCTCTGTTTTATTTTGCTGCTCAAGTCTCCTTTTAGTTTTTTTATTTTTGCATCTAACATTAACAGCTCTAAATTTGAACTTTAAAAGAGTACTAATCAGGCAGAGGCCCTCTAAATTTTCATTGAAAGTATGTGTGACCCTCTCCAAACATTGCAGCTCACACCCTGTATTTTCACATCCTGGCAGACTCGAGAGCACGCAGGAAAAAGGGAAGGGCCTAAATATTTGTGTATGAATATTTAAGAGATACTTAAGAGATGTATCCTATGTATCCTAGCCATCATGCACTCTCTATATATGAAGACATTGATTCTCCTTTTCCACATGTTAGCATGTTGTTTGGCTAGTGTGGCTTACATTAATTACCACAGCTGTGTTAAAATGATCAGCACTTCTATGTGCACATTAAGCATCTCCTTTAACTTTCCATGTACTTCCTTGCAGGTCTATGTGGGAGATGAAGAATATGTTCACCTCCGTGTTTACGAGAAACTCCCATGTGATGTAGAAGAGCTCGAGCTGACCGATCTGCAGCACCCCAAGAGTCAATGTGACAGTATTGAGTACTTCTAATGGGAAGATGAACCAGCCAAAGCATCAGTGCCTACAGCCTGTGCTCTCATTGTAATCCATTAATAACCTGCTGCTTCATGTGGGGAAAGTTTTCCTTACTTACATATAATAACATACGGCAGATAATAGCAGGCAAATTACATCAGTTAAATACGAGGTGGGTAAATAAATGAAGCCGATAATTTTTCTGTTATTGTTTCTGATCTGTGAAATGCCTGCAGTTTCAGGAGCAGACTCTATTTCTTCATTTGTCACAATGAAGCCAAACGCATATCTCTTTCCTGATATGGACAATGTTTGCAGTAAAACTCAGCTGCAAGCATGTCTCCAGGCTCTGAATTGATTCATGGATTTTAGCACACAATGTTATGTCTTTTCAAACTCACAAAATAATATTTACATTCTTTATATTCAGGTTTATATGGTTTGAATACTCCTTTCATGTTTTTTTAAGACATGTTTCTGGAGTGTTTTACAAAAATTAAAGTTTCTCCAATCATGCACTTTTCCCCCCTTCAGCTAAAAAATTTGCAGACCTGTCATATTGATTTGGTTCAGGTTTGATTGCTTATCAAACATATTTTACATTCTTGTAGCAATAACCATGTGAGACTGAACTGTAAGTACTTTCCCCCCACATCCCATGTTCTTTAATGTTGGAGAGTTTATTGTAGCATCATTTGGAGAGTTATATTTCATTTAGCATGGTATCCTTTTCTGAAAGTGACCTAAAATAAAGCACAGTTCAGTCTGACCTGAGTCGAGAGTCCCTTATTGATTGAATTCAACTTTTTCGATTTTTAAGAGATGACAGAATTTCATTCCTCATCTCAAAACAATCAAAATTTATTATTTTTTCTCCTGTGCTGAAACATTTCTGCCCTGAAGGGAGTTGTCCAGTGCAGCACTGCCTCCATCCACAGGGCACAAAGGGAATATTTATTGTAAGAATGGTGCTGTCCATCCAGTGGAGCTCTGCAGGCTTTCAGTGGCTAAAAGTACACATGAAAGGTGGTCAATAGGTTGTCAGCAGTATTCTATTAGCAGACTTTACCATTAGTCAGTGTTTGTTTGATCTTGTGACTGACACTTCTCTTTGTTAATCATGTGCAATTTGATTTTTGTTGTTTGTTTTCTTTTTCAATTTACTGAGTGAGGCGTCGTACTTAATAAATCAATGGATATGGAGGATTAAGTAATTTATTAATTAATAATTTAGTTAATTCTTATTTTCATGTGGGTGACTCTACTGGTCCTGCAAAGAGTCTATGTCATACTTTATGTCATAAAGTACATGTTACTGATTATTACTTAAAGAAAATAAAGAAAGTGTTTATGGACTGAGTTACTTGTGAGATCCACTGTTGAACACCTTACTGAAGATCTTCAGTGTTCAGCAAGTACAAGTTTCCTCTGATTTGACTCATGTGGGAGGATGCAGCTACCTTCATCTGAGGGTCTGTAAGAAGCTTCCATGTTATGGAGGAGAAGCCGTAGTTACTGGTGTGGAAGACCATCATGACAAAGATCCCATCCAACCTTTTTCTTTTTTCCTTTCCTTTCCTTTCCTTTCCTTTCCTTTCCTTTCCTTTCCTTTCCTTTCCTTTCCTTTCCTTTCCTTTCCTTTTTGCCTGTCCCGTTTTGGTTCTTTAGCCATCAGAATTATTGTCTGAAGGCCAAGACAGATGCCCAACAGATTTATGTTACCAAGTGGATCATCACGGCCTTGCCATATTGGTCTATTTGATTGACCTTCGTTATTACTATTTATTTATTTATTTTATTTTATTTTCAGTTGTTACAGATGGGACAGGCATGACTTCAGGATAGGAAAGGGAGAAATAAAGAAAGAGAGCGAGGGAAAGAGGGACAGTGAGAAAGGGCACTTAAAAAAATCACATGGATCACCTGTTGAGAAAAGAAAAAAGAGAGCAACAGAATAAACACAACACCGTCGCAATAATCTAGCTTAGTGTAAATAACAGTAAATACTAAATATTGAATGTTATCGTGCAGCACGCAAGACCGACAGCGCCAAGAAAGGTGTAATTTGTGTCTGTGAACAGAAAGTTCACTTTGGTAGCACTGAAGTGTTACCAAAGTACAGAGACAAAGTAACTGAACCTTCAGATGTTTTTACTCTCACAACCATCAAACAAATCTACTCAATTATCATTTTTCCACGTGTGTTTTAATGTATGTCGGTCTTTTCATGTTCCATTTAAAACCTGATAACATTTAACTGTCAGTATTCTTAAAATGTCACTAGATGGCACTGTCATTTTATTTTTCACGTTTTGTTTGGGGATGTGTTAATGACAGACATTAAAATACTCTGGTCAACCAACCAGCAGTCTGCCTGCTGTGTCGTATGAAATGCGTGGAAGGAGAGGAACCGACTGTCTGTTACATATAGATAAAAAACAAAGTTCTGACGTGACCTCAGGTCAGCCAGCCTGACGGTCAGAGAAACAGAAACGTGCTGGATTGTGGATCTCTGAGCTGCACATCAAAGATGCACATATGCACAGATCAAGTCTCAAAAGTGCCTCATATACACGTTGATGCGAAGCGCCGCCAGAGCAAACGTTTCCACTTCATTTGCAGAGGTGTTTTTATTTTGGATTGTGTATTTATTGTTTGCAGTGTATATATATTAGTTTGCAGCTCTTTGCACACATTAATAAAAGGTTCAACTAACTGGTCAAATAAAGTCTGTGCGGTTTAGTTGTTCCACTCATATTAAACCAAATGATGGTGTGGCGGCCTGTTCTAGTGTGAACTAAGAGAGGGTTTGAATGTAAGAGAGAGAGGGGGGGGGGGGGGGGGGGGGAGGGGGGGGGAAGGAAAAGGAGACCTAAAATGTAACCCCCTGCACCTCGACTGAGGAGGTGAGTTACATTAGTGCTTCCTCTTTATTAAAAAGCGGTTCGAGTGAATTAGAAGTCTGTTTGTTTTTTTTGTTTTTTTTTGGGGGGGGGGGGTTATCTACTCATTAGTCATGCTAGGCATCCATCTGAACTCTATCAAAATAAAGGTGTATTTGAACTCATTTTAATTTTTTCTAATATCAGGGATATAGGACTATACAAAGTAGCTTGTGACATTTAAAACGACAGCACACTTAATGCGTCTTTCTTCACCTCATCACTTTTTTCTGTGTGTTTGTTTTTCCGCTGATGCCTTTCAAACAAAACTAGCCATGATATTTTCCCCCTCTGACAATTAATATCAGTTAACCCCGCCCCCTTTCAGATCTGTTCACCAAAAGAAAAGGAGAAAAAACCCGTCATTAACGCTGTACATCACTTGTCAGACCGGTTTCATTTTCATACTTTGTAAATATCTATGTTGTATGGAGCTTGAACTAAAATGTAAATATGTTTACTGTATTTGTAATAATTATAATCCATTCGCTGTATAGCATAGATGTGTCATGCAGATATCCTAATTCTCTGTATGGTAATCTTGCACCATTGAGCTGTTAGTGAATGAGACAACAATAAAAGTGCAAAACGTGCATTAGCAGATGAAGTGCTGCCTGCTTATTTCCTGCTTTGTGTGAGCTTCTGCTGTAGTTTATTATGTGCTTTTAATCCCAAGAAACCACCCTTTTACTGTGGCGCACGATAACATCTTCTGATGTTTGGTGTCATCTTCCTGTGATCTCCTGTGAACAGGTGGATTCACAGCAGTCGCTGAACACTGTAAAGACTCTAGAATAATTATGGAGGAACATTTAAAGGACTAACACAGACAAAGAATTAATCATACAATGAAGTAATGTCATTTTTAAGTGTTTATTTATAAACAGGATAAAACCATTCAAGTATGGAGTGACAAATAAAACAGCAACCTCTGATCTGCTGATTGGGAAACAGAGGATGTCAGTGTATCTTTTAGTGCTAGTTGTCCAAATTGAGTGAGATGACTTTACATTTGAATAGATTTGATTACAAGTTATATTTGGCTTTAATTGAATGCAGTTCAATTTGATTTAAATCAAGCCAATTCACAACAACATTTTTCTCAATATGCTAAAATTCCCACCGAGACTAGAAAAGATTATTCTAAAACTGGTAAAAATACAATTCTCTTCATGCACAAAATCCTACCCAGTCCCACAACCCAGGATGAATATTCCTTGTGTGTTCTTGAGCTGGACAGAAATTCCTCTTGCTGAGCGGGCTCCACGCCAGCCTCATGCCAGGCAGACGAGGAGCCTCCTGTCCCAGTCTCGTCCGTCCACTGGACCCATCACATCCCAGCCCAGTTCGCATTCTGCATTGGAGTCCATCGCTCGATACCACCGCGGCTCCCCTCACGCCATCACCTGCAAGTTAAAACAAATAGGAGCCAGAACCATCATCCCAGAAGCTGCCCTGGCTTAAAGCCATGGTGACCCTCTCCCAACACGGCTGCACCCAGTGAACAACAGTGAGATGCTACTCACAAATGCAGGCAGTGGTATACATCTGCCCTGATGTCAATCACACACGTTGTCTCCTACTGCTGCCGTTCCTGCTGTCGGGACTGGGTGACCACATCACGCTGACGGGTCTCCAGATGAGGCGTCGCACCCCCACGATCACACAGCGGCTCCCTCTTTTCCACCTGGCCTTCATGCGTTCCTCTTCCAATCTAGGGCCTCTCTCCTTCCAGTGCTCAGCTTGCTTCCTTTTAATAAGGCCTTTAAACAGCTGAAAGGACACCACTGGACACACCCATGCCTCAGCAGGTGATCACTATCAGCTCATTTGTCCCATGCCCAGCCAATCCACAGTGGATTAAAACAATGTAAAAATAAAAGACTAAAAACATGTGATACAAACAGAGTAAAATCGTGCAAATACAAACAACGCTCACAAATAAACACTAAACTCAGATTACAACCAAAATAAATGATAAAAACAGATTTCTAATGTGTGAAACTTAAATACATCACCAAATGAAATTTTTATATTAAAAGTTCAAGTTCCAACATAAATTCATTTAATTTTGCTTAGCAAAGTACTTTTCAACTCTAATAATTAGTAAGAGTATATTTCTTATCATCTATTGGTCACCTGATGAACTTCAATTAAGATTATAACACAGGAGTGATTGTCTCTAAAAATGGGCTCCTGCACGCTTGCAGACATTTTTCCATCACAATTTATGGATGATGAATGATTTGATTAAAGCTGTGAAAACATTACTGATAACCTTCATGTGATATTACATTAAAGCCAATTTTTTATTTTCTTTAAAGTCTGTCTTTAAATACAAATGAAGTTCAACTTTAGCAAGGCTGATGGTAAACTGGCCCTAACAAGTCCACTTTATTGCATGCTCATTGACTTTCTCCTATCAGAGCTGTTTAACAAGCCCACTTGATACATGCTGATTAATCTATCACGCGTATCAGTGGCTCATGGTTGCTTAAAGCCTATGTCTGAACTTGAGCACAGAGCCAGAGCATCATTCAATCCATTTAATCCCATCATTCAAGGATGACAAACTCCACTTTCTCTGCATCAAGACAGCTCATAACTTTTTAACAGTGTCTCTCTGTCCTTATAATTTTATGTATTCTTCTGTAATAGATAACTATACGCTATCATTGCAATCTACACTACAGCTCAAAATTTTGAAGTCAATTTTCACCTGGTTTATAACCATGTGATCAGTTCACACATCAGTGTCCAAAAGACGCTCATTTTTTAGCTGTGTCTATCATCAAAAATTGAGTTGATTGCAAACTCTCCCTAACAAGTTCACTTTATTGCGCGCTCATCAATCTCCTCTACAGCTCAAAAGTTTGAAGTCAGTTAGAAACGTCTTTTTTTCTTAAAAAAACAAGATTCTTTTTATATTTTGTAAATTAGTTGTGAATGCAAATAAATATTATTGCTTAAAACTTGCATCGATCACCAATTATGATTGATGTTTGATAAAATATTACCTGGTGTATGGATTACAACAATAATAGCGAGTGTGTAGATTATATTACCTATCCTCAGTTTATCACATTAAATCTCAGCCTACTGGTGACCCAGCATTTTGCAAAATACAGCCGTGCTAACCAACATCATTTTTTTCAAGTAAAATAAAAATCAATTTTATTTATTACCTTTTTAAACACCTGATTTTTCTTTCTAATGTCATTAAAACAACTTTGCACATTTGTATAACAACAGTTGGACGTCCAGATCTTTTAAGCTTTCAGTTTTATTCTCAGTGTGACACATAGATTTGTTTTCGTCTCTTTCAATAAGAAAGTCAAATCTTCAAACCCTAAAGCAATCTTTGTTTCTTTCAATCATTCCAATATTTTTCATCTCCTGTTAATTGCAGTTAACCAGGGCTTAGCTACTCTGATCTACAGTGATTTTGGGGGTGTGGATACCTAATTTTTTCACAGGTGCAGAGTCTTTTTCTACAAAATTATGAACAAACTGCATTTTTTTTAAATTACCATTAACATTAATGTAGACTGACAAGTAACTCAACATGTGACACAGTGATCAGTAGAGAAGAAAGAAAATAACCCATTTCAAAATTTCTAGTTCAGATCAAAATTATTGTTCTGATTAAGGAAACAGTAAATTTGGCCACATTATTGTTCTGATCCTCCAGTTTTCCCTTTCCAATGTGAATAAATAAAATTCTACTTTTGTTGTTGTTTTTTAAATAAAAGCAGATGCACACCCAGATATTTCTTACAGTAAGAATCCTCCAACAACCTTTCAAAAGAAACATTTTTTGTCTTTCCTCAATTTTGAGAGCAACTGAACCCACAAACCTGAAGCTGCAGACCCCAAACTAACCAAATGTAATGTTTCCTTAATCAGCACAGTCATTTTTACCTCTTTGTGTGTTATGTTTACTCACAGTTTTGATGCTTGCTTCTTTGACTTGATCCACGATTAGCTCTGCACCATCGCTCTGCTGTTTTCTCTCTCCTCATGCTTCTCCTTCATGCGTCCTGTCCTCAAATATAATCCAACCTGGCTCCTTGTTTCCTCCTTGACTTGTATTCACAAAATTTCCAGTTAAATTAAGAGAAATCCATAAAAAGTTTTCCTGCTTCAAAAGCTCTTCCAGTTGCCTGTCTTCTTGTCCTCTTTTAAATGTGCATTTTTCTACATTTGTATTTAATTGACTTCATATTGCCATGATAACATAGCACAGAGCATCATGGTAGATTAAGGCAGGTGGTTCTGTCCTCTGCAGAAATGCTGGTGTTCCATAGTGATGTAAAAGTATGTTAATAATCTTTAAACAGACACTCACTGATCCTGTAAGAGCAGGAATTTAACTACAAACCCTCACAGTCCCCATCAGTATCATTCATTCTGCTCTGCCGCAATGGTCACAGTGGCTGCTTTAAGTACGTTTGCCCCATAGAAATCCACTGATGTTCAGTGAGTCCCTTTGACACATATTTAGACTTTCATAATTTTCGGGGTGCATGAGTGTTATATCTCCATCTCATCCTAAACATTGCACCAACATGTAAAATACAATTAATTTTAATTTAAACTTGCTTTATTCTGAATAAATGTGTGAGATGGCCCTCAGGCCTCTAAATCCACGTCCAGGTTTGGGTGACTACTTGGATTAGGGGAGTATTATTTAGAGCAATGTTTGTCACTTTGGTTAATTGGTCAACTCAGGCCGTTTTTGTTCAGTCTTTTTCTGACTGAACTTTCACATTTAACATGCTAACTGAAGCCTGTAGAGTCTGAGATGTAGCTCTTTTGTTTTCTGTATCTTACAGTCTGACTTAAGGGTGAATTTGCTGGGATTGGTGACTGTGTTGCATGTTTTGAATAATCTTCTTCAGAATAGACTTTTGGTGTAAGCTGATAGTGAATGAAAAATACTATAAAAAGCTGCTGTGGTTTTAATTTTCCAAGAGAGGTAATGCACATAATGCAGAGACGAGCGCACGGGGGATATCCAAATTCTAGGAAGGCAGCCTGCTGCTGTACACGGGCGGATTCTTCTCAGTCATAGTTCTTAACAACTTGACTGTTTTCTCAAACCACACAGAGAGTGCTGTTTCCATTCTGGGAAGTCTACTCATTCGTGTAGGCAGCTCTTCAAATTCCTGAACATCCTCAGTCTTCAACACACTACAAGCATTTCATCTCTCTTGACTCCAGGTTCATGTTGGTGGACCCAGTTACCTTCATCTGGACCTCTTTCAAAGCCTTCCAAATAACGGAGAAGAGATTAAGCTGATTAAAGTGGAGGAAAACCGCACCAAAGATGATCCAATCAACACTTTCTGATCTGATCACACTTCAGCTGCTCAATGTGACCAAATAGCTGTTCATGGGGGAAAAAAAGAAGTACTATTCCGTTAACATCAAATAATTCAATGCAATAACATATAAACAGTGTATTACTTTAAATCCACAATTATTGAGCGCAATAAGCACTGTACAGTTGAGTGAACAATTTTTTAAATGACAAATAAAGCATCGTAAAATATTTTGTTGATTGTTGATTCCTTGAGTCATGAAGTCGTATTTCTCATAGACAATGTGAATTCATGGTTTTATTGACATGAAGTAAATGTCATTGGTGGGAGAAAAAGTTGATATTTAATTAAACCTGAAAAGTGCAGAAAAACTCTTGGTGGATTTTACATCAAAAACATTGATTCTTCAAAGTTTATATTTTCATATTAGGTCATGAATAATCTGAAAAAGAGAAGACGCCCATGCCTCTCCTTACAGAAGCATAAACATGACACGGAGAAAAAATATAATGAGACAAAATAATCACAGCAGCAGGCGACTGTGCTGGATCTCACTGAAAAAAGCTGAACCGACAAATCGAACTGTAGGTAGAGATGTATGCAGACAATACTGACAGCAGCAACATGACACAGACAAAAACAGCACATGTAGCATATTTTTATTTATGGTGCAATGTTGCAGAGTGCAAAGATGTTGAAAGATGGGCTCCTCCTGAAGTCTGCTGTCATCTGTACTGTTTTGCACATATTCTGCTCTAGTTATCAAATTGTCATGGATGCATTTATTGATTCAGTTTCTTTATACACTCGTAAACAATTTCCACCTGCTTACACACGTGATATAAAATACATGGAAGCATTGCTGTTTGCAGAGTTTTCCATGCACTGTTTTATCTGAGAGAACAAATAATAAGGGTGTTGTTTCCAATGTTTCACTGGAAAGTTTCATCACACTCTGTTGTTATTTGGAAGTGTGAAAGTACTGCTCTCCCACAACTTCCTTACACATGGAAATTCACCATAAATGACTTTAGTTGTTCTGCAGTTACAGGACTTGAATACATCTGCGAGACAGAGTGTGAGAGCATGTAAAGGAGGGTAACAATAATTTACTGCAAGTTTGATTTTGATTGATTATATTCTTGTTCGTGGAATGACAATCCCAGTACCTTCAGTAAATGTTTATGACTTCTCTGCAAGTCTTTTAACATACAGCACAATGTTTTTATTTTTAACTGGCTGTGTTCATCATCTGTGTGGTTTGGTCCAAGAAATTTGAGAATTTATGTTCATAAAAGTAAGAAAAGTTTCAAGAAATATCTGCATCAGCCTAAAAATGTTTGAAAACACAGCTCACAGGAGTAAATATATTTGCTTGCTTTATTTATTTATTTACTTCTGTCATTTACAACTTCTTCAACGTTCAGCTCTGACTGCATCGACTTTAACTGGGGACAGAAAAAAAGTACACAGCAAAATCTCCAGTGTTAAATTAACACTGGAGAGTGTCTATATGGGTCCACACCTCTTAGTGTTAAATACAACACTGTTGAGTGTTAAATTAACACTTTTGACAGTGTTATATGTTTAAAAGTAACCTAGTCAGTTTTGAAGATTAACAATGGCTAACACTGAGCAGTGCTGATTTTCTAACACTGGAAAATAACTCAAAATGTTAGAAATATTCCAGTGTTATTCCAGTGTTAGAAAATCAGCATTTTCTAACACTTTATTGTTCTTATTCTCCCATTGTTTTACTAAGTGTTTTATTCTATTGTAAAGTGTCCTTGGGTGACTTGAAAGGCGCTCATAAATAAAATTTATTATTATTATTATTATTATTATCATCAAAAGTGTTAATTTAACACTCAACAGTGTTGTATTTAACACTCAGAGGTGTGGACCCATATAGACACTCTCCAGTGTTAATTTAACACTGGAGATTTTGCTGTGTAGCCTCACAGGACATGTACGGAAAAAGAAAAAACAATGTGTGGATTTAGACATGTGGTTTGGTATCAATAACTTCATTAATAATTATATGTATCATGATCTAAAAGTAGAAACACATTTTTGTTGTCCTGCACATCCGACTGGTCTGTTAATATAAACAGATATTGAGATATTGATTCTCTTCAGCCTTCATCTCTCATTGTTCTTAATTGCTCTGCTGTTTCCAGAGAAAAACAGGTGTTTAAAACCTTTGCTAACATTTTTTTTAGAGTGGGGGAGATGCAAAATTACAAAATTAAAACTTTTAAGAAGTTTACTGCAGTGTTAGCTACAACTAGGGAGAAATTCATAAACAATGAGCAACAAAATAAGGGCAAAGTTTAGCTCCAGCATGTAGGTCCACCCTTCAAGTACTGAATCCACATTCTGGTTGGTTTCTTTTTTTTGTTTTTCTTTTTGTTGTTCTTTAACAGCTTTAAATGCAATATTATTGATTGAAAGTTCACGATATTACTAATTGCAGTAACGTTTTCTTTAAGGTGTTTGCTTTGTAAAAATACACAAAATAGATTTTTAAGTTTTTAAAACAACTTTTACAAGTGTTTTGTTATATTTTCAGGGAGTTCTTGGTTACAAAGAATATAATTACTACAGTTATAGCTAGCTAATTGTAATAACACACAGTGAACTACACAAATAACAAATAACAGAGAAATTAGTTCAACCCCTCTCTTCATTTCCTTAATCACTTCATTAAGAAGGGCAGATGTGGGGCTGCAGTTCATCTTGTCATTAGACAGCCTGTCAACCACAGGATTAACACAGACAGTCAGATAACCATTCACACTCTGGGTTTCTGAACGATACAATAAAGTTTTCTAACCATCAATTATGCACTAGAGTGTGGCTTTGTCCTCCTGTGAGATTGTAAAGTGGTAGTATGTTATGATTTTTAATAGCAAATGTAAGTTAACATCGGTGCATTGTGGATCGAGTAGCAGTCTGAAGCGCCTGTCAATGGCAGTCTGATCCCTGGCTTCCAAAACTGGCTTGTGGCACATGGAACGTCATCTTTCTGGTGTGTCTGAGCTGGTGTGTGAGGTTGGGAGATATCTGTGACTTATTTTTATGCATTTGCTGTTAATGTATACTGTGATTTCGGTTTTAGTAGTCTCACTTTCAAGTATAATGTGTCTTCTTTTCATCTTATCTTGTTGTTTTATATGGATGCTGGTACATTTTAACTACTGTTTTAATCTTTTTTCTGTTAATCAAACCAGTGGCTCAGTTTACCAGTTTATTGTTTTTGGTTGGAGGGGAGAAAGTTTTTATTATTTGGTGTTGAAGAAATCTTAAAAAAGCATTTTTTGTGGAAAATATTCAATCAGTTGTATTTATGGGAATGCTAATTATTATTGAAATGAACTTCTTGTATCTTTCTATATACATGAATGCATCGCTACCAGATTACATACATAGAGTAGAAAAGTGCTATATTAGTATTTACCATTACATCCAGAGGCCCAGAACTTCAAAAAGCAGAGAAAAGCAGAGGAGAGCCGTGAGGGAGGGGTCACCCAGCAACCACAGTCAGAAGCCCGAGGCCCACAGACTCCGACAGCCCAGACCTGTCCAGCCCAGAGTCCATGGCTGCAGCACCACTGAGCCCCAGGGAGCCCAGGGCAGGCAGCGCAAAAACTACATCCACCTAGTATTCAGTCAGCTCTCTGACTACATAAGACAATAGACATCCAGGCTAAATCCATCCTCCACCTCTGGTTGATCCCACCGCCTGCTGAGTGGGTTCCTCAAAAGTAGAGAGCACCTGCAAAAAGACGTTAAAAATCTACCTGCCAACTAAAGAGGCCCCCAGTTCAAGCAGTGCAACAAAGGCCTCTGGACCAGGGCCAAGCGATAGTGTATGCACCAACCCACACCAGCCAGGACCCAAGCATCCCAGGCCCAGCCAGAACTTCCAAGTTCACAAGCCCTCCCCAGAACCCCTCAGCATGCAGCCACCAGAAAAACACCACCTGAGAGACACCGAGGCCCCTTCTAAGTCAAATGCCAAAAAAATATATAGCCAAATGGAATAAGTCTATTCCTTCGAAAATATGTTCCAAGTATTTAATTCTTTTAAAATTCCAATCTGAGAATTTTATCGCGTTATTGTTTTGTAGGTGTTGAAATCTCCCAATTCTTTGAATCTTTGGGCTGAAGGAAGGACAATACTCGGTGTATAAATGCTCAATCAACAATCATTTATTTCCATACAATTCAACACTTATGAGCATTAGAACCATCATGATGGGGAGACATGCATGAAGAGGGTCACAGCAGTCTCGAAATGGTGACGTGTTACTCAGCTTCTTATAGCCGCTAGTGGCCCCCACCTAGTCGTAAAAGCCCAAACATTCACATTCTTTCTCTGTTACGGTGCCTAAGTTATGACCTCGGCTCCCTGTCTTTCTCTGCTCTCTGTAAAGGTGGGGGTATGGAATGTGGTCTATCTCCCCTGTCTTAGACACAGAGTCTCCTGAACAATCTTTCTTTTTATGATTCAACAGTAAAGCATGTCAAGAAAACAGTGTAACACATTCACAGCAGATCAAGGATACAGAGTGATGCACACTTATCTAATAAACTAATAAGTGAAAATGTTCTTTTAACTCAAAAGTATAATGAGAACTAAACTACATACACAGCACACAATCTAGAATAAAGGAAATTATATGACCTACAGCAGTTAACATAATTCAACTACTTTAACTACATATATAAGATAACATATAATAACAGAATAATCTCACATAGGAATTAATGCTTTTAAAGCATACATATTATTTCATGTTTGAGCTAATGAATGGTAGATCCGGAATGTCTAATCACTATAGCCTGTCTGATTGCTGCTGTTGGTGGTTTGATAAAAAATGCAAATACTGAGGGGGAGAGTGGGCATCCCTGCCTGGGCCCCTCTGGAGACAGAAGCTGGAAGATGTTTGCTCATTTGTCCTGACACATGCTGTTGGGGAGCATGCATCATATTTTAACAAGTTTATGAAGCTGTTTTTAAGACCAAATTTGTATATAGTTGCAAATAAAATTTCCAGTTAACTCTATCAAATGCTGTTTCTTCATCCAGACACAATATTGTAGTTTCAGAGCTTTTACTGCATGAATCAAATAAAGTAATCTACATGTTGTTGTTGATGAGTGCCTTCCTTTTATGAAACCAGTTTGATCAGGATGTATTATGAGCAGGGTTATCTTCTCTAATGCTTTTGAAAGGGCTTTGCAGATTATTTTAAGGTCAACATTAAAAAGGGATATTGGATGATAGCTGGTAGGAAATACTGAGGAAATACAATATTTTTCATTAAGGAAACACAAACACGGCACAGAGATGAAGCCGTAATAGCACAAAATAATCACAGCAGCTTGGAACTGTACAGGATTTCACTAAACAGCTGAACTGACAAGTCAAGTTCTGCTGCTGAGGAATGGAGCAGCTTAAGCACATTAGAAAAAGAAGACAAGTCTTTTAGGCAGGTCTCAGCAAAACGTGGCAGAGCAGTTGTTAATAAGACTTTTTAATGAAAGAATTAATTAGTTTCTGAGAATTTAATTATAAGATCATTAAAAATGTATATTATTGCCAGATGTATGAATCACAGTTCTCTTTCACAGAAAAAATGCGTAAATATATGTTTTTTTTTCTAACCCACATGGTGTACAGTTCACAGCAATAAAAAATGAAACAAAAAACCAAACATGTCTGAGCATGATGTAGCAGAACATTTGTTAACAACATTTTGTAAGGAATTAATACCTGAGAATAAAGAAAACAGGTCCTGAGAATTTGATAAACAAAGTATTTCAGATGTAGAGGTGATATTATTGCCAAATGTATGAGTCAACGGTTTAACTTGGAATCACAGTTTGTTCTCTTTTATTAACAAAATAACGTGGAAACACATACCTGTTACCGCACTGGCAGTTCTGTTTGGATGCAGTTTGGCAGATTGGTGCCAGATCTTAGTGTTAATACATCTAAGTTGCGGATGTTGGTAAGTGAACTTGCTAATCCACTCAAAAATCAAAGTAAAGCTGAGGCTGATGAAAAGGATATTTGAATCCTTTCCATTTGTTTTGGAAAACAAACTTTAACAGTATATAAAAGGAAAATCAATAAAGACCTGTATTTAAAAATCACATTAAACAGGTTTGCATTATTGTAGTTAGGAGTTGTAAACTTATCAAGAAAGCTTGCATCAGTAAGTTGATTCAAGTGTTCAAGTGCTTGCATTGGAGATTTTATTTGTACTCTTACTTTCTTTGTAGTTTCTTGTTCACAGTCTAAGGCTAAATTTCCCTTTTGCCTTGGACCTGTCTGAAAAGGTTACAGATAAATTGCTGACATGAAAGTGTCACACTTGTGTTTTATTTTTGCTCTACACATTGTTGTAAAAGTAACAATTATTGAGGAAAATAATGAAGAATAATAGTAAGTTAATAATAACTTCAACCTCTCTTCCACAAGGCATGGACTGGAAACACAAACATGGCAATGCAGTTCTGAGAGTGGCTAAAGAAAACCTGACAATCCTAATCCAACATTGCTGAAAACATAACTCACCATTAAGCATAAGTCATTGTGCAGGTAAATAAAGACTGCGTCTCTTAACAGGGAACAAGGCTGAGGTTAAAAAGTCTGACAGTCCTGGTGTGCTGAGGTATAAATGCAGACAAATAAGAGAAAAATAATAACCCAGTTACCGCTCTCACGAGACATATCAGGGGCTTCTATGACACTTTGTTGGAAACAAGAGGAATAAAGCAGCTTTTTGAGTTGCTCTATAGGATAGTTAAACAATTACTGAAAAAGCAATCACTTGACCCAGCTGTGTTAGGTAATAATCTCCAACCTTCCTTTTATCTCAAACATTCTTGTAGGAGTTGTAAAACAGCTAACAGATCATCTGCAGAGGTTTATTTATTTGAAGAGTTTCAGTCAGTTTTCAGAGCTCATCACAGCACAGAAACAGCTTTAGTGAAGGTTACAAATGATCACTGTCCTTTGACAGTGGACTCGTCTCTCTGCTTGACCTGCTAGACCTCAGTGCAGTGTTCCAAACTTCTGACCATAATATCCCATTAGAGCAAATAGATCATACTGTGGGTATTAAAGGTACTGCACTACAGTGGTTTGAATCCTTAGGGGAAAGGCCCTGTCCCCTCTGAGCTTCTTGCTGGATCTCGGTACTTCCAGGAGCAGCTGGTCAGCTGACCTAAGAGACCGACATCCTCTAAAGTGGAGAGAGTCACAAGCTCAGTGCAAGGGACAGAGACAGAGGGGTCAGAGTCAGGAGTGTTGATGACAGCCCTGGTGGTGACAACCTTTTCAATAAAAAAGCTCAGAAAGTTATTGCACATATCAGGAGAAACTTCCAAACAGACATTCAATGGAGTATTAAGAACAGAGTCAGTGGTGTTAAATAACACACGTGGGTTATGACTGTTGGAAGAAATAGTATTTGCAAAGTATTTCCTTTTCGACTCTTTGAGTGCATTCTGGTAGCGATGCCAGCAGTCTTTTAAAATTTGCAGCTTATATTTTTCCATCTGCGTTCTGCTCGATGACATTCCCTCTTAACAGCACGAGTCCTCGCATTAAACCAAGGCTTAGGTTTAGCCTTAGGCTGCCTGGTTTTTAATAGAGCTGCAGAGTCCAAGATGGTCTGACAGCAAGAATAAAACCAGGAATTAAGCTCTTCTGTATCAGAGGAGACAAAACCAGAAGGGTCACAGAGGAGCTCAAAAGCAGCAGAAAACTGCACGGCAGTGGAGGGGTTAATAACCCGACAGCGCTGAGCAGCAGCACGAGATTTAACTGCAGTATGTGTAAAAGCAACATTGAATAACACGGGCATATGATCTGAGAGTACAGAGTCACAGATCGCCAGGTTAGTGACAGGCAGACCACATGAAAGAACAAGGTCCAGTGTGTGTCCATGCTCATGTGTAGGGCCGGGCAAGGACTGCACCAGGTTAAGAGTCAGTAAGGCTTAAAAAGTCCTTTAGCAGTGGTTTATCAGGACAACACACGTGTATATTAAAATCTCCAACAATAAGAACATGATCATCATTGTGCATAATTCAAGCTAAAAAAATCTGAGAAGTTGTTCATGAAGCTTTTACTGTATTTGGGGGGCCAAACAGCATCATCAAAGCCAACCACGGGCACCAAGCAGGCATCAACAGGATCCAGGAAATGCTGAGACACAAACAATCTTGGGAACATTCCATGCGCTTGTTGGAAAACAGCAGAAAAATTCCTTAGGGAACCCTTCAGCTTCACCAGTCGACCACTTCGTTTATCCCAGTGACAATGATGCTTTCGGCTGGAAGGTAGCGTGGGAACCCAGTACAGGTAACTTGGCATTTCTGATACAACTGGGGCCAGAATTTGTGTCAACATGTTTTTTGTGGCTATCTTCTGCACATGTATTCAGGGGGTTCTCTTTGAGGGATGCTACAGTGTGCATTACAACTCTAACTCTTTTTTTATTATGAGTATGATTATGATATTTGCTGTTGGAAGTGGGGGATTTGTTTGTGTGGAATGTCTGGTAAAGATATTGTCAGAACAAGCCTGTATGTAGCACAAATGGATTGCTCAAACATGTGAGAATTTTAGGCTTCCCACTTTGTCCTCCCCCTGAAAGTTTAGAGCCAAGCTTTTATATTTTTATATTTGATTTAAATCGTAGACAATGAGCAAAAACAAGAAGAACAAACAAGACCAAGAAGGAGCTGGAATGGCATAAAATAATCAGAGCAGCATGTCACTGTGCTGGATTTCACTTGAAAGCTGAACTGACAAATCAAACTGTACGGAGCTTTGACTGGGTGAAAACAGACAGACTGTAATTAAGCATGAATGTGTATTTTTGCAATTGTGACTTCGTGGTTATGTTTCCTGCCAAGTCAATCTGACCTTTAATCCTTTAAGATTTAGATATCAATTTGTTTAAAAACAACATCGGAAAACTATGTATGTGCATATCCGCTCGTTTGTCTGCAGTGTTTGAATTGCACAATTATATTTTGTGAGAAGTGCCACAGTGTAAGCTGGAACTTGGGGGAACAATTCACAGACAAGCAACATAATAATGTGAGAGCAACAGTTACACATGTAGCTCCACCCTTCAGGTACTGGAGACACCTTCTAGTAAGTTTCCAGGGTGGTTATACAGTATAAATATGTGTAATAACCACCTGAAGTTAAACATCTGAAACACAGAAAGGCGTTTAGTTTATATCTTTGTTCATTTTAACAGAACTTCAGAATGACTGATACTAAATTTGGCGGATGGTCAGACACAAAGGATGCCACTCCAAAAATTCAGAAGATCTGTGATGAGGTAAACTTTAGTCTACCTTCGTTCTTCACAACTTCAACACACAAAATTGTCTACTTTGCATTTCAGTCCAGAATTTTATTACATTTTATTTTATTCAAACACAGGTACAGAGACTAGTGGAGGCAAATAAAATGAAGAAATACGAAGACTTCCTTACTGTTAAGTACAAGAATCAGATCGTGAACGGAACAAATTATGCGATCAAGGTAACTGTTGCTGTCATTCATATTATGTATTTGTCATTTTCATTAAAAGAAAAGAAGTAAAGCTGTGTTTATGGACAGAGTTACTCTGACATCAGTGTGACTTGTTAAAGATATTTCTGAACATCCTCAGTGTTTGACACACTACAAGCATTTCATCTCTCTTGACTCCAGGTTCATGTTGGTGGACCCAGTTACCTTCATCTGGACCTCTTTCAAAGCCTTCCAAATAACGGAGAAGAGATTAAGCTGATTAAAGTGGAGGAAAACCACACCAAAGATGATCCAATCAACACTTTCTGATCTGATCACACTTCAGCTGCTCAATGCGACCAAACAGCTGTTCATGGGGGGGGGAAAAGAAGTACTATTCTGTTAACATCAAATAATTCAATGCAATAACATATAAACAGTGTATTACTTTAAATCCACAATTATTGAGAGTAATAAGCACTGTACAGTTGAATGAACAATTTTTTAAATGACAAATAAAGCATCGCAAAATATTTTGTTGCTTGTTGATTCCTTGAGTCATGAAGTCGTATTTCTCATAGACAATGTGAATTCATGGTTTTATTGACATGAAGTAAATGTCATTGGTGGGAGAAAAAGTTGATATTTAATTAAACCTGAAAAGTGCAGAAAAACTCTTGGTGGATTTTACATCAAAAACATTGATTCTTCAAAGTTTATATTTTCATATTAGGTCATGAATAATCTGAAAAAGAGAAGACGCCCATACCTCTCCTTACAGAAGCATAAACATGACACGGAGAAAAAATATAATGAGACAAAATAATCACAGCAGCAGGTGACTGTGCTGGATCTCACTGAAAAAAGCTGAACCGACAAATCGAACTGTAGGTAGAGATGTATGCAGACAATACTGACAGCAGCAACATGACACAGACAAAAACAGCACATGTAGCATATTATTCATGGTGCAATGTTGCAGAGTGCAAAGATGTTGAAAGATGGGCTCCTCCTGAAGTCTGCTGTCATCTGTACTGTTTTGCACATATTCTGCTCTAGTTATCAAATTGTCATGGATGCATTTATTGATTCAGTTTCTTTATACACTCGTAAACAATTTCCACCTGCTTACACACGTGATATAAAATACATGGAAGCATTGCTGTTTGCAGAGTTTTCCATGCACTGTTTTATCTGAGAGAACAAATAATAAGGGTGTTGTTTCCAATGTTTCACTGGAAAGTTTCATCACACTCTGTTGTTATTTGGAAGTGTGAAAGTACTGCTCTCCCACAACTTCCTTACACATGGAAATTCACCATAAATGACTTTAGTTGTTCTGCAGTTACAGGACTTGAATACATCTGCGAGACAGAGTGTGAGAGCATGTAAAGGAGGGTAACAATAATTTACTGCAAGTTTGATTTTGATTGATTATATTCTTGTTCGTGGAATGACAATCCCAGTACCTTCAGTAAATGTTTATGACTTCTCTGCAAGTCTTTTAACATACAGCACAATGTTTTTATTTTTAACTGGCTGTGTTCATCATCTGTGTGGTTTGGTCCAAGAAATTTGAGAATTTATGTTCATAAAAGTAAGAAAAGTTTCAAGAAATATCTGCATCAGCCTAAAAATGTTTGAAAACACAGCTCACAGGAGTAAATATATTTGCTTGCTTTATTTCTGATGGTGGAAATTTTAGAAAGAAAATCTACTCAAGTGTTTTAAGAGGAGGAAGACTCAGCTTTTATTAAACCACCAATAATTAATACCATTAATACCCGTTTGTGATCAGGTGGGGCCCTCCAGTGGAAATGAAACAAACTGCAAGTACTGGACTGCTGGAGCTTGTGTGATCACTCTGCTGACAGGAGGCTGCGACAGACCGCTGCACTGCTTCTGTTTATTCAGTCGGGAAACATTATAGTAATAGAACGTGTCATCCATGACACTACGATCAGTCACACGTCCTCCGTGAAATAGAAGTTTTAGTCCTTTCCTTGTTGAGAGATCTTTACATCTCTGATAATCAGAGAAAATGATCAGATCAAGGCAGAAGCACTAAAAACTAAAATACCAACGTACGTAGTGAATACAGCTCCTGTTGTTGAGCAAGTACAACAGATCACGTTTAACAAAGACAGCTTAGTTTGGAGGATTGGCGATTTCTTATAAGGTACACTTGAGGCTGATGGAAGTGTCGTTCTTTTTGCTGGTGCTTGGTACCAAATCAAATTTTTGGACAGATTTTTGACACTGTATGAAAACTTAAGGAATGATCAAAGCTTGTAGATCCCATCCTGAGGGATGGACTGATGAAGACTCGTCCAAAATGTCACAGTAATCCATCAACCCAGCAGTTGTTGAACCAATTCCTGATGAAGACAGTGCATAGTAAACATTTGAATTTAATACATGTAAAAAGGATGTCTAAGGTCAACAAATGATTTCAAACTCAGACAAACATTTGACTCAATTTTTAAAAAACTCTTTTTTTGTACAATAATTTTGTCTTGGAAGAAGCACACGGGCGACTGTTTTACAATGATGGTAAATTAATACAGTAATGACGCTGGAATATATTTGTGTGTCGGGGAAGAGGTCAGAGATGTCTGGGTGGTGAACAGCCTGCAGCAAGGACTCAGCAGCAGTTCACAGTTTCAGCTCCAGCCTGGATTTAAACCTCGAGTGAAAGAGCTCCTTTCATGAAGCAGGACTTCATTTCACCTTTGGAGGCGTGTAGTGGATTCGGCACCTTTCGTTGAAAACCTGAACCGAGGAAACGTCAGTAAGTAACACACGATAACGACGGCTCATTTATGTGTGACTGTAGGACGAGTCAGTGATGAGAACAGCGAGCAAACTGTACCTTCAGACTTCTGTCATTTACAACTTCTTCAACGTTCAGCTCTGACTGCATCAGCTTTAACTGGGGACAGGAAAAAAAAAAAACAAAGTACTTCTATTATTATTTTGCTCTAATAAGATAACAGGGTCTGTTTATTCTAATTCTTTTAAAAAAAGAGAAGGATTATATTTCCTCAGTGGTTACTTGATGCATTTAGCCCTGCAGGTTCAGTCAGCTGCAGCAGGTTTCCTCTATATTTTCAAATTTCAAGCTTTTTTCAAGTTTAAGATATTTGTTTACATTTCATTTATGATCCTCACAGCACAGAAAAACTAAATTAAACGCATCCACAGTGGATTCAGTGGAGATAGCTGCTAAACCTACAACAACAATGAAGCAACAGAAAGCAACATATCCTTATTTGTATTCGTTTTAATGGGCAAAAACTGCAGAAACACAGAATCCTACATCTCCCATAATGCAACTGAACAGCTATAGACAGATTTAAAGAAAAAATGACAAGAAAACTACATTAAGAATGTAAAAAAAAAAAAAAAAAAAACATGGAATTTTTATAGACAGGACTTACTTTGGTTTGCTCCTTCCTGAGCTGTTTGATTAGTGCCATGTTTTCATTGTCTTTTGCTCTTTGCTCACGCAGCTGTCCCACCACCTCTGATGTTTGAGCTATACAAGCCTTGATAGCTTTGTCTCTGCTAAGATGAGCCTCCATCATCTGTGAGAAAACAGAAATACACACGCACACATGAGATTAATATTTCTGCATGCCTTCACAGACTTCATGCCAGCTTTCTTGTCTGTTCAGACTCTTATGGCTCCTGCAGCGAAGACTTTGGAGGACAACAGCTGATTCTCACACAAGACAATTATTCAGATATGGATGACGCTGCGAAACATGGACCAATTCTGAAACAGGGATGCTTCACACACATATACCCGGCAGCACAGCATTTCCAAAGTAAGCAACTATGACTAGTTCAGCATGCGACCAGATGTGGATTATGACATCAAGCTCTCTTCCTGAGTTTTATGGCACTGAACGCTGGTCTGTGTAGACCCTTATTTTGCCATATTGTTTGTGATCTTTTACTTCTTTGAATACAAAAATGTCATTAGTTGACCAAAATTTGGAAACTGTCATAATTAGAGTATGAATTCTTGAGTTTTGTTAAGCCACAGTAACCTTTGGCTTATCACCACATGTGCATTAGAGGGCCACACCTCCCTCAGCGTCATTTTACTTCACTGGAGTTCTTCAGGTGCTTGCTCACAGGGGATCGTCTGATTACTGAGGTTTTCCCTAATATTGTGGTGTCTTTACCTTGAGGTGAACGCTGTTTTTTGAAATGAAACTGAACTTAAATGAAAGACTGAATTTGAATCAGTTCATCCCTGACTCTATGTGAAGATTTAAGGCAAGTTTAAAGAGGCTGCTTGAAATTGTTTCTCAGACACTTGATGTTAGACTGACTTCTTAACAGGTCCCCTCTGCACCTCTCCCTGCCATTGCGTTACATAACCAAACTCCCAGGTGTTATGTTCACTGTTTAAAATATGCCATTTATTTATTCTTTATTGTTGTGGTAACGTTTTTGTTGTTTGTGTGGCAATGACAACAATGGGAATTTGAATTCACAACGTGGTGAGACCTGGTGGTCACACTCACAGATTCATAGAGCTGTTTGCAGGTTTGTGTGGCATCCACTTTGCCTGAGAAGGAGACTGTGGGCACGGTGGTGTTCAGGGCATGGACAATGCGGTCGTCTATAGTGCGCATCACCTTCAGTACCTCCTGAAATAACACACAGAAGTACACAAAAAGAGTCAGCAGTTTTACTTCAACTAAAACTAAATACATTTGTAACACGATACGCTGTCTTTTGTCTCATTAAGATGGAATCAGATTTAAATCTGATACAACTGTACCCCCCACCCAAAAATGGTGGTTCAAAACACGTTGCTTCCTTAAGGAAATAAGTTTATGTATCGTGTTTATAACAGAGGGCAAGATGGCAGGCAAGATTAACAAGGCTCATTTAGCAGCTGATATACTTTTAAGGAGGGATCCAAACATCTTTAGCCTTCTACCATGAGAGAAATACATGTTTAATATAAATTTGAACCTGTTGAACTGAATTTACATATTTGTTCAGCAAAAAGGTAAAGGGTTAATGTAATATTCTGTGCTCACAATGCTCTGTTTCCACCGCTTTCCTTATATGGTCATCTGCTATAGGAACAGCATGGCAAAGTGTAGACAGTGGGGTGGGGGGATTGCATCAGCTCTAGGAACACACTAATAGGCTGCTATTGGTTGTTGTTTATTTTCTTAACTGTGGTTTAGATGCTTTGCTCGCCAAACAAACAAACTGACAGCATGAATGATCATCTCCAAAACCACCAGGAAAAGAAGCCAAACTTCTAAATCTTCAAATTTAATGTTAGAATAAGAGGCAAGCTTACATGTAACTAAGAACAGGGCTTTCCCCCCTTAATTTCTACAAGCTAACTCTACTTCTACATATGGTTTACTCATAAAAAGTAAAATAGCTTTGGTCTGTACCCTCCGTACTCTGAGAGGACTTCTGAGTGAAAGAATCTGAAATATGTACTTTTTTTTTGTCAGCAGTAATGCATGAGGCTCTTTTTTAATCAGATACAGCTGTGTGTATTCTGGCATCCGCACATAAAAAGATAAGCGCTGCCCTTCTGCTGGCTTGCAAAAGCTGACCAATCAGAAGAAAGAGTGCTTTTGCCGCCTGGAGATAGGCGCTAAAATGACTTTCCAAAGCCTCATAAACAGCCTATATGGAATAAATAAATGTACGTGTGTTAGTTATGAATTATGCAAAGCGAGTTCAGTGAGGTTCTAGCATAAAAATATAAATCTACAAAATAACACAATATACCAAACCATGACATCTATAAGTAGATTATGCCAGTTTAAAGAGTCAGTTATTAAAGGCTGCATGGGTATGTTGATCCACATACTGAAAGCTCTGAGTACTGTGCCTCCTTGAACTCGTGCAGGTCTTTAGTAATCAGGAGGGTCACCAATTCATTGGCTCTCGCACAAAATAAACAGCGCGGCAAATGAATTGCGGGGGAGGCGGTGATTCGACTGGCCGTCGGTGCGTGATCGGCCTGCACGGATCAATTAATCAGTCGTTAACGTTACCTGAAACATTGAATAGTCCTCACAGTTTAAACTTCCACCGGGCGCCGCCATAGTGGACTGCACGGGTCCTTCACCAGGATCACTGGTGGTGGAGGTGGCTGTCCAAGAAAGTGCCTGCACGGAAAGGCTTTAATAATGCCTAAATGCTATTTATTTGTTTTTGCCGCATTCACAAATTAACATCTGCCGCACGTATTAACGCAAAGTGAATATATTAAAATAGATAAAAGTGCAACTATAGTGAATAGCGCCATTTATACTAATACATTTTCCACTTGTTCTTCTCAACTTTAGCTTAACTCCCAGCAGCCCTGTTTGAGACTCCTAATAATTCAACCACAACCTAGCGAAAGCAAAGACCCAACCACAGCCACAGGGCTGTCACTACCCGATCCGTATGGACGCTGTCCAAATGGCATAAATACGGGCCCTAGCTTGTTTCTTTTGATCAGTCACAGGACAGCGTCCTATCTGACGGTCCTGTTAGCTGTTTGACTTTCAGCAGCTGAGGAGGGACTGACAGATTTCCAGCGCACTTAAATGGCTTTTTAGAAACACTGGACTTTGTGTATTCAATCAGCAAAAGCATGAATTTCATCAGATCCCGCCTTTCCATCGGCAGCCTCCTCGGTTCGTATAGCTAACTTGAATTTCTGTGTCTTCGTTGCGTAATAAGTCGCTTGAATACTCTCTAATCCGATGCTTGTTGATGTTATTTGTTTTTAAATCAGCTGTGAGTGAGTTCTGTACTCGGTTATAAATACATGTTTGATGCTTTTTCGACGTCTTGCATTTATTGAAATGGTGTTTGTGCTTGTGGCAGTAAAGGCAGTTTGTGTAAATTGGTGCGTGGTGTCTCGGTAAATTAACACTTGGCCTAGTTAACTTGTTTTATTATCATTATACGCTATTCAGGCCTGGTTAACCAGGCACTCCTGCTTGGTATGAACAGTGTCTATAATTGAAGATATTCGTAGTCGTGGTTTGTTTCTTTGTTTGTAAGTAAAATTAAACAGTTGTCAGTTTTAGTCCCTTCAGGTGTGATGATTTCTGTTTTTGTCATGTAGTACTCACTTGTGTCCAATTTAGGGCTTTAGATATAGATACTTTATTGAGCCCACAAGGAAAATTGTTTTTGTATCAGGAGGATAAAGAATAACGGTATATAATAAATACACAACTTAAAGTGCTATGATGTAATTTCCCCATGGGGATCAATAAAGTATCCATTATTATTATTATTATTATTATATGTGTGTGTGTGTGTGTAAATACAATTGTGTGATTGATTGATAGCTATCACGCGATTGTAAAAATAAATTAATAAAATGAGATTAAGTTGGGGTAAACGGTAATCCTTTGATTTCGCATGAAGAGATTTTCCCCAGCGTAATTTTATTTTGAGCCTTTTAAGGGCTGTTCTAAAATTTGTAATGTTAATGTAAACGTTACTAATTTTCTTGTTTAACGTTTAATTTCTTTTTTTCAGTAGCATCAGCTAGTTCTATCGTCACTGTGACTTCCTGCTTTACTCGATGTGATACTAGTTCTGTATCTAAACAGGTCAGAGGAGACATGTCATTCAGACATGGAGCCACAGAGGGATGTGCAATAAACTGCAGGGGACCAAAGCGGAGTCCCCACCTGCAGCACCAGCACATGGTAGGGTTTGAACAACAGATGAGCTCAAAAGTCATCATAAGACAATGCACAATATTTACTGATAAACCTGAAAAAACTAAATACCAGCTTCTAAATTTGAATTTGAACTTCTAGGTTTTCATTTAAATGTGTGGCATGACTTTAATGTGGAAAATGCTACACTCATAGTGATGTAAGAGTATTCTAAAAATGTTGACTTTGTGCATTACAGGGTATTTGTGATGGCTAAGTATGTGACTTTTTTTAAATCCCAAAAGACTAAGAGGGACACAGGAAGTGAGGTCGCAGTCTGCAGGTCATGATGTGACTCTCTGGCTTTTTGTTCAGGAAGCACGCAGGATTCATTATAATGCATGCTTTGTTAATTCACACAGAGCCGCGTCCCGCATTCAGACTCCCAGGCTACAGGCCCTCAGATATGGACAAGAAGATGCTGATCTGGTCAGGGCGCTTCAAGTCAGCAGACCAGATACCAGAGACTGTGTCGTAAGTAGCCTTTTCCTGTTTATACCAGACCTTCCGGCACACCGCAGTCCCACTGCCTCTGTCACATTCAGTTAAGTTACATCACAAGAACAGGGCTAATTAACAGGATGAGCGGCGGCACAGCGTGTAGCTGGTCCTCAGACAGCTGCAGTTCAAACAAGCCTTCTATTGGTGACTGGAGAGGATTATCTTGGCATCGGGGTGGAGATCACATCTGATCTGCTGCTGCGATGTAAAAACCTGCATGGCAAGCTTATAAACAGAAGCCCTCCTATGTCATGTACTCAAAAGCCCCAGTATCCAAAACAAAGCAAAATGTGTGAAGGACCCAAGAGACTATCTGCTGACAGTCACCAATGCTGCTATAACTGGAACAAAAGGCCCCGTAAATATCATGCTGCTGCGCTGATCTTCAATAACAATAACAAGATTAAATGCTGAAGTCTTATGTTTCAAGCCTTCTTTTGAGCCAAGAAAACATTTCCTAATGAGTGTACATGTGCTTCTTCTACAGGTTTGAGATGATTGATGCTGCCAGAAACAAAATCCGAGTAAAGGCTGCCTACGTGATGATGGCTGCCACGATAGGAGCCTGTATGATTATGGTGTTTCTGGGCAAAAGGGTAAGAATAATGAATGAGTCTTGCATGAAACTTTTTTTTTTTTTTCTCTTTTCAACGCCAGTAACTGTCAACAAGGACAGACATGTCATCACTGCTATCCAGTAATGTAAAAGAGCAGGTTTAAACCTGCCTGTTCACATAAACTCATCTACGTCATGTTATGAATAAACAGAGCAATGACTTGCAATTAAAAGTTTGGTCACAAAATGTCCCAAAGTTCCCAATGTGACATTTCAACCTATGTTTATAAAAAAAAATAAATAAATAAAAAAGGATATCGAAGCGGAAAATGTATCACAATTAAGTCCCCTGCAAGAATTTTAATAATTAGTGAGTAATTCAATTCTCACTGCTTTGATTCATGCATTGCCTCTGCATTTTCATTCACATTTAAATAATGCCACATGTATTCTCCTGTTTTTCTGCAGGCTCTTGCCAGGAATGAGACCCTGACGGCACTAAACATCGAGAAGAAAGCCAGATGGAGAGAAGAACACCAGAAACTACGCGAAAGTGCCATTGCCCTGTCTGACAAGGCTCAGTGATGGAAGATGACTCATTCAGACACGCTCATTCTCGAAACCAAGTCAATAGCATCCCACTTTCTGTGTATACCACAACTTCTCCAGTCCCAACCTTTGGAGGTGTAGTGCAACCAAAAAAAAATCAGCAGTAAATTCTGAGTAGTGCCTTTGCAACAAGGAAATTGGCCTTAACAATAGTTTTGCAATAATTGAGTACCTGATGCAAAATGTATCTACTTAGTGAATGTATATAAATAACAGGGTTACAAAGTGGCACTTGATTAATGGCACAAGCCATTATTTTGGTAGTGGCATTTCATTGTCTCAGACCAGTGGAGGGTTTATTGCAGGAATGTGCAATTATGCCTTGTAAAAACATTGTCTTTCCCCTTTTTGTGGAACATTAAGTAGCTGATTGGATGTGACTTGTTCACCTGTGCAGTGGGCTGTCTGTCCTGATACCCCTCTAACTGGGCTTCTTATTTCACGGCCACTATGATGTGCTATCTGTGTTTGTATGTGGTGAGCACCAAAACTAGTTCAATAAAGCAGTGCTTCTATAAAAATGTGCAGTGTAATTTAATGACCCCTGGTTTGGGCACATGTGGGCACCTTCCAAGGCTTTTGGAAGGCTTATTTCAGGAAATATTCACCATTTGTGACCAATACCGCTTTTAATTTTCTTTTCTTTTTTTTTTCTTTTTTTTTTTTTTTTGCAGCTATCTTTACTAAAGTTTTGGAGGGTAATTTGGATACTATGGTATATTTTCCCTGCAATATCGTCACGAACTATACTGCTCAAAACTTAAAGGACCACTTTTTAATCAGCGTATCGCTTGGTGAGAAAGATTTGATTGATCTCTCCTGGCTTACCTCTCATTATATCGGCTGGGTGGTAAAAGGTCTTATCTATCATCATGGGTGAAATGATACAGAGTCCTATAATATAGTTTAGCTGTATGTGCTTTCGCCAATAGTAAATCTTTGATTAACAAAAGTTGGAGCAATGAAATTATTCTACCACCTGCCTTTATCTTTTACTGCTGTGTGTGTGCGTGCTGTGGTGGTTCTTACACATGCAGGGTATGTAAACATGGCACACGGCTAGGATGACTAAGCACTGAGTGAGGTTAAGTGTTTTGTTTTTGTTGTTTTGGTTTTTTTTGATAATTTTTGACTGTTTCTCTGCTTATTTTCCTGTGTTAGATCATAAATTCAACAGGATTTTGGCCTCTGCTTCTCTCCCATTGGGTTACATATCTACACAGAAGAGAAGTGCGTCAGTGGCCAAGGTGTGGTCATTCTCTCCAATCTCGGTCAAAGATTAGAACTAGATCAACATTAGCTCAGAATAGGTCATTAAGATAGGTCGTGCTTGGCTTTGCTTCTGCTAAATTGCTTTAATAAAATATCCTACATTCAAAAACCCTAAATTGTGGACATTCCCTTTTTAATAATTGTGAGTAAAGGTAAAAACCCGAGTTTTAATGTTCATTGTCAGTACTGTTAGCATGAGGTGATACCTGGACCTTAGAGGGGCTGCACAGGTAGTCCAACTCCAGGATGCTGTCAGCGCCTACACTGGTACCGTGGATCCTGGTTTCACCCTGGTGCATAACAACACCTGGATTCATGAGGCGAGAGCATACAGGCAGTTCCTAGTGGATGAACGTTCAACCTTAAGAGTATTTAAAACAGATTTACAACCAAAAACTACTGTCACTCAGCACAAATTAGGAAATGTCTGTGATGCACCCATCCAGTGTAAAGTCCTTAAACAACTTTGTACTCCACTTGCATCCAAACGTAATCCTTCCTGGCTCTGAAAACACATGGAAGCAGCCAAAATATTAATAAAAGTAAAGCTTTACAAAATAGCTGCTTTCCGAAGCTGCATCCTTTAGGGGTTACCACAGCAGATCATCTGCCTACATCTCACCCCATCGATTAGCATTCACTACCTTTCCACCCATCGCCCTCTCACAGCCACAGATGCATGGATTCTGTGTGGCTCCTACTGACTTTAACCGTGCAATCAGAGTGATGTCACGGTGGCTTCAGCTATCTTTTAGCAGTTATGATTCTAACATGCTTTGATATAATGACACGGAAAATAATTAGTTGCTATCTTAAACTGAAGGAAGCAAGTTAATAAAAATCTAATGAAAAAAAAACCAAAAAGACTCAGTGACTATAATGAAACAGATTAAACGTTGTAGTTCATGAAACGACTTTTATGCAAATGGCATAACAGGGGACAGATGCACAAACCCAGTACAACAAACAATAATGAACACGTAGAGCTGGTCATCTTTTGCTAAGATTTTGACAAAAATAAGCAATGTAAAGAGGACTTGGTAAACAAACATTCAGTTTTGCTAACTAAGGTGATCACCGGGGTTTTCAAGTTTTAATCTGGATTTTTCTTGAAATTATGTGGAAGGATTTCTGTAGAATAAGGATTATGGCACCATCAGCTACATGGCAGATGCTAAACCCCAAATTAAAAAAAACAAAATAAAACACTTTATTGAAAATAAGACCAACTGTGGGCCTAATAGCTGGCATACTGTATGTTTCTGATTTGGCATGATCAAATTAAAAAAAATACTACCTGAACACGTATTTGAACGTTATGTTTTACACAGCTAACAGCTAAACGGCCAATTTTCAAAATGCTGTCTGATTGGTAGAGGTTGCTTTGTTAGAATAAAAGTTCTTCTAGCTTTGCTGAGGCACCATGATCCTCGAAAGTGTGTGCTAACATTTTCAGTCCACAAACTGCTCGAGTCTCTCTGGTTAAGGGCAAAACAGTGTAAATCCTTGTCATACCAGGAGGGTGGGGGGGACAATGATAAAGACCACCTCTTTGCACCTCGCATTTTTAGGAGGGAAGAGCCGTGTCATTAACCAATTACATAGCTAATGTATAAACGGTGGTCTATTGTCAATGAGCAGGCATCAGTCCTGAACTAAAGTGCTGCAAAAGAAATGAAATTATGGTAATTAAAAAAAAAAAAAAAATCCCCACTGGTCTGCTGCTGGACAGAAACCAGGGTTAAATAGTCTTTTTTGTCTTGTCCAAGTCTGTCCAGTTGTCTCAGTGCGTGGGAAGACTCAGGTTCCCATGATTCCATGGGGTTAATTCACGTCACACCAGAAGGCAGCAGGCAGTCTAAACTCTTCGGGATGGAGCCTGTGCAGGTGGAATAGTCCCATTACTGGAAAGAGGAATGCGTGATATGAGATCCAGGTGGGAATGCAAGCAGCCTGATTTGTCACCGAGGAGCTCCAACCTTCAGCAATTTCTAAAATTGTCCATCTGCGATCGGAGAGCAACCTTCACTCTTGAGTCGTGCCTTTCGTAGTGGTCAGATCAGTCTTTATTTTGGAACTAGCCATGTGGCCCAGTGTGGGCATTTCAGTCCAGTGACCACAGTCGAGTGTGCGGTCAACGTCTCATGGTCAGTCCAGTGTTTAGGTTCATTATTCTCAATGTGGATGGGGGGGGGGGGGGGGGGGGGGGGGGGGGTTGGTTGTATGTGTGTGTGTATATATATATATAAAGAAATTGAAATCATGTCCATGTTTGTCTGTCTCGAGACTCATTAATGCTTCAATCAGACAAGCAGTGCAGCCCAAATACTACCACTGACTCAAGAGCTAGCAAAAGCCAATCCTACAGGACCACAAAGAGGTTCTTTTATTGGGGATAAGCTGAGGAAGAATTCCCCCCCCCCCAAAAAAAAAGCAATAATGTGGGGATGGAGTTATAGGAAAAGTTTATAGCTGGAAATGTTGGGGCTTAACCACACAGGAGAGGTCCAGGTGCTGAGGGAAAAAATTAATTCAGCAAAAGACAGAATGAGTGAAACCTTGAACTGGCTGACAAGACTGCAGAATTCACCCGTGCTGGATGCATGAACAGAGTGTGCCCCTTTAATGGTATGCTTTTAATAATCATGATGATGATTAAACCTCTCAGACAATGAGAAGGGGAACGGGAGGGGGAGGCCGAGGTATGTCACCCTGGATCATGGCTGTAGGTATAGAGTGAGACGGGAGCAAAGGTGAGGATGAACGTGGAGCTCTGGGAAAAGGGAGGAATTAGCATTATAGCTGGAAGCCCTCCATCGGGGCCTCGCACTGCTGGAAGAGGAACTGCTGCTGCTGCAGGTCGACGGCTGGAGCCAAAGATGGATCCTCATCTTCAGTGTTGAAGTAGCGCTCAATCAGGTCAAAGGCTTTCTGGTAGATTTCCTGGTTCTCATGGCTCTGCAGGAACTCCAGTTTGTCCAGACCTGTAAAGATAAAAGGTGGAGAGTAGTGCTAAAATAGAGGAGGCACACTCCAGAAAATAAAAGATTAGCCAGTGACCAGGGTTGCTGACTAGTACCGTTACTTTCCTATTTCCTTCGTCCGGATTTAATTACTTACCATAGGCTTCCTCAATGAGTGCACAGTAGGGGTTGATGCCTCCTCCCCTCTTGGCCTCCAATTCTCCCAGTCGCAGGATGTTCTCCAGGCCATTTAGAGCCACCTGAACTATTTTGGAGTCCATGAGTGTGAGCAAGTCACACAGAGGTTTTATACACCCAAGTTCCACTAAGTGCCTGCAGATGGCAGCACACACACAGAGTAGACATTAATAGTCATCGAAGAAAAATACCTTTTTAAGACGCAACATATTAATCAGTGAACAACACAGTGCACTGAAAGAAATGCAGACATGCAAGGCTACAAGCTGAATGGCAACTTCCCTAATCCCTCTCCAAGTCACTGTCTTGAAAAATGATTCAAATAAACCTGTTTGAAGTCACATTTGCTACATATAATATTTAGATTTTATGCACTTTAAAGTATGAAAACAAAATAATAGTTTCGAGTCTTGAATGATACAACAATGAAAAACAGAAGTAGGTTTGTTTATAATAGAAGAGTCTGTATAATTTAAAATCAGTGGCATTAGTTGACTTCTTCACTCAAGACAAGTGTGACTATTATGGGTACACTGGCTGTATACTGTGCACAGTTTGTACCTGATTTGCTCTGCAGAACCCCCTGAGGTGGCATTGGTAATGGCCCACGCTGCCTCCTTCCTTGTGCGAAACTCTGCTACTTGCAGGATATTGATGAGCGGAGGCAGCAGACCTGCATCTATCACCATCTACAAGAAGTGGGAAACAATTTGTTAGCAGCTCCAATAGTTAGCTTTTCAATCTCAGGGAACAAAAAAAAAGGAAGCTTTTTTTTCTAGCTTAGTCTGTAAGAATGCGCAGCACACCTGTATTTGTGCTCTGTTCCCTGCGGTGATGTTGGAGATTGTCCAACACGCTTCCTTCTTGATAGACTCCTTGGGACTGCTCAGAAGCTGAAGTAGAGACTGCAGTGCTGAACAGTTCAGAATCACCTAGAAAAATACCAAATGTTCACAGAGTCACAAAGAGCCATTGCCTTCTGCATAAACTTTTATCACATCTGTCTGTTGTGATGCAGCTACCACCTGTGTCTGTAAATCATCTCCAGTGACTATGTTTCCAACAGCCCGCAGTGCAGGAGAGACCACCTTATAATCCACGTGTCTGGAACAAAAAGCAAAGTCTTAGTGTGAGATGATACAGTTTTTTCATCAAGTTTTAGAAATGTTAACCCTCCAGTTTTAGGATGGTAGCAATAATGTTAAACCACTATTTGTTGTTACTAGGTGACAAATTAAAAGGGAAAAAAAATGCAGTCTTACTAAGGTCAACATGTGCTGTCAGACCCGCTTAAATGCACCTTTGCACCCTTCCTCTACAACATAACCTAATTCTTCCAGATGTTTCAGTCCTGTTAATTTATAGCACCCATGTGTTACTTGTCACTTTATGGGTATTTAACTAGAGTCCCAAGTGTTTCGCATACACTTTGTAGAACGCCTCTGAAAATATCTGTGTGTGTGTTTGTTTTGGCTCTCACATCAGCAGTTCGACGAGCCTGCGACAGACTCCCGAGTCAATAACAGCCTGAATTTTGTCATTTGGGCCATCTGATAGGTAGGAGAGCGCCCAGCATGCGTCAGCTAGGATGTCCGTATCGTTTACAAACAGCAGCCAAGACAGCACGCTGAGACACGGAGACACCTGCAAGAAACAAAGGGACACATTCAGCAGGTGTAACTGTTATCCAGTTTAGCATATTAGTATCTTCATATAGCCTGTGACCTTGAAATCTGAGATACGATGTGCCTTTAAGCAGTCTAAGAGGTGTGCAGTTACCATAGTGATGTGTTTATCTTGGCAAATTACCTTAGTGAAATCTGGAGGTGGGTTCTTTCCTCTGCACAGGTTTGAGAGCGCCCACACTGCGTTCCTCATCATTGTTAGACGATTCTGTTTGGCCAATAACCTGCAAGAGGAAAATTTGACGATCGCAATCAAAGTTGCTCTTTGTTTCCCCGTAGAGGAAACTTCAAAAGCAGAGAATGTAAGACTGAAGGGATACTTACTGCACCAGTGAGGGCAGTATGTTGCAGTCTATGACAAAGTCTCTGCATTCTGTGCTGTCTCCTGCTATGTTTCCCAAGGCCCACACCGCCTGAGGGGTGAAGGAATTATTCAAGTCAAACAATAAAAACAACATGAAAAACTACAATTTTAATCAGTTTAAATTTGACCTCAACAAGCTGCCAGAGGTCAGTAGACACCAGGAAAGGTAAAAATGAAGCCTCCTCACCTGTTCCTGTACGTCCTCAAAATCCGAGCTGAGCATCTCTATGAATATAGGCACAGCTCCTGCCTGGATGACCACCCGTGTCTGGTGAGACGTACCTGAAGCAATGTTGGTCAATACCCACGCAGCCTCAAACTACAATCATATTCAAAATATATGAAGAAAGTTAGTGCACTGAACTCACAACACATGCAACTTTTTAGATACGATGGTGAAACAGGAAGAGAGCACATTACAAACAAACATGAGGGGGGAAAAAAAACAAAAATCTACAAGCTTCAAATATAATCTAAAATTAGTTTTCTAGGAAAACGTACCTGCAATGTGCAGTTTTCTCTTCTTTTCAGGAACTCAACAAAGCGCTCCACCACCCCTTGAGTGGCAATGACTTCATCAATAGGTGGGTTGGGTTCTGCGTGTGAGGGAGGGTGAGGTGACGTAGAAACAATTAATACAGGCACACTTAACAGCATTACACCCCATGTAACATTCACTCCAGCCACACTGATATTGTGTAGTTATGAATTTTAGGCAGTAGTTAACTGTGAGACAGAGTGGCAGATTATGCAGCTCAAAACAATGCTTTTGTCCTTGCACTGGGCCTCAACCAGTCATTATCCTTCCCTTGTAAGACATACTGAAACAAATGCAAAGACAGGAGTGGCTGTAATGGGCAAAGTTAGAGTCCTGCTTACCTTTAGAAAGTAGTTTCCTAAAGCGCTGAGTACCTATTAGCTGCTGCTCAGGAGAGCTGGAGAAAATCATTTGAATCATGTCTTCAGAGATCACCCCACCCTGTGTGCACAACAATGGGGATTTTTTTAAAAACACATGAATTGCTGTCACAGCCGACTTGATATGTGCAGTGAGTGATGACATCTCATACACCTGGATATCAGGAATCTTTTTGGTACAATGAATTTTGTCAGTTGACAAGAGGGAAGCGTATCTACACTTTTGAATGTTTCACTTTTATTTTTGCCACTTGGAGCAGGGAGTCTGCTCAGTGGTGCTGAGAAAGCTGTAACTCACTCCTCTTAAACATGCTTAGAGACAGTGCTCTTACTGATTAGAACTAAATGCATCACATAGGAATTTATGCAAATTACAGTTTGTGTGATAAAATGTAACTTTGCACACATCATTGTGGTCTGGTGAGGCGACAAACACACTGCACGGTGTGTGAAAGATTCAACATGCTATTTGTGTGGCTCACTACGTGTCAATGTCACTGCATGCATCAAAACTTGTGCAGTTTAGAACATGATACAGAAAAGCTCCTCTACAGCCTCCAGCCTGAGTTTTACAGAAGAATGACCCAAATATTAATTTAAACATAAAGCCAAGATTTTTAGATGCCATCTGATTACCAGAAATGAGTGTATGTGTGACAGAGCAGACATATGAATGCCTTCTCACCATGAGTGGGTCCATGTTGTTGGCCTGGGACTCCAGATAGCCGCTATCAGCCATCCCATCCTCATCCAGGATGCCATCATCCTCCACAGTGGCAACATTTCTTCTCTTAAAAAGCTGCAACAGAAGGACAAATATGCATTTCCCTTCCAAAACTAAATTGCTACAAACAAAGCATGGCCTCAAGTTTACTCCAAACACTGTCAGCATGTAATTTCAGGATCATTACGACGGTTTTAGTTGTACAGTATAACACATTGCTTACTTGCTCATCCTTCTTCTGTTTACGGAGCTGCAGGCCTTCCTCTTCCCTCCTCCTTCTCATCTCATCTGTGTTGAGAGACTTATTCTTGTAGCTTTTGAGGCGTGCATTGTCCTTACCCTGACTCATTGTGCAGCCTGAGAAGAGTAGGAAGTCTATTATTTGGATATGCTTTGGAGCAAATCTTTCAAAGTTCCCAACTGAGAAACAAACCCTCTGTTTTTTTCTTTTTTATTAAAACACCTCCAACTGTACTGCAAAGACTAGCAAGACAGACACCAACTAACGTAGCCAACGCTGGCATAGCTACCGGTGTGTATCATTCCTCTCAAAAAAGATTGTTCAACAAACAGGGTCATGTAAGGATAGCAGCTAGCCTATTAGCTTCCCGTGGCTTGATGCTGCGTGGAAAGAAAGCATCATTTTACCATCTACTGATCGGGGTCCAGTATTTCCGTTGTCAACTCACAACTCGGACAAGCACAAGGAAAACCTAAAAGCACAAGTCCCCCGGGAGGGTACACTTGATCAGCTGGCTAATGTCAACGCCGCTCTTAGCCTCCTCTACTATCGAAAGCTAGCTGGCAGCCAGCGGCTAACTGCTGTAGCTAACGTTAGCTTAGTACCAAAATCCAACATTAACGTTAGCGCAAACGACAGACCACCGTCTCAGACAGTAAGAATGCATTTAACTTTTCATTATGAATCGCTGCCACACGTACACAGCTAAAAATGTAAACGTTTTTCGTTATCTAACCTGTCAGATTGGGCTCCGTAATCCCCTTATTCGCTAGGCCACCGTTTGAACAGCCGTCGCCGGTATGCTAGTGCGCACGCGTCCAACTAAACGCAAATGACCCACAACTCCCCCGCACGTATCTAAGCTCCGCCCCCTCCTACGCCTCTTTTTCCCCCTTCTTTTTGCTTTGTAAATAAACAGAAATGTGACTTTTGCTTCATAAACAGTTTGACAAACAAGCGGTGCCTGCAGGGTTTATATTCATGGTATAACCGGCATACACACAGCCTCACTTCGTGTGTGATTGTGCAGGAAATACAACTGTGCGCTCAGCTTCGAAAAAGGACCGCATCTATCCATTTATCCTCATACCTCACCTCTATGTATGCGCTCTCTATAAGCGCAGGTGCGGCTCTTGGATGTGACACATCTCTAATGTAGTCTAGACGCTCCGGCGCCAGGGGTCATCGGGGGGACACACACACAAACAACAAGTAACACAACATGGACCATCATCATCCTCAGACACACACGCACACACATACACGGCCCATTGTCAGACACAAGCACATTAGAAGTACGAATAATAATAAAACTGTAAACAAGTGACAAAATAAGAAAAGACAAAGAAAAAAAAACGCAAACACATGCAAAACTAAGGGAAAGAATGGAGATTTGAACTTAACAGATTAAATCACATAATTCACTTTGAATTTAGTCTATCTATCTATCTATTAAACACTGTGTGTGTGTGTGTGTGTGTGTGTGTGTGTGTGTGTGTGTGTGTGTGTGTGTGTGTGTGTGTGTGTGTGTGAGAGAGAGAGAGAGAGAGAGAGACAGAGATCGAGAGGGGATGAGAGGATAAAGGCCAACGCACTACGATAGAAAAAAAATGCATGAACTCTGCGTGACCCAACTATACCAAGACAGTTCACCTATTACGAGCCTTTAAAGTAAGCTTATTGCTAAATAGTCTTGATATTTAATCAACAGGTAAGGTAACCCCTGATTCTGTTCACATGGACGGAGTTTTTTCAGTGCTATATAGTCTCCACATCCCGGCTCTTATTATTTATTTTGCTGCGTTATTTTGCAAAATTATCTAATCTAAACATAAACTACATAAATGAGTGCGATGCAATATTTTGCTCTTGGTGTTTTCAGTCCTTTATGTCCATCTTATGTGTCATTTTTTTCTGTTATCAATCAACCAACCGATCATTCGATTAAAGGCCTGTCGGCCTGTCAACGGGCTTCGCAAAGGTTCTTATAAGGTCACCAGAAAGCTACATAAAAGACTGCACCTGCACCAAAGTTCTTTTTTTCTCTCTCTCTGCCTCCAAAAAACGTCGCCAGGCTGCATGCAATCTATAGGCTCCAAACATTGTTGCATTTTAAAACCATCTTCAGTGAGCTATAAATATGAGGCGCTCCAAACACACCCTCAGTTTTACTTCTGCCAAAAAATGACCACAATGCCGAGACGACTGGAGGTCCAGAGCTCGATCCTCACTGGTGGGGACAGCTTTAACATGTGGCACGACTACATGAATCTGAGCCAAGTGTTCGAGAAACTGTGCAGCAACCGTGAGGTTGATAACCGAGACACCGAGCGTCCAAAGAAGGGACAAGCGCCCCCCTGGAGTAAGGTCCACACTTCCACTCGGGGGAAGAAATCCTCCAAAAACTCATCGCAGTTCAGTCCGACCAGCAGCGCGTCGGACACCAGCAGCAGCGCGTCATCCTCGGACTACTGCCGCTTCTGCAAGCAAAACGGGGAGACTCCGAGGGTGTACCGATCTCACAAGCTCAAATCAGACGACGGGAAAGTTTTCTGCCCCATTCTCCGGAACTACACTTGCCCGATCTGCGAAGCCACCGGTGACAGCGCTCACACACGCAGGTACTGCCCGCAGATGAAGTGGGAGGCGGCTGGGAGGATGCAGACAGGAGTCAAGTTCTGGTAGCTGCTGAAAACTGAAGCTGCGAGAAACTGTACATATTTACCGAACTGTTTGGGGTATGTGTTCGTGTTGGCAGAGACCGTTTCAGTTCCAAAGACTGTTTCAAGTTTGACTGTCAAACACTCCGCTGCAGTCTGCAGCAAGGAGCCCTCATCCATCACATCTGCGCTCGCCAGTACGCGCAGGCTCAACGGGAGAAATCTGCGCCAGCTTTGAGGGTGTCCCAAGTTCTGCCAGCAACCGAAAACTGAAGCTGCGAGAAACTGTACATATTTACCGAACTGTTTGGGGTATGTGTTCATGTTGGCAGAGACCGTTTCAGTTCCAAAGACTGTTTCAAGTTTGACTGTCAAACACTCCGCTGCAGTCTGCAGCAAGGAGCCCTCATCCATCACATCTGTGGAGCCCCGAGCAGGGGTGAGCGCTCTCAAGCTTTGGAATAAAATTTAACTCTTTAAAGTCCTCGAGTGTTTATTGTTGTTGTTATTGTTGTTGTTATTGTTGTTGTTGTTTAATATGATACAATTTCGGAGGTACTTCATAGGTCACAAGTGAAACTCTAAAGTGGCTAACCTTTCTGTGGAATTAAAAAGATTTCTAAAAATGTGCCCATAGTGTCAGTGCGCGAGTCTTTTAGTTAAAATGCAAATGCTATATTATCCCTCATGTCAAACAGATTATTCGACAAAAACATCAGTATTTTGTCTTTTTTTTGGTATTATAGAAAATTTTAACTCACATGTTACAGATGTACCTGAACTCACCAGAGAACATGCGTCATAAAAAATAATTAAATTAAATTAAAAGTAACACTTCAAGGCAAAAGTGAAACGATTATGTGAAGTGAGAAATTGAATTAAGGTTCAATAGTTTTAGTTTCAAAATAGAGGGGCTGGGGAAATACAGTATACAAGGTCAAAACAGAGTTTGTACAATTCTAATGAGCGTCAAAGTTATAATTTAGTATGACCACCTTCATTCTTGAGTTTTCTTTGAAGAATAGGCGGTCATTCTTCTAGGGTTTTGCTGTTATGTGTGGACACAACACTGGTTCAGCACTTGTGTTTCGTACTTTCAAAACATGCGTAAATGATTCATAGGTCAGAGTTAAGTGGCTTAATAAAAAACAAAAGAGTCCTTTGAAAATGTTCAGGTACAAGAACTGGACTGAAAATGAATGAAAGAGCAGCAAATGTCCAAAGAAAAACTTACCTTTAGAAAGTAGTTTCCTAAAGCGCTGAGTACCTATTAGCTGCTGCTCAGGAGAGCTGGAGAAAATCATTTGAATCATGTCTTCAGAGATCACCCCACCCTGTGTGCACAACAATGGGGATTTTTTAAAAACATATGAATTGCTGTCACAGCCGACTTGATGTGTGCAGTGAGTGATGACATCTCATACGCCTGGATATCAGGAATCTTTTTGGTACAATGAATTTTGTCAGTTGACAAGAGGGAAGCGTATCTACACTTTTGAATGTTTCACTTTTATTTTTGCCACTTGGAGCAGGGAGTCTGCTCAGTGGTGCTGAGAAAGCTGTAGCTCACTCCTCTTAAACATGCTTAGAGACAGTGCTCTTACTGATTAGAACTAAATGCCTCACATAGGAATTTATGCAAATTACAGTTTGTGTGATAAAATGTAACTTTGCACACATCATTGTGGTCTGGTGAGGCGACAAACACACTGCACGGTGTGTGAAAGATTCAACATGCTATTTGTGTGGCTCACTACGTGTCAATGTCACTGCATGCATCAAAACTTGTGCTGTTTAGAACATGATACAGAAAAGCTCCTCTACAGCCTCCAGCCTGAGTTTTACAGAAGAATGACCCAAATATTCATTCAGACATAAAGCCAAGATTTTTAGATGCCATCTGATTACCAGAAATGAGTGTATGTGTGACAGAGCAGACATATGAATATATATTAAGTTGATAAAATACAACAAAATCTGGCTCCTTGGAAGCGAAATATTAAGAAATGAGTCACTCAAGATGCTTGCACAGTGTTGTATATCAAGACAATTTAATTTCCTAATACAAGTTCTTAAAAATGTACATTTAAATACTTTTGCATACATTTAAAAATGCATTATAAAGCCTACATTTCTAAATATAAGCTTATCTGAATACAAATCCAGCACATAAATCTGAACATTATCGCAGGTTTTGAATCGATAACATGCAAACAAGCTTTTTTGTAAAAACTGTAAAACCCCCTGTTACGACCCGGCTCAAAAGCCGCAACATAAAAAAAGGAGATGAATAACAGAGTGTGGGTGAGAAGAGGTTTCATCCTAAAATGGAAAACCAGGTTGGCTAAAATGGCTGGTGCCACCAAGGCAAAGACTAGTGCACTGCCGGAAAGCTTGCCTCAGGTATGCTTTTATCCACACCTGACTAGGTGTGGCCAATTAGCACCAGCTGAAAACACTGAGACGATTAGAAGCTGCAGAGGGACGTAACACCCCCACAACAAACTGCCTTTAAATACGACATTACATACTTATTGAAATGTTAACATCATCAGAATCAGAATACTTTATTGATCCCTAACGGAAATTATTTCCTGTGTCGTTCAGTGGTGCTTTTTAGTAAGCTCAGTCTCAGTCTCGTCTGTTTTTTTCCCCTTAAGAATCCTCCAAAAAACAATGTTGGATATTAATTTCCAGATGGAAATGTATGAAAAAAGTGCAGTTAACCTACTTCCACTATCTTTAAATGCTCCACAGATGTATAAAAATATGTCCTAAAGACCAGAACTTTATATATTACAGATATCTTTTGTTGGATCACGTGATTCAAATAAGAAACAAAACAGCTGAAAGAAACGAAAATTGACCAAACAGGTGATCATAAACTTTTAACTCAGTGCAGCATTTTACATGTGTTTCTAGTAAAGTCTTGCTCTGATGTGGAGTGTGTGTGGCCTTCTGTGTATGTGCGTGATCATACATGACCTTCTGTTTTCATGTGCACTCCAGCTCTATATAATCCTAGCTGATTTATTTTGCCTGTCATTAGCAAACATATCATTGGCTCTTCTCATTTACCCGTAGAAGTTTTAGAATTGGGATACATAGATCTCCAGCTGGCAGCTACCCAACATTTCATAACTGTGAGGGTTAAGTTGCTTAAAGCTGATATAATCCTTTGGCTCTTCATTCCCTGGTCTCACCTGCTGCTGATACGAGTCTGCGATAAAAACTTGTTACTAAACACGACTGCTGGGGCAAAGTCCAGCTCTTATGTATGTTTAAAGTTATGGAAGATGGTTATAAAGCTGAGTGAGTTCGGCAACAGGATTGTTTTACCCCTTTTTTGTTCAGTTAATCAGCCGAAAACAGAGGACACGTGGAGGATGTCAAACGTGTACACGTGCTACAGGGCTATAAAAGCTCCACTGTTACAAAACCAGCTTCGTTTTATGTAAAAAAGAAAAGCCCACCCCACACAGCAGTCTTCCAGTGCTTTCAGTCAAGAAAAGACATTAAACGGTACGTCATGGCTTCTTCTGATTAGTGACATGTAATACTGATGGCAACTTGTTAATATGAAATTTAGAAACTTGTTATAATTTGTCTTCAATTATAATTCTTCTGTTTTATAGAAACTGGCTTACTAAAAATGGCAAAACACCACATCACTCTTGCCATTGCCATAGTGCTGGCAGTGATTTTCTACATCGTCACCATTGTGTTGTCTGCTCTGGCAGCGTTAGGAAAACGTAAGTCTGGCTTTTAATACTTTTAGAATTACGTTGTAACCTTTGAGCACTCTGTCTCTCTCTCTGATTTCTGTGTTTCTGCGCCACAGATCCATTTTTATCCACCACCGCGAACATTTCAGATGAGTTTGTGACCCAGATCACGCCTTCAGGGTGGACTTTTACCATCTGGTCCATCATTTACATCTTTATGGGTTCAGGGGTGCTCTATGTCTTTGCAGGCATCTTTAGGAAGTAAGTTTTTTATTCTTGAGACAAATTTTTTCTTCTCCTATATGATGTTTGTTGAAGTCTACATTTACCTCTTTCTGCAGGAATGCCTATGGTTATGTCTACTGCAGCCCTGCAGTTTTGCCACACGGATTTTTTGTAACTTTTTGCTTAAATCTGGGCGTCAATATTGGATGGTTGCTCCTGTGGGACAGAAAGTGAGTGTGATGAGAGTTTTAAATGATATCATTAAAAAGCCATAGTATTGATTAATGTTTTTCCTTGCTGCATTAGAAAAGGGGGCGTATAAATGAGGGCTGGATATAGTGCTGATTAGTTAGGTTAGTCCACCTAAGCTGAGTAACCAAATGAAGCTGTGTTGAATCACATTGTCAGGCCCTCTTGGCCTAAATATGCAGATAAGATTGACCTGAAATCATGCAATAAATGGGAAAAATAAGTATGTCCATGCAAGAAGCATGTAAACACAGCTTCTAACATGCAGGTTAATTGTTTTCATTGTGGTCAAATTCTGTTTTTCATCCCTGCTCAAGGTACACACCTGCTGCGCTGGCTTTCCTCATCCTAATCGCTTTGACTAACTACGCTGTAATATACTTCTCCTGCCACGGTCTGCATAACTATGGAGCTTGGCTCAACAAATACCACAGAACAGACCTGTTGCTCCATCATCTGCTGGTTAGTATGGCACCTGATGTTTGCGTTTCTTTTTTTTTCATGTACATGGTTATAATCTCAGCATCTCTGTCTTTTGCTTTGTCTTCATTGCAGATTCAGAACGGCATTGCCATCTATGCAACGTGGACAACTATTGCCTCCCTGCTTAACCTGACCATTGTGCTGACGTATGATGCAAGCATGTCCCACGCTGACGGCGCCACTCTTGCTCTTTCTGTTTTGTCCATTGTGCTGATAGCGTGGTAAGTTGACAAACAGAGGAAACAACAAGGGCGACTTCTTTAGAAAAAATGGATCAATAAAAGGTGCCGTCTCTCTCACAGGTTCATCCTGGAAAACTCCATTCTTGAAAAATATGTGAGATTCATCTTCAGCATTTACCCCACTGTGATTTGGGCGCTGACAGGGGTGTTCACCAAAAACTACAACACCGCAGCTCCTACCCGCAACAACATCTTTATCGGTGAGGATAAACCATCAACCGGTCTCAATGACACTATAGCACTGACTATAAATGATAACTTCATATGTGGATGCACACTGATGCCACGCTCTGATATTTTCTTTCCACTATAGCTGCCCTGCTGGGTGTAGCCTGTGCCCTGTGTGCCACTCGGATATGTTTGGTCATTTGGAGGCAAATGAAAAAGCCGCTTTACGAAGACGTAAACCCTGACAAAATGTCTCCGATGGAGATTTTAGAGAAGCAGAAAAAGATATTTAAGTGAGAGAGCGAGGAAAAGATTTGCAGTATGATTTCTGTATGATACCAGGGCTGTATTGTAAATGACTCCAGCCTCAGCTGAATATCATCAAGCCTCATAAAGTGATATATAAAGCTGAAGGTTCACACCTGTCAAAAAGTATAAACTGCAATAAAGTGTGTATTTCTGATTTCACCACATAAACATGAAAAATGTAGTTATGCTTTCATTTACTTTTCTTTCATAAGCTGTAAAAATAAACGTTAACACTGACTTTAATGGTGTCTTTTTTGAGTTATTTAACAGACAGCACATCTGTTCAATAAGAGAGAAGACAAAGCAATTCAGATTCATTAATAATGACAAGGATGGATGATAAGATTTAAAAAATGTCATTTTAACACATATGGTTATGTTTAATAAACACACACACACACACGCACACACACACACACACACACACACACACACACACACACACACACACACACACAATGGAGCTCTCGAGCTGATTGTTGATCAGCCTCATAAAAAAATCATCTTTATTGCATAAACTAAGAGCACACTGCACTTGTAAGTAAATGCATTACTATTTAGAGCGCTGTGGGAATAAAACCATTTAAGCGAATAAAAACGTGAACGGAGTCAACAAATGCACAAAGGTAACAAATCTCAGTTGTGTTCAAAGTTTACGATTATGCGTGTTTTCTGCTCCAGTCTGAGTCCGCTGGTTTTGTCACGTCAGTCTTAAGTCTTCAGAGCCAGCCTCTGTTGGTTGTACACCTTAATAATCTTTTAATGTATATTTTTAAACAAATTCCACTAAACAGCACAAGTTGCTGGTGGCAGACTGCATCTATATCTAGTTGCTGGGTGGATTTGTGTGGCTGCCTCCAAGATCTGTTGTTGTCTACTTACACAGATATGTGGATTATGCTCTTTACTTAGATTTAAAAAGCTGTACAATTTCATCAAATCTATCTTTTTATCTTGGCTTTGCTCTTTTTTTTGTTTTTGCAGATCAATAAAAAGCTTTGATTAAAAAAAACCACAGACCTCCACCCACTGATTTCCTTATGCAAGCAATTACCTGTATATTCCACAAACCCTGTTTTCAAGAGTGTGTTCATCATCAGATATGACCTTATACATAACCAGGGATTACTATCATGCCACGCCACCCGATGAAGGACCTTCAAACTCCGAGTTATACAGTATAAAAGTAATTTTTGTAATGAAGGAGGGCTGAGACAAATAGGAAGTAATAACATAATAAAATCATGCTGTAAACTGTAATTCATTAAACACATACTTGTATATAAGTGCTTTCAAAATTATTTAATATATGAGTAGATATATTTATCAGCGTTTTATGATTGATTGTTTCAGAAATGTAAAGAGGATAAGAGATGCACGTGATGTCTTGAAGAGTCATAAACCTTCTTGCACAACTAGTCGCTCTATATAAAAGTCGGTCCCGTGTCCTCTGCAGTTACTCTTGATCTTCACACGGCTTACACAACATGGAGCAAAGCCAGGTAAGTCTTATTAATCTCATCATGTGGACGCTGTTTTAGTAGACCAGACTAAACATGTATGTCGTGTGGATAATGCACACAGGAATTAAAAAAATTAATTTAAAAATTACTATCTGGCCCTCTCTTAAGAAGAGTCAATTTTCTTGGAGTAGTTTTGTTTTTTATGGTGGCAAACTTTGATAAAAGTTGTAAAAAGAGCTTCTGATAAATGTCTAAAGATATATTAAGTGGCTTCTGTGTTAACTGTGTGAAAGTGATCGATTGCCACTTCTTCCTGTTCCTGCTTTTGTTTTATAAAATGTTTTTTCTTCCCATCTTAGAATAAGAGGACCGTGATGGGAAAACACAACCCAGGACGTATCGCTGCAGTACTCATGTCTTTAGCTGCCTTTGTAGTGAGCTTGGTGTTTAATGGGCTGGCTGTAGTTGGAGTTAGTAAGTTGAAACTTTGTTAGCCGTTTGTCAGTTGTGTTCAGCATCTTTGATATTCGTGTAGAGGATGGTAAATGGCCTGTATTTGTATAGCGCTTTACTAGTCCCTAAGGACCCCAAAGCACTTTACACATCCAGTCATCCACCCATTCACACACACATTCACACACTGGATGTGAAGGATGTGAAAACACACTGCGAACAGTCAACTTTCCCTAAAATCGAACCTTTTTCTCCACAAAGGTCCTTTTCACACCACCCAAGCCAATGTCTCAGCTTTGTTTGACACCCAGCTTACGCCTTCAGGATGGACATTTTTCATCTGGACCCTCATCTACATCTGGCTGATCTTCATGATCATCTACATTGTTGCGGGTCTTTTCAGAAAGTTGTGTCCACTTCTTTTTATTTTCTTCTTTAAAACTACAGTGTTATTTTTAAAGCACAGATATAAGATATAATCCAGGTCTCTTCAGTCTATTTTTAAAACCCACTGAAAAACTGTTCCCACAGATTTGTTGATCAACTTTTTATCTTCTAGGAATGGATATGGATATGTTTACTGCACTCCTGCAGTACTGCCTTATGGATTCTTTATTAGCTGGTGTCTCAACATGGGCGTCAATATTGGTTGGCTGCTGGTTTGGGACAGAGAGTAAGAGTCTTTGAGTGTCGTGTGTGAGTTAAGCCTGCAGTGATGCATGGCTGTGAAAGATGTAAAAGAAAGCTGTTCAACAGATTCATTAAATGTGTTTTTCTGCTGTATCTATCCTTAAAAAAGACTGATGATTCCTGCACTGGTGTTTCTCATCCTCATCATCTGCACTAACTACTCCATGATATGCTTCATCTGCCATGGGATTCACGTTTATGGAGCTTGGCTCAACAAATACCACAAAGCAGACCTGTGGCTCCTCCGGGTGTTGGTAAGTGTGCATTATTAACTGTAAGCTAAGCTTTTAATCTTGCATGTAGATCAAGTTACATTAGCCTGTTGTGGTCAGACATTATTAATATAATGTTTGCTTGGACTCCATGAAAAAATCTGTTTGCAGGTCCAGAATGGTGTCATGATATACACGACTTGGACAACTGTTGCAACCCTCCTCAACCTGACCATTGTACTGGCTTATGAAACAGACATGTCCCAAGACGATGCTGCCACACTCTCATACTCTCTTTTGACTATTTTGTTGCTTGGATGGTGAGTGTGCTTCTTAAAAACCCCAAAAAACCCAAACGAGAGCATTGAGAGAGCTCAGTTCCCTCCAATTCCCTTCCTTTGAAGGGCAACGGCTACACTAAAACTCAGATGCTTTATGCATCAGTATGGAAAGCTAATGTAGTATATTAATCTTTTTGTAATATTTGTCAAATAATGTTTGTTTAAAACAATAATGTTTGAAAGAGTTCAAATAAAGACCGCGCTTATTTCCCCCAATGATTAGTATATTTAAAATTTGGAGATGATCCAATGAAAGCTAAAACTTATGGCCTTTGACCTTGTATGATCTTTATCCATATGACTGGAGTAGAATTGGCTGAACTCTTATATTAATATATGTTAGAATCTAACATATTAAAATTGAGATGCTAAAGCGACGCGTTTTGTGTTTCATAGGTTTGTTTTAGAGAATCTTGTCCTCGACAAGCATGTGCGGTACGTCTGCATTACCTACCCCGTTGTGATCTGGGCGCTGTCTGGAAACCTTGACAAAAACTATGATGCTGAATCACCCAGTCGCAATGGCGTCTTCATTGGTAAGACTTCACATAAATCCCTGCATCCACACTAAACTTTTTAGATAAATACACCCACAAAATGAGCTCTGTGTCACCGTGTGTCACGTGCAAAAGCTGTACTGATTTGATTTTCTTCTCTCAGCTGTGCTGCTGGCTGCAGCCTGTGTGCTGTTTGTGATTCGGGTTAGTTTGGTGGTCTGGAGACACATCAAACAGCCACTCTATGAAGGTGTCGATCCTGAAGCCATGGAACCGATGGAGATCGCTAAGAAGCAGAAAAAGATATTTCGCTGAGCAGCATAAGACTATTATGTATAACAAATGACTGAATATATATTTATGTTTGTTTTGTATTAGTGCAAACTTACACTCCAAAGCCAAATGTAGTTTTCTTAATATTGACATATTTATTGTGAAATAGACCATACATGATCACAGCTGTTTGTTCAGTGTTAACACCATATAAATGTTGCTACTCCAAAATCAAGGTTTTATAAAATATTATTTCTGATTTAAGATATGAGCTAAAAATTCGTTTATTTTATTTTAAGCATCCTTTTTTTTTACATTTAAAAAATACAAGGCTTGTAACGTTAGAGAACATACTTTTACTATATCACTATATCATTTACATTTCTATCAGTGTAAAGAAATGTAAATACACACAAAATCCCTGAGATATGTTAATAAAAGAAAAGAAGGAAAATATCAGCTGTAGATCTCAGTTTTTCTACATGATAAATAAATGTTCCTGAAAGCAAATGAAAAAAATCTGTCAGCATGACTCTTTTGGGCTTAAATTGTAAAAATAAATGTGTAAAATTTGCAAAAAGGTTCTGGCTGCAGATTGCCCAGACTGCCCTGCAATTATAAAACATAAAAAAGTTTTTGTTACTTAACAAAAACTGTGGACCCATTGTAAAAAAACAAACTTCTAAAGCAGAAAGTGAAAAAACTGTTATCTTTATGCCGTGTAATTGTTTATCTATTATTTAAATACCTTAGTGTATGGCCATGGGAGAGGCCTTTATCAGTAGGAAATGCTGTAAAATTTATGAAAATACAGTTAAAAGTCCAGACTTTACACCCTCTTTTATCTTTTCCAAAGCCATTCAGTGGGCTGCATTTGAAATTTGGCCCACGGGCCTTATGTTTGAAACCCCTGATTTAGAGCATATACTCTATACAGTGCATACTTTACAGCACTTAATTATTTTTAACTTCTTTATATCCCATGCAGATCATATATGGGTGTGTTATGTTACTGCTCTAGGGATGAGTTCTGTGCAGGCTGTGGTTTCATAGCAAATGACATACACCATAGAGCTTATATGCAACACATTAATATGCATGAAGGAGAAACATTTTCATATGTTTTAATCAGTTATATGTCATATTTAAAAAGTACAAATAAACTTTAAGTTTCATATATCAGTGTGCACTTGTTTTCAGTGAAATGTTACACATTTGAACATGACGATCATTTCCATTTTCTCAAGATAGCGTCCAAATTTTTGCCGTTACTTAACATTTATCTGTATATATGAAAACAAAGATATTTACCCAGTTTACCAAAAGAAAAGACGTTTGTAGGAGTAAACGGCAACAGCTGGTAATTGTAACAACCATTTAACTCTTTCATGCATGAATTATGACAACCTCAGTATTTTTATTCATCTTTAGGCATGAAAAAAAGATTTTTTTTAACTTCTAAGCAGTTAGAGAAATTTCAATTTTAATTAAATAAGAAATGGTTTGTGCACTTACACTGCCTGAAAAGTGGGTGGCAGGGTATGGAGTGGCACATGAGTGTCCAACGTAGTAGTTTATGTGCAAGTACACCATCAACACTGACACAAATACGAGAAAACAGCCTTTGAATAGCTGTCCACTGTAGTAACCACTATGCTTGAAAGGGTTAAAGGCCTCATTCAAAGCTGTGTAGCTTGTTAATTAACAAATCACAAAATAATACAACGTATTTCAACAGATAAATACATTGAAGAAACAGCTATTATAAACAGCAGCTAACAGCCATATTTTTTTTTGCCATTAATGCACAGCTTTTGGCTGTTTGACTGCGGCTGATCCATTAAGCCTAGAAATTAAGTCAGTTAAGTCATGTTCATGGTTCTGTTGTGAAATAGTGAGACAGCTACACCCTTTTGCACAACCTCTACAATGACTTAGTAATAAATTGTAATATTGTAATAGTATTTAGTTCAGTCTTTTACTGTTATTTTCTTGGAGCAACTGTAACCACATAATTTCCTTAGGAAAGTACTGTATTCTGATTTTGATTTTGTTATCCAGTATATGGTGCAGGATGCTGGTTCCGACTTTAAACTGTAGAGGGCAGTAAGCAAAGCGCCAACTTTAATCTGCCGGAAACTAATATGTAGAAGAAGGAAAGAGTGAACACTGATTCCCTGTGCGTTGTTCTTCAGGCTGCAAGTCCGCTGCCAGCCAAAACTTTGTTAAAAATCAGTAGGCCCTACCAATTAGACAGTTATGTTCAAGTCATTACTTAATTAACACACTCACAGCGATGTTATAGAAGACATGGACTGTGAATTACAGCGTGCCAATTTCGCGACACTCCCGCCTTTGAGTCAGTACTCGGGGCATAATGTCGCTTTAGTTTTCTAGAGTGCGCGGGTGAAGTACAAACTGTAAACAGCGCCATTGTTGTGCTAACGGAGGATATTGGCTAGAAGAAAACGTTATATTTGGTCTTTGTATGGCTAAATAGTTATTTTTTACATGATTTTTTAAGGTGTTCACGTGAGGGCTAACAAACTAGAGAGTAAACGAACACGAAATGATTATTACCTGTTAACTCGGGTCTCGCGGTCGGAAACAGTCGGCTAACCATACTGTTGAAAGAACGACAGCCAGCTAACACAAATGGAGATGGAGTACCCAGTCCTAGTAAGTTCTATTCGTGCTTTTGCACAAACTTATTACAAACATTACCCTAGCCCAGGACATTTTCCCGGTGACAAGTTTTTAAACTTCCGAGTCTGGCTGCAGACTACCGTCTTTATTTACACACACCGATCGCCTTTTGTATCCATTTGAACATGACTTGTCATTTAACTCGTCCTCTAAACTTAATATTAGGACTGCATTCTTTAATCTCTGCAGCACCTGTGTGCATGCAAGGTGGAGTGGATGGAGACAAATGTTAGGGGTGATTTGTGACAGAAGGATAGCAACAACAGTGAAAAAATGTTGATGGTAGTAATACCTGCTATGATGCATGGCTTGGAGAAGGTGGCACTAAAAACAAAACAAAAAAAAAAAAAACAGGAGGCAGGCCTAGATGCTAAGATTTTCACTGGAGAGACCAAAATGCACAGGATTAGAAATGAGTACATGTGAGGGACAGCTCAGGTTAAGTGTTTTGGAAACTGAGTTAGAGAGGCAAGGCTGGGATGGTTTGGAAATGTGCAGAACCTCAAAAATGGGTTAACTGAAAAGATCAATCCTTTCTCATTTAAACCAGGGTCAAACAAATGTGGGATTGCCAGTTACCAAGCATTTGCTCTGTTTGTTTAAGTTCTCTTTAATATTGTAGGATTTATTTTTACCATCTGGACAGAGACTCTTATGAGATACTTGTTGTTATTGTAATTGGGAAGTCACAGTATATATAAACAAAACTGAAGTGAACTTGACTACATCCATGAATGTTATGATTCTTGTAAAGTTTTAGAGAGTTGATCATTTAGCCTTACATCTGTTGTCTCTTTAGACCCTTTGTATCTATTAGAACAGGGGCTGTGTTTGCTAAGTCAACATAGTTATTCATTTAATCCTGGAGTGGTTTCTAAGCTGGTTTCTCTTCACAGAAGAGACCCAAGAGGAAGCTCTGTTACATTACTGACAATGAAAGGTAAGTTTAAACACGTTTCTACAATGTAGCTGTTTTATTTTAGTTAAACGTTTGTGTGTGTGTGTGTGTGTGTGTGTGTGTGTGTTTTAATATCTATGAGCTTCATAAATTCATTTTCTGGATTTATTCATGCTATTGCAGATTTATTTGTATTTGATATCACAGAACCGAAATTACAAAAGTTTGGAATTACCCTTTAATTCTTACCTTTGTTTTTCAGCCCAGCTAAGCACTGGGAAGGTACGTTGACACTGCAAGATATTGATAAGATCTTTGATGACATGGGTGAGTGATATTCATCCGATTGGTGTAATTCTTTGTTATAAATTAGGTATTTCCATTTTATTAACCTCTTCTCGACTGTTGTTTTTTTTTTTTTGTTGTTGTTGTTTTTTCCAGATTCAGCCTCACATGCAAATCTACAGCCCCCCTCTCCTCTGCTCCAGACTTCTGATTCAGAAATACACCAGAATAAGAGTGAGGACTCGGTCCCCCCAGAGCGACAGCTGATAAAAAAACCTCCAGGACACCAATTAGTAATGGTACAGTCAGTTGATACTTCTGCTTATATTGCATGCATGTCCTAAGCTCTAGTGTTAAACATCTGTTGCAGTCCAGCTATTAAAACAAACACACTTTCTAATGAATTCTTGTTTACTGGCTCAGCCGTGAGTCCTTTTTTGAACAAGACAATATTTTTGGTAATTTGTGTTCATTATTTTAATTCACAATTTTGAATTTCTTCAGGGAGATGATGGAGATGTCTTGCATCCTGCAAGTACTGAACTGGATATCGGTAAGACACTCAAATTTGTGTTCATAATGAAAATATATGCCTTGTGTGTGTGTTTTTTTTTTTTTTGTTGTTGTTTGTTTCTTTGTTTGTTTGTGTTTTTTTTTTTTTTTTTAAATTAAGATAAGATAAGGTAAGATGACCTTTATTAGTCCCACAGGTGGGAAATAAATGAATTGTTTAGGACTGGGCTTTTTCTTGTTGCAGATTTGGACATCCCCTTTAAAGGACATCACCCAGTAAAGACTTCCAGTCCAGCAGAACAAAGTTTGGCTGCTGAAGAAGAAAAGCAGGACGATGAAAAAGCACAAGTTGTGTCCCCAATTCTTTTTATGTGTGAATATGAAGGAATAGAAGAGGTGAAGAAAGACTCTCTACCCACCCAGAATCCCCAGTGTAATGGACAAGTCACAGAGGAGTACGGAAATTCATACTTAGTTCCTAGCAGGAAATGTTGCCTCTACAATTTTTCATGTTTTTATTTTTTTATTTTCCACAAATCTTTCACTAATCCTGTTCTCTAGGAACGGCGAGTCTGGATTGGAGTCTCCCCCAAGCAAGATTGATTTAACAAAGATATCTGGCCACAAGAAGGAGATTGAATTACAAGGGTAAGGTTGCTTTTCATTTAAATACCTCGTTGGGTGTTTTTTCAGGAGGAAGAGACTTTGATGCTATAAATGTGACCATATGAGACCATTAATTGTACAAGATATTTTAGTTTTTTGCCATCTGCCATTTGCCCTTTTCTACTTAAAAAAAATTCCCCAATTAAACGAACATACACAGCAATACTGCACAACAGTAATCAAAGATGAACAATATTTATAGGCTACGGGATTATATAGCACATCAAACATACTGTATTGGTGATACGCTTCATTTTGATCAGTGGAGGCAGGAACAATGATTCAAAAAGATAGGGAAGTGTTTCTGGTCGCTCTTGAAAACATTTTGATTATTTCAGTCACATTTTATGTCTTCTTTGTTTACAGGAGTCAAGAAAGCACACAGCCAGCTGTTCAAACAGTGAGCCGGAAGCCTGAAGTCGCAGCTCCTGTGGCATCCACACGAGCGGGAAAAGATATGACAGCTTTTCTGCAGAAACTGAAACTTGCAGCACAGTCAAAACCTTTCAGGTGAGTTGAGATCAGAGGACACCTTTATAACTTGTCTACGTAAACATGTCTGCATGACATACAGTGCTGGGAACGTTGCTTTTAAAATGTATTCCACTACAGATTACATGCCCCAAAATGTATTTTGTAACGTTTTCCGTTATGTCTCTCAATGACAGTAACGTATTCTGAATACTTTGGAATACTTAATATATTATCATGCTTTTTGCAACTACATGAATGTACTATTGCTGTGGGATTTGTTACTTTTACTGAAGGTTATTCATCATACTAATACCAACTAGATTTTTAAATCTTCATATAAATAAGTAACAGTAGGTGGACATTAGGTAAGGCTGCACTTTTTGCAGTGATCTCGTATTAAAACTGTTTCACGCGTATAGAAAACAGGTCTGCGGCTCCAAACCATAGTAAAGGGACCTCTGGTTAATACGTCGGGTTCTGTGTCGGGCTCGTAACTGAAAACTAGCTTTACTTTGTTGTCTGGGTCAACTTTGCTAGCGAGAGACAGAGAGAGGCATTGAAAGCCTGCTCCAACGGAACTTATTGTTTCAGAGGAAAACACGAACACGGTGTACAGTCGAGTCTTAATAGCTTACTCACAGCTGGGCTCGTCAGGCACTCTTTTTGGCTGCAGTGGTTATTATTATATTTACATGCTTCCAGCTCCCGTTTCTGCTCGGTGACACAGAGCCTCTTAATGCGTGTTTTGTTTGGGTTTCCACTGGCGTGGAATTACCAAAAATAGAGAGGGCATAGCCTAACATATGAAACAGGGAAAGACTGCCATGTAATCCTTTTATTTCAACAAAGTAACTGTATTCTGAATACCACCTTTTTAAACAGTAACTGTAACGGAATACAGTTACTCATATTTTGTATTTTAAATATGTAACATTGTTAAATGTATTCCATTACTCCCCAACACTGATCACATAATACCACGTGGCCTCAGTCACATTCTTTCCTAAAAAAATTAATTATATGTATTTATCTTTTTTTTTAAGTTCTGGGAAGAAACAAGTCAAAGTACCCACTCCTCCCCCTGAACCAGAGGATGATTTTATGATCCTAGAAGATGATACACCTCTGTGGTTTTCCATCCCAAGTAAAAGTGCTGCCAGTAAGAAACAAAGTCACAGCAGAATTCCCAGCACAGACAAAGACAGCTCAGATAAGAGGACAAAGGATAGATCACTGGAGATGCCAGAGCCACAGCAGGAAAAAGAAAAGTCAAAAAGTAAATTGGAAGATCAGCCTGTTGATCAGAAAATTAAGAAGAAAACGAAGAAAGAGAAGAACAGTGAGGAGACTGGGCCTAGAAATGAGGAAAATAAGCTTCCTGCTCCTCAAGATGCTCCTGCGGGTGACTTATTGGTTCAAGAAGAGCCAGTAAAAAAGAAGAAGCAGCTCAAGAAAACTTTGTCAAAGGAGAGTGATGAAGCAGAAGATCAGCCTGAAGACACAACGAGTCGCAAAACAGAAAAAGCGAAACCCTCTAAGAAAACAGAAAGGAAAGCAAGTAAGTCTGCTGAAACAAAGAAACAAAAGTCTTCAAAAGATGGTAAAGAAAATACCAAGACACAGAAGGCTGACTCGTTAAAGGCGAGCAGGAAAGAGCTGCAGGGAGAACCTACTGTTAAGGATGTTGATGAGCAGACCAGTGACAAGCACAGAGATACTGAAGACATAGTTTCTACTGTTGGTGAGTCCTTTGTACTTCCTAAAAACTCTTCTATAATTGGTTGTTGAATATTTGTGCTAGCTATTGTCATCTTATGTGATCTTAACCTTTGAAGTTTGATTAAAGTTTTGATCTTTATCATCAAAACATGTTAATTTTTGGAATTGCAACAATTTTTTCCTTCATTCACTTAAAATTACTTTGCTTACTTTATATATGTTTTTCCTTTGATCCCTTTAGACAAAGAAGCTATGAATTGTGAAACAGACGGACAGGTGAAACAAAACAACCAGTCAGTTGTTTCTAAAGGGACTTCATCTGAAGACTGTCAGGTTCTCGGGAAAAGGAAAAGGAAATCGACAGGAGAGTGGTGGTTGAGTTGCCCTCAGAGCACAGAGGAAGCGGACAACAGCCAGCAGGCCACGCAAAAGAAGTCCAAACAGAAACCTAAAGACTCCAGCGAAGCAGTTCCTTCACCTGCAAAAGCAAAGAAAGACAAAGCCTCAAAGAAAAGAAATCAGAAACGGCTTAAAGTGTTGCCCAGTCAGGAGACGAGTGAGTTTAAAAAAAGGAAAACAAAACAGAGCGAAAAAGGAAATAAACAAGGAGAAAAGTTAGACAAGATGAAAGCAATTGATAAAGATTTAGTAACGGCTGAGCCGGAGCTTGCCGACGAGCCGGAGCAGCAGGAGGTCCCGGATCAAGAATTGGACCAGGAGTCTAGCCCTTTGGTCTTTACTCAGAGGGACCACAGCCTTAACTCAGGTAAGGTCAAGGTAAAAGTGCCAGTACTACAGAGGAGTTTCTGTGACTGATGTTTTATATATTGTGCTATTGGACTCTTAGTACTGATGCATGTGTAGATAAAGAGAATTTGGCCTTTTGTGTTGGATCGACTTTTAACAGATGTCTTGACAGGTAGTTTAGCCTTCCAAAGTAAAATAGGTAAATCTTGTTGGCTATGAGTTAATACTGTGATAGTGTTAACAAGTCATTAAAATTTGGCTTAGATCCACCAAGCTCTTCAAGGTCAACTCAATGATTTATTTGTCTAGAATTGGCAAAATAAGGAGACACGATAAACTTGGGATCAGAAACTTTTCTTTTTATTGCTTAAAACTTAACACAAATGTAACTTACTAAACAGTGAAATGAATGCTACACATAAAGAAAAAAAAATTGTGTCCGGTATATTAAAATGAGGTTCACCAGGGCAAATGAAAAAAGGCTGTACTTTGCACTTGCTTTTATTGTACTCATAAAGCACAAACAAAATAAAAGTGCGATATATAAAACTGTTAACTTAAAAGTAAAACTAAAGTATTCTCTTAAATGTTTGCGCTCTCAGAGTGCTCCTTGTTTGCCTCCTAGTTGGTGTGAAATATTAAGTAGCAAAGAATGGAAAGGAAATGTGCTTTTTGTTACAGGAAATAAGATATTTCAGAAAGTATATCAGCACGATTCTACTGGAAAACTGTCAGCCACACCAAAAGCGCCCGTGTCGCAAAGTCGACCTAAGGAGCGGCTCACGGAAGCAGATTCAGCCAAACGGAGAAGGAGAGCCCCGGGCGATTGGTGGCTTGTCAACAACGTAGCTGAAGATTTGGAGAACGTGTCCTCAAAGCCTCAGCAGCTTCATCCCAAGAGGCCCGAACCTAAAAAAGAAAGGAAGAAACAGTCTAAACAGAGCAAATCTCCCAGACTCGGTGTTCCCAAAAATGGCAACACGGCAGTCTCATTAAAACCTCTAGGAGGAGCTCCAGTGCCTCCTTTGACAGCAAAGTCACCGATCACTCCTAAGACTGTCAAACGCTCTCTGGCAACATTTAGAGACATTTTTGCTTCAGTCATAGAGTCTTCGACTGTGGACAGACGTCAGACTAACAGATGTAATGTCAGATCACGTCCGTCTGAGGAAATCTGTGTAGCAGGCAGTAACACTCATGCAGCTGACAACAGCCCAGACAACCAGGAGACCACACGAGACAGCAGGTATCAGCTACATGACATGCAAGGAAAAGCCTGAATTACTCTTAACCTCTGTCTTTATTATATTTTCAGTATATTTCTGACTGTCGTTCATCTTTTATCGGCAGGTCACAAGTCCACAGGAGTGGACCGTCCTCCATGATTGAGCTGGAAGACTATGAAGACGCTGACAGCATAAGTGGGTTTTAAATTACATTAAAACATTTTCCAACAGTTTCATCTTTCAAAGAACATTTTACACAATTCTCTGAAAAGAAAGCTTCACTATAACATTTAATAAAGTGTAAAGAAAAGTATAAAGTGTCAAACACTGGCTGCTTCACTCGTAGTAAAAATGAGACGGGATGAGCTGAAGTCATTAAAATGCTTTTACTTTACATGAGAAAGAAATCTAATCAACAAGGATTTAATGTTATTGGCTTGTTTTGAAATCAAAACCCCTTTAAGTATTTTGCTAATTTAAAAAAAGGCAGTTTATTGTTTTTTATAAGTCTCAAGGCCCTGAAATTCTTTCCATTTTGGGTCAGACTTCAAGCTGGTGACATGCCCAGAACCATTAAGCTCTGTGATCATCTGATATTTCATTCATAATCTCTCCTAGCCTCTCAGTGTTTCTGATACTGCAGGCATCTGCAGACAGTCAGATAAACCACTATAAAGTGCAGTGTTTGTGGACGGTCCTTTTCTACAAATATTATAGTATCAGTAATTGAAGCGGGAACTTGGGGCACTGGCACGTTTTAAAACCTGGATGAATAAGTAAATAACTGAGAGCAGAATTGTTTTTCACAATGATTTTCAATGTCAGACCAACTAGGAAAAAAACTGTCAGTCCCACAAACTACCAAACAGATAAAGAGACTCAGAAATGGTTTTGAAAGGATTCAGAATCATTAGAGGAGGAATTTAAAAGTGCTGAAGCTTTTCCTTTGTTGTTAAATAGTAGTATAACCGGCTGAAGCCTAATCTAGTGTTTGTTGTGGATGAATCAGTGTGTGTCACTGTGAGTTCAGTCTTGAATTAATGAAATGAATCCGTCACATTTGACATTTTCGTCTGTCAGGCTGGCAATACGAGCATTCATACTGCAATATTTACAGCCCTAAAATGGTCGTCCTTGTTAACCTCAGTTGGCTTGAATATAAATGATAAATATCTGAAAGTGTGATCACTGTTTGGGTGCGTGCCCGAATGGTTTAAAAAAACCTTATTTTTTCATTATAAATATCTGCGTTTTATTTTTATTATGTTCCAGTTTTGCCGTCATCCAGGAGCACAGTTCTGCTCTCTGCTTCAGATCTTTGTGCCCCTCCCCTCAAGCCGCTGATCTTACAGCGGAAGGATATGGCCAACCTGGCTGAGTGGTTTAGGAGCCTCTGGTTGGCTACACCAGAAGGTAAGAAAATTCTAAGAAAGAAAAGAGAAAAAAATAAGAAAAAATAATTTCCAAATGTTGTTTTTGCACTGACTTCACAGATACAGGTGTTTAAATGTCTGTTGTCTTTTACACTGTTAAATAAAATAAACTGTTTGGTCATAAATGTGGTTTGTGCTGTTTGTAAAGCAGATTGGCTACAGTGTCTGCAGTCCATTCAGGTTGCACAGGTAGTCCAACTCCTCCAGGACAGCGTATCACAAGACGGTTTGCTAGGTTTCCCAGCACAGTCTCAAGACTGTGGAGAAGATGCCGTGACAGGGGTCATTAACCGAGGACTCCTGAACAAGCACGTAGAAGGGGATCAACAGAGCAGGAGCAGCATCTGCTCCTTTGTTTTAGGAAGAACATGAGGAGCGCTGCCAGAGGTCTACAAAATGGCCTTGAGTGGGCGATTCATGTGCATGTTTCTGACCAAGCTGTCAGCAGCAGACTGCATGAGCATGCCATGAGGGCCTAACTTCCTTTAGTGGGACTCCTGCTCACAGCTCAACACTGCGCAGCTCAATTGGCATTCGCCAGAGGACGCCAGAACAGGCAGAACCGCCACTGGCCTCTCTTTTCACAGATGAGCACATGAGCACAGGGCCACACTGAGTACATGTGACAGATGTGAAAGAGTCTCAAGACAACCGTTTGTAGCAAATGTTATGCTGCCTTCAAAATCACCCTGCATGACTGGTTTGACCGTGGGTCAGCGATGGTATGGGGAGATATATCACTGGCAAATGCCAGTTGAGCTGCACGGTGCAGAGCTATGAGCAAAGGTCCCACTAAAGGACCCTCAGCTATGCTCATGGAGTCTTTTTCTGACAGTTTGGTCATTTTGTGGGGACATTTGCAGCCATCCGTCTCCCTGCACAAAGGAGTCAATATCCGTTCTGCTGCAGGGCTGATGACCTTCTATGGCCCTATTCGGCTCTTCTCCTGTAACGGCCCATCTGTTATCTCGTCCACGCTCTTTAGACTCTGCTGGGAGACACGACAAGCCTTCTTGTAACGACACATATGAATGTGCCATCCTGGAGGAGCTGAACTACAGTACTTGTGCAAACAGAATGGGCTAGAGCAGGGGTGGGCAATCTCAGTCCACGAGGGCCGGTGTCCCTGGTTTTAGATCTCACCTTGGGTCAACACACCTGAATCACATGATTAGTTCGTTACCAGGCCTCTGGAGAACTTCAGGACATGTTGAGGAGCTAATTTAGCCATTTAAATCAGCTGTATTGGTTCGAGAACACATCTAAAACCTGCAGGGACACCAGCCCTCGTGGACTGAGATTGCCCACCCCTGGGCTAGAGGCATCATCTCATGTTACCAGCAGGAACAAAAACACAAGCAAAAAGCCAAACTGAGAACAATCAGTCAGCAGGGATAAGGAGAAAGCAGTGGTCCATGGCAAACACCTGTTAAAACCATGTTGTGGCCGCTCCAGTGCACCTGTTGTCACTTTCACTTGCACCAAAACAGCTGAAAAGGATTCACAGTAGTTTATCCTTCCTAACTGGACAGATCGATCATCACGTCTTTTATTAATTTTCTCTTTATTGTCAGTTAGGATCAAAATAAAATACTTAAAATGCCTGCATCAAAAAACTCAAAGCATTTATGTGTCTAATTTGGTTTGCTTTCTTTTTAATGTAGACAAGACATTTTAAATAAATAAAGTTATGTCATCTAATGATCCTTATGTCTTCTTTGTATTACTGTAGGCGATCCTGGTGTCACTCCAGACCAGTTTGACTGGTACTTCTATCAAGACAGAGCTATGGGCCTCCAAGAGGACGTGAGCACCAACTCCTTCTGTAGTGGAAAGCTGCTGCTGGGATCCCTCATGAAGAAGCCTCTCTGGGTGGACCACAGTGCTACAACAGTGAGTACTACTTTATTCTGTTTCTTGCATATAATTATGCAGTAACTAGGCCTCTTATACAACAGTCCTAAAGTATTTCCATTATTTATTTCTGTCTTTTTAAAGGTTTTTAACTTACTAACCAGCTCAGTGGGTGTGACCATCGATGGCTGTGAGTCATGCTTCAGTCCTGGAAAATCTTTTGTGGTGGAGTCTGGTAAGAATATTTACATTTACTGTAAGATCTCATCATAAAAACGTTTGCAAATACATAATAGATCTTTAACATGGTTTAGTGATAAAGGCACATATTTTTGATGCTTTTTTTGTTTCTTACAGTTACTGTTCTCTTCTTACAGGACATGCATACGCCATCAAGAATCTGACTGCGCAGCCTGCGGTTCTGTACTTCACCAGAATGTTAGTTGAAACTGTAAACTGATGCATTGTGAAAATGTAAATAGAAAATTGGCTGTAATTTTTTTTTCCTAAGACTTACTTCAGTTTATGATTCTAGGAAATAAAACTGAAAGAAAATGTTGGTAAAAATGTAAAATATTTGAATAAAGTTTGCTTTTAAATACCGTATTTGCCATTTCCAAAGCCTGCGTTAAACTGCGTCTTTATCAGAGCGTGACTATCGAGAAATTCGGATATAATTTTAGTTCAAGATGTTTGGAGGTGGTTTTGTTTCCCCCTCTGAAGAAAAAGGTGTGTTTGTTAGCTGTCTGGCATTCACAGTTCTCAAGATATGTTGTTCAAATTTTGTGTTACGGTAGATGCCAATAACAGTTTGACCTGATTTCATTTTTGTGAAAATTGGGTCAAGGTCACAATAAATGTGAAAATCAGTAAAACTTTATATGATTCTCTTCAAACTTCTAAACAATATACCAGGCCTTGGAGGACGAGAGTACAAAGGCTGGCTAAGCATTTAACCTTGACCTTCATTTCTGGAGCCATATCTGGCTGTAATCTAAGTAGAAGAGGCCATTTATTTTTAATAATGTTGAAATTATGTTTTAGTTTCAGTCTCCAGCACTTGGATATATGCAGTGAAAGGTGGAGGTAGACATGTAAGCATCATTAAAACCTTTCTTGTCACATTCTCAGATTTTCACTGAAAAACAGCATTCAGTGAAATCCTGACTTGTGAATGCATTCAGGGTTACTGGTCCACAGGTGTGCACAGACGGTTTGTCATTAGAGAAACTGCCCTTCAGAAGTCATGTCATGTTAGAGGCATTGCCAGAAATGTTTGCCTCTTCCTCTGTTCTGAGTTTCTTTTCACGTCAAGTTTGAAAGAATTGTGATCTTTCAAAAAGATAAAGAGATGAGAAATACCACACGTAAACACATTATACGTGCTACCAGTGATCTTTCACATCCTTAAAGACTACCTTTGAATATTACTATATTTAAAAGATACAGTATTGTATCTTTTTGCAGAAAAAATTAAAATTACTTAGCACTGTGTGTGACTCATCTGACATGCGACACGAGCTTGGACTCCACTGGAAGCGTTTCTCTTCTCCCCACACTACTCCCCTCACCTGAACGCACCTTTCTGTCTTTCCTTTGGCAAGAATCCACAGAATAATGGATTATAGAAGTTTTGGTACACTCAAGGCTTTTGCTGTGAAATGCAATATAAAGGATGTGTAAGAAATAAAAAAGATTTAAACCAGCTGAAATTTCTGACCAAGTAACGATCACGTAACGCACGGAAGAAATAAAAAGCACATCACTGAGAGCAGTGCAGTAAAGTCATACCAAAAGTAACTGATGATAAACGGGCGTTTGTCATATGTTTGTTTTAAAGCAAAGCTCACACATCTGCTGGCAGGCACTAAGTCACACCCACAGCTCTGCTCTGTCATTAAATATTTACCGAACTACCTCAGGAGCCAAAATCATGTTTCCGTAAGTGAATATGGTATTTTCTCCCCCACTATACTGTTGAATAGTTTATGAGACAATGATACCAACATGTTTCTTAAACAAGAACTTTGGGGTTAAGCCTTGAAGCTTCTCCTTCATAATGTATCACACACAAGTGGCTTTGGAAATCTTTCGCTGTGCAGCGAAGCGACTTCCATTAAGACGTCTGTTTCTGCAGGCTACAAAACGTCCATCACTGGTGCAGGCATGCTGATAGTCGCTAATTAACTGATCACCACCCATGACTTGAATGTAAAATAAAGGAGAAATGAATCTTCTCCACGGTGAGGATCCAACCACCTGCCGGTTTGATAATTCATCACTTCTGAACGTCTGGTTTTTGCATAGTGCACCCACGGACTGACTCTCCTCGGGGCAGGAACTCTCACTCAGGATGTGTGTGGACCTCCAGAGTATTCACGGGAATAGCCTCCCAAGGTCTTTAATTATAAACTACTGTAATATGCCGCCTGTAACGCAACATCTGTGCAAGGAAGTGAGCGAAATACATCGAGCCTGATCTGGTGTTGTGAAGGAAAAGCAGGGCGCAGAGAATAACGTCAAAGTGAATTTTTGCTCACTAACCGTCTCCTCGTGTTTCTCACGTTTTAAAAAAGAGAATGCAGGTGAGGTTGGTGGAAATGCAAAGGATGCAAGGATCAGAGATAGTAAAGGTGGATGCCTTTAAATGGCTGGGTTCAACCATCCAAAGCAACGGACAGTTCATGAGAGAGGTGAAGAGGAGAGTGCGGGCAGGGTGGAGTGGGTGGAGACGACTGTCAGGGGCGATTTGTGACAGAAGGATAGCGGCAAGAGTGAAAAGGGAGGTTTACAAGATGATGGCAAGACCAGCTATGATGTATGGTTTGGAGACACTGGCACTGACAAAAAGACACGAGGCTGAATTGGAATCGAAGATGTTAAGATTTTTGATGCAAGTGACCAAAATTGTAGAATTAGAAATGAGAGAGGCAAGGCTGAGGTGGTTTGGATATGTGCAGAGGAGGGATAGTGGATATATTGGACAAAGGATGTTGAAGCTAAAGCTGCCCAGCAGCAGGAAAAGACCACAGCGGAGGTTTATGGATGCTGCAGGGAGAGCTGTTGTTACAGTTGACAGGGATAGGGTGAGATGGAGGCAGATCACCCCCTGTAGTGAACCCGAAAGAGAAGCGGAAGACAATGTGAGAGGATGCAGTGTTTGATTTGAACTTTTAATCCTAATTTGAGCCTAAACGCTCAAATCACATGGATCCCTTAGGAACTTGTGGCTTGAGCTCTAACATAGACACTCAGAAATGATTAGGCCTCGGTCTTGCCGATTTTTCAAACGCACAGATTCATGTGCTAAATTTCCTTTAGAAGTCTAACGATATTTCAGTCACCAAAATTAAGAACAAAGCTGCAAGCCAGTTTGAAAAACCCTCGGCTAATGAGTGACAGAGTGAAAGAAGTGTGCTGTCTTAGTTTGCGCTAAAGTGCAAATGTGGACTCCCATTCTCAGATAAGTTGGTTTAAGTGGTAAGACAGACACTGAATAATGTATCCAGAGTCTGCCTAACACAGAGCTTAACCTCAGCCTCTGCCAACGAAATGCACTCTCTTACTCACAGTTCTACTCCTTAATGCATCTGACATAAGTGTATCTAAAACCGCATAATGACTCATTTAACAGCCACAGATACGGCGCTTAGTTCGCCGGTCTAATACCTCGTGGGGATCAGCATGTATTTTATTAAAGTTTCACCTAAGATGTCAACATGAGAAAATGAAAAGAAGTATTTTATGTTTTGCACCCAGGGCTTGCAATGTAATCAGATGCAAATAAATATATATTTAAAAGCTGATTTCAATCAAACTCCATGTGATTCAGCTCAAAGTGCAAAGCAGAGGTGTGTGGCTTCAGGCGTGCTCGGGAGAGATGAATGACCTTTTGTGTTTATCTCTTTCTGCCGAGAAACGTTTGATGCAGGAAGTTGTTGCTCAGATGTTTGATTTCTTTCGCAAAAACAGGTCCTTTGTGAGTAAAGTGCTTATTAGCAGACAACTTCTGGAGAGCCAGTGTTTACATTTCTGAGATAGTTTAAGCAGAGTTTAAGCTACGATGAGTCGGGATAGCAATCACAGCTTTCTAATCTTGAATTAAAGCAACTGGGATAAACCATGGACAGCATTTATAATGAGAAACCTGGCTGCCAGTGAGTATATTTAACAGTCTGAGCCTACAGACATCACACAGGGCTTGCATTCACTGAGCCTGCCATGAATTCATTTGTCCAAACAAAGCCTATTCAAGTTTTCAGTCATTAATCTTAGTCTCAGTTCTTGGACCCGACTTCAGGCACTGATCATTTTCCTTGCCTTTGTTCGAACTGGCTCCAAGTAACTGTTTGGGGCACTTGCTAATGGGCGCGTGAGTGTATGATAAACCAATTTGCAACAAAGCTGTTGTGTTGTTTCATGAATCACCCTTTATTAATCAGTGAGCGCTTTCATGTTCAGGCAAATAACAGGAAATCGTTTTTTTAATGCTCATTTGAAATTTTAACACAAAGACTCGTTGAGAGGGAAAATAAAGCCTTTTAATTAATCCTTAAACACATGTTTGTGTTCCTGATGTGTACCCTGAGTCGAACAGCTGAAAGAGCCAGTCTCCTACCCCTGTCTCCCATGTCACTGAACTCCAGTGTGTTGTTTTACATCCTGTTTACACCCCTGCTAACAGAGGATACTGACACTTTTGGCACAAACAGAATTTGAATATCTCTCATTGAAAAATTATCCACAGGAGTTGCACTGAGGAGTACGCCCCTGCAAACAGACGCAGTGTTTTAGTTATTAGAGAAGTAAATCATATGCACATCCATTATGCAGTGCGGGTGTACACAGAAGACATGCAGAGATGTCCAAACAGTTTAGTTTTATCACAGGATCGATATCCTGAAATAAAACCACTTCATTTTGACTTATTGATGTTCTCGGATTAAGAAATAGGGATTAGCAGACTTTCGTAAAACTCTAAACACTCACTGGCCACTTTTTACAGCTGTTCAGCTGTTTGTTCAGAAAATTATCCAATGAATCACCTGCTGAAGTTCAAACCGAGCATCAGAATGGGGAAGAAAGTTGATTTAAGTCGCTTTGAAATTGGCGTGGTTGTTGGTTCCAGGCGGGCTGGTTTGAGTATTTCAGAAACTGCTGATCTTCCCACACAACAATCTCTAGTGTTTACAAAGAACAGCCTGAAAACACGAAAATGTCCAGTGAGCACCAGGTCTCTGGATAAAAATGATCCTACAGGTCAGAGGAGAATAGTCAGACTGCTTTGAGCTGATAGCAAAGCAACATTAGCTCAAATGACCACTCATTACAACCAGTATATGCAGAAGAGCATCCCTGAATGCACCACAAATTGAATCCTGAAACAGATGAACTACAGCGGCAGAAGACCACACCAGGTGCCACTCCTGTCAGCTAAGTCAGGAAACTGAAGCTAGAGTTCACAGCCTCACCAACACTGGACAACGGAAGACTAGAAAATGTTGCCTCATTTGATCTGCCTCAATTTCTGCTGCAACATTCGCATGGTAGGGTCATTCGGCATAAACAACAAGCAAGGATTCATCCAGGCTGCTGGCGTTGCAGTGGTGTGATAGTTTCTTGTCACACTTCGGGTTCCTCTGTACCAACTGAGCATCATTTAATCACCATAGCTTACCTGAGTATTGTTGCTGACCACAGTGTTTCCATCTTCTGATGGCTTCTTCCAGCAGGATAACGCACCACGTCACAAAGCTCATGTAATCTCAGACTGTTTTATTTATCATGACTGTTTCCAACCTGGTACTAATAAAGTTGACCTAGCAAAGTGGCCGGTGAGTGTAAATTTTGATTAAAATTGTAATTTTAAAACGTTTGTCTTGCCCCTGCTACAGTCCTGTATGAGAGGGACAAATATAGTCGCTCAGGTTGGCGGACTTGGCTTTATAGACTGCGCACACTTTACTGGGCAAACAGACTGGAGTAAAAACTAACAGTGAAATAATTATCTTCAGCTGTGTAGGAGTCACTCTCAGCAGCAGCAGGAAGACATATTATTTGATTTCAATAACAACAACAACAAAGAAAAAGAAAAAGGGAGACTGGATTGAGTTTATTAATCCAAGCCTGTGTTAGGAAAAGAATACATTCTGAACACACACAAAAACCTTTTCAGTAAAACTCAAAGAGGTGGTTTGAACAGTCAGCCTTGTTCGTTTAGTCTAACTATGTTGTAAATAGTTTGCAGTGGAGCATTCATCAAAATGAACATTGATTAAGTAGATTTAATAAATCTGGTGATGCACTGCACCAGTGTTTTATTCAAGCTAATATAATATATAATAAAGCACTGATAAAGAATATTTTACGTGCCATGTGTTGTCAAAAGTCAGTAATCAAAAATTAGACGTAAATAAGAAAAGGTTTCCTCTGACGTCACTTCTTGTGACATTAACCTTTTCTACAAATATCATTATGATGCAATAATATGGAAGCAGTCTGAAAAATGTAAACATTTCACCCTGATGACCTGATTCACCTGCGGTTACAGAAAGAGGGGGCTCTCAGACCATGATGGACCAGCGTTTCTCTTTATAAAGAAGTACAGTAGAGAGATGTGTTCAGGGTTGCTGTCTTGATGAGGGAGCCGAAGCAGCCTTTGAATCTAAAATTCCCAATTATCTTTTGTCAGCAGGTTTGGCTGCTTCAGCCAAGTATGTTCGCTTGTCAGCGTAATACATATATTGAGAGCTTCTTGTTTTTTCTTTTTTTTAAAGAAGAAATCAAGGGGCACAGTCATTATCTTCCCTGTGTTAAATGATAAAAGGTCATTTTAGTGGAAAATGGTTTTCCATCTGTGTGCTGTAATGACACACATACGCTTCAAGAATCCTCCCTGAACAGCTCGTTCAGGCCTCTCTAACCTTGGATTCAATCTGTTCCCGCTGAACTCTTCTACAGCTGCAGATGGATGCTGAGAGAAGCACCTTCAGCCAGGTACACTAGCTGTAACTGGCCAGATATAATTTAAAAGAGAACAAGACGAAAAGCAGACCTGCAAATTCCAGTGTTAGTGTTTAAAAAATGGCCACGTGTGTTTTGAGTATCAGATATATTCGGTTACTAAGCCCATTTAATTACATTTGTGAAAAACAAATAAATATACAGTCCAGTGAAAATTATTCAGCAGCTTGCAAGTTGAGGTAATCATCTTTTGTTTGCTTTCTCGGTGTCGCACATGGTTGTGGAGGATTTGTTTGGCCCACTCTTCTTTTAGGCGTTGCTTCAGTTCATTGAGGTTTGCGAGAATTGATTTATGCACAGCTCTTTAAGCCCCGTCACAGTATTTCAGTCAGGTTGAGGTCTGGACTGACTGGGCCATTGCAGCATGTCGATTCTTTCATTTTTGAGTCACTCCGTTGTAGATTTGCTGCTGTGCTTGGGATCATTGTCTTTAGGTGTCAGAGAGATGGACTCTAAAACAGAGTTCATGCTCGGCTCAATGACTGGAAGGCCGTCATGTCAAAACAAACCCCTCCACCACAATACTTGACCTTTGGTATGACGTGTTTGTGGTGATAAGCTGTGTTTGGTTTTCACCAAATATGGTGTTGAGCATCTCATCTGTCCAAAGGACATTGTTTCAGAAGTATCATGGTTTGTTCCTGGCAACAATCCTCCGTTCTTTTCTAATTGCACTCTAATGAACTTTAACATTTAACACACTAATGAGGCCTGTCGAGTCTCAGATGTAGTTCTTATGTCCTTTCCCTGCACAATCTAACCTTCGGCTAAACAGTTTACCCAAGTATCCTTGATCCCATTTCTTCGCTGTGAGAAACTTTTGGGATGGTTTGGAGGATGCTTTGGGTCATTAATTATCATTATCTGATCGGTTTTCTAGCATTTGGCTGAATTAGCTAAAAATTCAGCCAAATGAATTTTCTGCACCAGTCCGTCGTGGTGAAGAGGGAGCTGAGTGTAAAAGCGAAGCTCTCAATTTACCGGTCGATCTACGCCCCTACCCTCACCTATGGCCACGAGCTGTGGGTAGTGGCCGAAAGAACGAGATCGCGGATACAAGCGGCAGAAATGAGCTTCCTCCGAAGGGTGGCTGGCCTCTCCCTTAGAGATAGGGTGAGAAGTTCGGCCATCCGGGAGGGGCTCAGAGTAGAGCCGCTGCTCCTCCACATCGAAAGGAGCCAGCTGAGGTGGTTCGGGCATCTGACAAGGATGCCTCCTGGGTGAGGTGTTCCGGGCATGTCCCACCGGGAGGAGGCCCCGGGGCAGACCCAGGACACGCTGGAGAGATTATATCTCTCGGCTGACCTGGGAACTCCTTGGTGTTCCCCCGGATAAGCTGGAGGAGGTGGCTGGGTAGAGGGAGACTCAAAGATTGAAACAATTAAAAGAAACCTGTTTAATTAAGACTTCAATAATAAATCACATTTTATGGAAAATTGATTTAAAACAGATAAACACTGGAATAAAATTTGTGTGTCAAAATAAACTGCTTAATCAGTATGAATCACAACCCATCTGAGACATGACAAGTGGTGTCAGCGAAGGCTGTAGGAGTATACTTGACAAGATAAGGTGATAAACCACTACAGCAGGACTGAAGGCGCTCTCAGCAGCTGCATCCTCAGCGAAATCTTGCGTAATATTTGAAAGTGTTTCCATTCTGTTGCCAATCTTTATTAAATTTCAATCAGTCCAATGTCGTCCCATCATCTTCATCAAATGTAATCCACACGGGCCTTTTACTTTCCCTGCGTCGTCTCAGATGGTTGAAAATCAGTTGCTGATTCCCATCAGAAGTGGCAGTTTACATTTTCCATTTTTCCACTTTACAACCTTGCAGTCAGATTCATAGCAGCTGAAATCCACAAACAAGCTTTTTCCGTCTGCACCTTTCGAGGCGTATCAAATGAAAGATTCTCTCAAAAAAGTGTCCCGGCTTTAGAAAAGCAGAGCGAGAGCTTTAGTCACAGATACAGGCACGAACGACTCACGGATTAATCAGTGTTTTTCTGCTACAGCTCTTCTCAACTGAAAGCTGCTGAGAAATAGATTTCAGGGAAAGTCTCTTTTATTTTTATATGATTACTTCTGCATTATTTTTAAAATATAGTTTATTGTTTTAACTGTTACGGTAATTGTTTTGCAATTACTATAACTAAATTGTTTCTAATGTTTTTTTATTCAGGTGTGACATGCATCCAGGATTCACACAAGTCTTAGCACATCAGCTGCCTTATTTCAATTACAATAAACTTAAACCCTTTGAATGTTTAATAGTTATTTACAGCGTATCAGAGCTGTGAATTTTTGTGAGGCTGCGGTTTGTGGTGTTGTGATTAAGCTGTGTGGTATTTGTATTACGGACTGTATTACGGAGACTTTTTACAATACAGGTCACACCACATACATTAGCCACAAACGCCCCAAACACCCACCCAACCTTTCAGTTCTGAATTTAGCTTAGAATATGTACTTAAAATGTTCAGAGCATTAAAAAAAACACAGCGAGGCGAGAGATAACAGCTCATTTGTGTTTAGTTACAAAACAGAACAAAAAGACCATAAAAAAGGAGGATTTGGCGCATGATAGATTCAACATTTATTTGATAATGAATGCTGTGGAAACCCTTTTAAACTCTCCAGACTCACAATACAGCTTTCACATACTATACCCACCTGTCAATTTGTTGCTCAAACATGATGTCGGCTCATTAATCGCTTTTCCATTGCATTGAAAATCAGAAAGCTCTGATAAAGGGTATTTTAATAATTGTATCCTTGTTATGGCTTGGCCGTTCCATCTCCTTCCTCTGAGTCTCTTGTCTCTGCTGGGTGTGCCAGGCACCCCTCTCCAGGAAACTCCACCTGGAGACCTGGCATCAACACTCTACTTCCATTTTCTCATTACCTGCTGTGGATTTAAGAACCTTAGCAGCAACAATCGGGCTCTCTTTTCTTGTGTTTTACTTCCTGTGTACTAACCTTGCACTCTCATCCCCCTCCCTAGTTTGCTCCTGCAGGACCCCGGCTGTTTGACCCCCTGCTACATGAAGCTGCTGAAGTTTTGGATTGAGACTCTTCTGAAAAGAGGCTCTTACTTAAAAGTAACCACCTGTCCTGGAGTAGTTTTATCGCTCCCCTCCAAAGAAAATAGACTCTTGCCTTGAGTACCTGCCTATTTGCCCACTCTCCATGGCCCTCGCAGTAATACTTACCCATCAGGCCTTGCCCTCCTGCTTACCTGCTCATTCATTATTATACACCTATGTATGTGTTGGTATTAGAAGAGAAATACTGATTACTAATACACAATAAGAGCAAAATCTGCTTCCTTCCTGTTTGTTTGTCACAAGTTTACCAAGAGGCAGTTTATAAGATTGTCAGTGTCTGCTTTGCTCCGAGATGTGTGTCTATATCCAGGAAGTATTTGATAAAAGGAGGTGCTTGGGGTTTGGGTTTTTAAAAAAAAACCAAAAAAAAAACCTCTTAACAGTCCTGACTTTAAACAGCTTCCCAAATGTTTTGATATCATTAGCACCTCAATTTTGTTATGTCCTCTCTGGGGCTTTAGCCAAGGAGGTGTTTATCTGAGTGGATTTGTCACATAGATTGAACACAACCTGGCCATGTCTTAGTGCGAGCAATGATTGAGTTAGTTTCCAGAACCAGAACAGATTTAAAAAGCCGATAGGAGGTAGCGATTCTAATTTCACATGTTTAGATTCATATCCATCATGCAGCACCAGCAGAGAGCTTTGTAACTCACTCCAAATTTAGTCTGCAGCATAAGAACATAAAGGAGAAGTCATCCAGCAGCAAGAAAACAATGGCTTAGTGTGCACACTTAATTGTAACAGTGGCATGACTGGCCTAAGAGCAATGGTCCTTTCTCAAAGTAGTTATCAGGTCTAGATTGTTTTTCGGTCTTTGAAAATAAATACAATTTTTAGTCTGGAGAAAACGAATGTTGGGCAAATGTAAGCTGTAATATGTATAATTAAAATAAAGGATTACATTCACAACTTTTTCCATTAACTTGCGAATTTAAATAAAAATGATCTAAATCAGCCTGCCACTTACATTGTAATCAACCAACATAAAGCATGCAATTCTTCTGAATTTAGGTTGTAATTTTCAGTATCTGTAATTTTCATCATTGGTTTCAACTACTTCACATTTAGAATAGCGCAGTAACATTTTGCAGTTTTAAATGAAAGCACAAGCTGATTATACTGTTTTGTTTTGTTTTGTTTTTTTAATTAACGTGCAACTTTGGAAAAGTACTGAATGCATTTACTTTAAAAATCCACTTGTTAGCATCTTCTTCTGCTGTATCTATATATCATGTTTACATGGAAGGGTGATTATTCAATTTCTGATGGTTATTATTGCATTATTTAAATGTTATGACTTTATGAAAACTTTATTGATCACGTCTGCGGTCAGTATCTTGCTGTTTTTCACAGATCTCAAGTGAAAAGCGTAATATGCTGATAGCACAAGAAAGCATGCTGGACATTCAGACATCATACACCGTGGTCATAAAAGGATGGACATCATTAGCAACAATACTCAGGTAGGTAGGATACCAAGAAAATATCTGCCACACAGTAATGATTGATACCAGGATGGGTGGATCCATGCTTTCATGCTGTCAGAATGATCAGAACTCTGATCCTAACATCTGAATGGAGTAGCAGAAATCGAGACTCATTAGACCAGGTAACATTTTCCCAATCTTCCATTATTCAGTTTTGGTGAGTCTGTGTGAATTAGCTGACAGGGGTGACACTCAGCAGCCCCGTCTGCTGCTTCTACATGACGTGGTTGTAATGAATGGTTATTTGAGTCACTGTTGCTGTCCTATCAACTCAAAGATGACCTCTGACATCAACAACATATTTTCAACCAGAGAGCTGACACTCACTGGATATTTTATTTTTTTTATTTTTGGCCGACTATCTCTGTAAACTTAGAGATAGTTATGTGGGAAAAATCCCAGAACATCAGTTTCTGATATACTCAGATCAGCCTGTTTGCTACCAACAACAATTCCGAAAGTCACTTAAATAACCTTTCTTCTCCATTCTCCTGTTCAGTTTGAACTTCAGCACATTGTGTTGAATATATGCGTGAATGCAGTTAGTTGCTGCCACGTGATTGGCTGATTAGATATTTGTAGATATATGTGAACACGTGTGCCTAACAAAGCGGCTGATGAGAGCAGAATCACAAACTGATATTCTCTGAAAATGTCAGAAAAAACGCATCTGAGAGTTGCGTTGCTTCTGTCATCCCAAAGCTCTGCTTAAAACCTTCCTACACTCAAGAACAGAATAAACTTCTATCAAGTTCAAAAAACTTGGTAGATGCACCAATACAGGCTCTGACCCATCACTGCAAAACTGGATCCATACAAACACACTTCCTTCTTCTATTTCTGTGGGATGTCTTCCTCTAACCCTAACATCCACCTCTGTCACACCAACCATTCACCACATCCACATCTGTGGATATTTAACCATGTTTGTCCAGTATATCCATCACCCCTCCCCTGCATGCACGTGCCCAAACTATCTCAGCCTTGCCTCTAACTTTGCCTGTAAACAGCACAACCTGAGTTTTTAGCAATAAAGATGTCCTCTTGGGAATCTTGGGAAGAAAGGAGCCCGATTAAGCAGATTTCAAGCAGATCAAGATTGAGAAATCACAGTAAGGGATTCAGCAGGGTTTTATACACAATCTCCTCAAGCTATTAATAATACTCTCCTAACCTCACAACTATCCACTCTTTCCTAGAAAACTCAAAGTTAGAGATAACGAGAATATTCTTTATTCCTAAAAAGATTCCCATTCCAACAGTAGGATCCAGTCCTTTATATAGCCTGTCTCTGATGCATATTAGGGGGAAAAAATCAGCTACTGGGGATCTTAAAGTGGGATTACACCATATTGATGTTCAGATTAACTAGTAATGAGAAATGAGGAGTCATTATTACATCATTACACGCTCTACTTATTGGACAGGCAACACTCATCATCTCGGTTCAACCTTCACTTTCACCTTTACAGTTTTGCGACTGTTGCTCAAAGATGTTGTTTTCGGCTTCTTGCTTTTTACTTCATCACATTAGGAACAGTGAGAAGGGCTTTGCATGTAACATGTCAAACTAAATCTAAAACTTTCATTCAGTTTATTTTCAGCTCCAGTGCTCCCAGTCGTTGCTCTCGTGTAGCCTCCAATCACTTAAAAACTGAAACTTTCATTGTTTTAGTGCGTGATCATGAGAGCAGTGTGGGTGACCCCCCTCCCCACGTGACTCCTTCCTGCGTCCCACTGTTCATTGTGAAGTGAGAGAGGCTTGAAATGTCACTGAGCTCACGGTTGGGGGGAAGCGGACGGATAAAGGATCCTGCCAGAGAATAGATCCCAGCAGGGCGACACACATGTGGCTATAAATTCAAAACTGCAATCTTTCATGCTGCAGAGCTCAACATTTTCCAAATATCCTGTTGTACGCTGCCAATAGAAATTTCTGTGTGAGAAACATGACACGTCAGTCATATCAACGGCACATAAAAGGACAAAAGCCGTAATTGAAAAGAGAAACAGATGTTTTGCTGCAAAATTCATCCACAGGGGGGAAAAAATGAATAAAAAGCTTTTTGTATTCATCTCCTATTTATAATAAAGATCCAAGGTTAGACTCAGTTCAGGTTTTTACAATCAGGTTCATAAGCTGAACGTCACAAACTTTTTCGCTTTAAATGATGCGGTTTGGATTATTTTTTATTTTTGTTATTATGGACAAATCTGAGGAAAAGAAAAACACACAAACAAACAATAATAATAATGATGATCAGCTGTGTACAGCTCACAAACACATGAGTGAGCCACACTCTCACATCTGCTCTACTATTCTTTGAGTACCTTTAACAGAAGGACTGTATTTTATTTTATTTTTTTATCATATAGTGTGAGATGTAACATCTGGCTACTGTTAAGCCACTCTAATAATTTTTAAGAAAACTGACACAATTGCATTCCCCATTTCCCATGAGAAATCTATATATAGTGTATTCATTTATCCTTATCTTCATCTTCTTCATGTAGTGATTTCCAACATGCCCCCGAAAATGATTTTTGCAGTCTGTGATAAAGGCTGTCGGCTTGTGTGCAATATGGATTTTAGCTCGGTGGACAGGAGCAGAAGAGAAAGATTTTCCGCCTCATAGCTGCAGTTCTCACTGGATGCACCGTGACTTCTGGCTCTGCTGCATTTAGTAGTCTGTTAATGGTGCTGCCACATAAGAGTTTTTAAAACGACGAAAATCAGATTGAAACTTTCTTTTTTTGTTGGATATTCATGAGAAGAACATAATTTCTTTTTTTCTGATTTATACCATTGAGATGTAGATTCTACAGTTTCAGATAATTGGGCAGGAATATAGTGTGAGATGTAACATCTGGCTACTGTTAAGCCACTCTAATAATTCATCTCGTCATTCTGCATTTAGTGCCAATAATCAGCACTATTATAAAGTGAATTCATTATAAAGAGAGCTGAATGCGAGACGTTGGCATTTGCCTTGATCGTTATCGGGCTCAAGAGGTGGAGGTGGAGGAAGGTTGTGATTCCTGCAGTCCGCATGCCGAAGTATGTCGAGTTACCCTCAGTGTATCTGAGTGTGAGTGTAAGGTACTTTTATGAATGAGTGCTTAGTTAGATCATAAAAGCACTAGTCCCATGTATTTAACATAATCTGTGATAATGCTTAATGGTAGAGACAGATTGTTTGCTATAACAATCATCTTTTTCTACATTTATCTACACTCACTGGTCAATTAATTAAGTACACCTTTTAAATCCTTGTTTACAGAGAAAAGGTCAAAAAAGAGACGCTCTCTGGACAAAAATGTGTTATTTATGTCAATGGTCATTGCTTTAAGCTGGTATAAATGAAACGGTTACTAAAATAACCGCTTTTAAAAAGAGCATCTCTGAATGCACAGCTTGTGAAACCATGAAGCAGATGCACTACAGCAGCAGAAGAGCACCCTGGGTGGTATTCAGTGTGAATTGGGAAAAGACACTGGGGCTGCAATTTGCAAGGGCTGACAAAAAGAAGCAAGAGAAGAAGAAGAGAACGCTTTAACAACATGGCAGCATTGATCTATTGAGGCTTCACACTGGTTGTGGTGTAATGTAATACTGGACTGCTCAGAAGGACTCGTGCATACGCACTCAAGCATTAAATATGTGTTATTAAATAAAAGTTTCAAAATCCTCATCACATGTGCTAATTGCTAATTGTGCTAAATGTTTTGTTTTTTTAAACGAATGCATACATCTGTGATCTCAAGTTGAAATTTATAGTTTCATGAGGGAATGAGGAGCTTGGTGCCACAGATCAGACAGAGAGAGATTAACTAAGAGTCTTCTTTGTTGAAAATTTTTTAATCATATATTCACATTTTCTTTGTGATTTCTGTATTTTTTTCAGCCCATCCCATTTGTACCTCTGGACAGGATGTTCAGTCGAAAACCGATGACACGAGCAGTCACGGCTAAGTTTATTTCTGGCCACAATCAAAGTTGGCCAGCTGGCTCCCTGCAGAGGGATGTTGTGTCAGGAGACTCGTCACAGGCTGTGCAAAGGAGGACTCCCCCCTCTGTCTGTTGCACTTATACAGCTACCAATTAGAGTAAAAGCTCTGTGGATCTTCCCTTTCTTCACCTTGTGAATGTGACATTTGGAGCCAGATATAATGGTGTTGAAAAGCAGCCAGTAACCTCTGAAATCCATCTGTGGTCTGACGGAGTAAATTAATCTCCAGCAGACGTTGAGTCAGCCTTCTCAGTTACCTTCTGCTTAGTGATTTAACAGCTCGAGACATCAACAATAAATTAAGGATGTGTAAGTGTTTCAAAGAAAGAAAGGAAAAGAAAAAAAGCACCGGCCGCTGCTTGACGATCGAGAAATTTTTAAGAAAACTGACACAATTGCATTCCCCATTTCCCATCAGAAATCTATATATAGTGTATTCATTTATCCTTATCTTCATCTTCTTCATGTAGTGATTTCCAACATGCCCCCGAAAATGATTTTTGCAGTCTGTGATAAAGGCTGTCGGCTTGTGTGCAATATGGATTTTAGCTCGGTGGACAGGAGCAGAAGAGAAAGATTTTCCGCCTCATAGCTGCAGTTCTCACTGGATGCGCCGTGACTTCTGGCTCTGCTGCATTTAGTAGTCTGTTAATGGTGCTGCCACATAAGAGTTTTTAAAACGACGAAAATCAGATTGAAACTTTCTTTTTTTGTTGGATATTCATGAGAAGAACATAATTTCTTTTTTTTTGATTTATACCATTGAGATGTAGATTCTACAGTTTCAGATAATTGGGCAGGAAATTGCACCAGTTGTGTGACGTTGCTCAAAATGAAACTTCAGTGATTGCATGATACTTTTCCAGCCACCTTTTTACCACTTTAGAGGTTTACTCATTTTCCCTCAGTGCAATTGTCTGACCCTCCCTGTTCGGTGGGCCTTTAATGACTCATGTGCAGTGTGAGTGTGTCAGCATAAAGGCTAATTGACACTCTTAGCAGTAATTCTATGGGAGGTTTCCTCTCGTGGGACCCTCCAAGATGAGTAATATAAGAGCTTGTGTTTGCATTACTTCAGTCTGCTGTGAAGCATGGCCAGACGTAAATGCACATACTTGTGGTTCTTAGTTTGTTGGAAATCACTGGTGTAATGGATGCTGTCAGTGGATGCTCTTTAAAAAATATCAGCTGGAATAAGACAATGCAGAGCAATATATTTGGATTTTACAAACATTTCTGGTTGCCAGTCTTTGTGCAGGACTTGTGCAGGACTTAATGGTTTTTGATCTCTCACCTCTGTGGTTGATATTAACTGACTTTCCTTTTATTTGAGAGCATTTACAGAGCATCTTGAAGGCAACAACACTCCACAACAATACAGTTCAGTGTGGGCTAGACTTTCCGCCGCTTGAGAATTTAAATGTAATATTCTCTCTCATTTGTTCTGTTTTCAATCAGCTCTCATGGGAAATATCTGGCTATTTAGCTGCTAAGCGCTCTACTTTAGGGACACGTAGAGAGGACAGGTATTAAATGGGCACCGCTTCCAGATCAAAGTATTGATAAGTACCTAGACAAGCAGCGCCAAATTTAGCTGACGTTTTCAAACTGCCAGTAAGTAGCTGCATGAAAAATATGCAACACAAGCAAACTCAGGAACTTTACAAAAAACAAAAAATCCATCATGCATAATGACTGAAGCTGTGACACATCTCGGCCTCTTCAGTGCAGCTTCCTGCCTCGGATGCAAGTCAACATCACACTCAGTTATTTAACTGAGATTGATTTGTTTAAGACACACTTTTAAGACTGTTTTTGTTTGTTTGTTTGTTTTAAGAACTGCTTTAAATGTGCTGAAGTAGTGCTTAAATACAGAGGTGGAAAAACGTGGTTCCTCTTTTGGCCACTTGAGGCTGGTAATAAAAAGGGAGTCAATCCCTATAGACTCCTATCTTATGTATTTAAATTTAAAATATTCACAGATGAGGTTTGGGGCTCGATGGATAGTTTACTCCTTCATAGTTCTGAAGGGTGTGAATTGTTGGGCGATCGTAGCTCAAGAGTTGGCAGTTCGTCTTGTAATCGGAAGGTTGCCGGTTTAAGCCCCGGTTTGGACAGTCTCGGTCGTTGTGTCCTTGGGCAAGACACTTCACCTACTGGTGATGGCCAGAGAGGCCGATGGCGCGATATGGCAGCCTCGCTTCTGTCAGTCTGCCCCAGGGCAGCTGTGGCTACAACTGTAGCTTGCCTCCACCAGTGTGTGAATGTGAGAGTGAATGAATAGTGGAATTGTAAAGCGCTTTGAGGGTCTTGAAAAGTGCTATATAAGATGCAATCCATTATTATTATTATAATTCAGGGGAGTGGCCTCTTGATTGACATCGTCCTGTGACCAGCTAGGGCCAGGTAGTGCCTGCTACCCTTAATCCAGTATTTCAAGTGATCAAAGTGGCCTTTTAGAGCGTTTTTAATGTTATAGTGTTAATAATATTATGGCTGGCTCTGTGGTACAGATCATCATAGATTTTCAGTTAGCGAAGTTGGTGTTAGATTTACAAAATACTAATCAGTTAGCATACATGTCTGTACTTTGTACTCCTAGGGATTTGCATTTGTATTTGAAACAAAAATATGAATACATACCACACAATGCACCACACAAATACACTGTGGACAGCTTTTTAGGTTCACCTTTCTAGTATTGGGTTGGACCCTCTTTTGTCCTCAGATCTGCTTTAATTCTTCATGGCACAGATTCAATAAGTTGCTGGAAACATTTTTCAGAGATTTTGTTCAATTTTGGCATGATAGCATGACACAGTTGCTGCAGATACATGATGTGAATCTCCTGTCCACCACACACCAAAGATGCTTTATTTAATTGAGCTCACCATTACACCAGCAGCAGTCTGAACTGGTGGTGAACAGAAGACTGTAAAAACGTTTTTGTTTTTTGTTTAAAACACATAAATCTTCATAGCAAAAGATGAAATGAGGTGGACATCAAGTTTAATTAAGCCGTGTTAAAGATCAGATTTTCTAGAATTAACAAACTGGGGGAAGATGGACTGGTACTGATATAGCACATTTCTTCTCTATTTGAGCACTCAAAGGACTTTCTTACTACAAGCCTCATTCACACACAAAAAAAAATTTCTATGCACTTTTAACCAAACATTCATGCACACACTTTGACACATGCATCAGTGGCCACTCAGGGTTCAGTGTCGCCCAATAATGCTTCAACGTGCAGATTAGCAAGAGCCAGGAATCGAATCACTGACCTTTCTATTGACCTCTTGAACAAAGACTCTAACCCTTGAGTTTAGAGTCAAAGGTTGAAACTTAATGAGCTTAAACTTGTTGACAAAAAAATACTACCTCTTATTATCCATCTTTTACACACTCAAACAGACTGTATGGAGGAACTGAACAGTCAAAAAAAGAGCAGTATCAGTAATGATAAAAGTCTTACCATACCCATCTGTAGTGTTAATTGGCTAGTTGCCCCTCTAGCTGTTGGTAAACGATGAGCTACAGCAATTAAGTCTCAACATTTATACGATGTGTCCTTGTTGTGCACTTTTGCAAAGTCACATTACTCCTGCCTCTGCTCCTGACAACAGCCATTACTCAGACAATACTTCAGTAGAGGGACGCTTGGCAGAGAAATGTAATTATGTAAGTATGTTACTTAAAGCATTTGACCTTACCTCTACTGCTCTCATATTTTTGCTGAAAACAATGACGAATGAAACTGGGCGTTTACCCCTCATCCACTCCCACAGAGGCATTAATCCCCCTTCAGATGGTAGATTATCGTGGGCATTTCCTTTCTTTTTGAACCCTTAAATTCTCACTGAATGCAAATCGCCATATAAATCTTGTAAAGAGGCCAATATACTATAGAGTACAGTGTTCCAACAACACCCACCTATAAATTCAGCAAGTGCAAATGTGTTTGTGCAACTACAATTAACTTGACAGGAAGCTGCAGCAGAGAAAAAGGGCCTTGAGATGGCTCACAGTGACGCATGAGGACTGGAAGGTTGTTGTGCCAATCCAGCAGCCAGGTCTACTCTTTTGCACATGCACAATGGGAAATGTCCACAATGTATTTGAATCCCTCACATTCTTAAGTAACCCCAACTTTGCTGGTCACTTATTGTCTAAGCAGGAGCTTCTGAAAAAATGTTAAGGCAGTTTGCTTCACAGTCTTAATGGAGTGGAGCAAAAGTGTGCATACATACTGTGTTATAAATTCTGCTGGCAGTGATAAAGGATTTCACAGGGATCTAGCATCAAAAGGTGCTCAAAGTTAATATTCTGTCCCTCTCTGTAAGCTCTGCTATGTAACGAGTTGATTTTGTACACTAACTAAATGGACAAGAAGAGAAATACATCTACATAATCTGACAGATCCCAGATTTCATGTCTGGTGTTGTAAAAGGCCTGCATTTGTATAGCTCTTTACTTAGTCCCTAATGACCCCAAAGCGCTTTACACTACATTCAGTCATCCACACACTGGTGATGGCAAGCTACATTGTAGCCACAGCTGCCCTGGGGCGCACTGACAGAGGCGAGGCTGCATGATACTGGCGCAACCGGGCCCCCTGACCACCACCAGTAGGCAACAGGTGAAGTGCCTTGCCCAAGGGCACAACGACCGAGACTGTCGGAGCCAGGGCTCGAACCAGCAACCTTCCGATTACAAGATGAACTGCCAACTCTTGAACCACCCAATATGGAAAAGAAATAGTAAAAAATTATAAAAGACTTGCATAAGATGTGGCCTACTTCATATAGTGAATCATATAAGGCTCATATGATTTACTCATGAAAGTGGCCACTTTCTCATTACTTTCATATATTGTTTTAGTAAGTATCCAAAACATACAAGTTTCATTTAAATAATTTTTCAAGGGATCTTATATCTGTTTTCACTCTTGTATGCTTTTCAAACCAGTCTCGCACAAGACAGATACAAACTTTATAAGATTTATATATATCTTTTCCATATGGGACATCGCCCCACAAATATACGTTGGTGTTCTGCTTGGCTGTCAGTAAAGCAGCACCTCTGAATTAACTGAGCTCACAGAGGGTTTTGTTGTATTAAAATTCAGCTGAAATTGTCCTACCCTGGCATTTTTAGCCACGTTTAACACGTAATGATATGAAATTCAACATAATGAATGAGTATGACGCATGCAGGAGAAAGAAAATGAATGACCTAAAAGTAGCACACTAATTGTCCTAACGTGTGACAGAAGGACAACATTACTGTAGGGCTGTTTTCTGAGTTTTTTCAGGGCAATATTCAGCTGTGTCGTAATCAGGCTAATCAAATGGGTTGGAAGATGAACGAGCACTCTGCAGCTGCACTACACTATATGATGTCCTTCCATTAGTGAGGATATTGGTGGAGAGGCAGTGGATATCCTAATTCTTAGCTTTCTGCACAAACCTGCTCTCAAACTGTCTGGAAAGCACATAAATGTCAAAAAGTCGGTAAATTGAGCCAAGTGCTCTAATCATGTAATTGATTTTCTTTAAAAAAAAAAAAACATTGATTTTCTCTTTTCAAATAAGGGCAGAGAGTGCAGTTTTTGGGTCTTCTTTTGTTCCTTTTTGGTTATTCTAGAGGAGTTCAGAGGTGAGTTTGTTCACTGGATCATTCAAATCCTTGAATCCAGTCTCTGTATGTAAGTTAACACTCTGTCAAGGAATCACCGAGTCATTAACACAATAAATGACCAACATATGTGAGATGAAATCTTGACCAGTGCCAAGCATGAATGAGCTAAAAACAGCGATCCAGTTTCCCCCCCAAAAATTGAGTCTGCAGTTAAAGACTGAATTGGTGCAGTGAAGGTCGTGCACTGCATATGATGCACAGTAAACACCAAATACTGTAGCTCGCTGGCATGGACCATGGAGATGACCACAGTGCAGCTTCTGAAACACCTGCACTGCAGTTACAGAAATGTGAAGTGTTATGAGCGGATGATTATGGATTCAGACAAAAAAAATAAATGTAACATTTTAAAGAACAACACAAAATGTCATCGATGTCGGCGACAAATTTGAAACACCATATTGACTTGAGTCCTGGGAATATCTGATGAGAGAGCTTAACAAGAAATCGTTAATCATTAATATGAAGCAAAGGCCACAAAGTTCCAATAGAGATGAATTATATGCTTTCTTGCTTCATGACTCACTGAGTGATGAAACGCATACTTGTACTGCTTTTTCCTCCCCTTTAAAAGCAATCTGTCTGTGATTGTAATGTATTAATAATTGATTCATTTAGTCTGGGCAGTGGCAATGGCTGGGGACTGCATAGATTGTAGGAAGTATGTCGATCCATTTTCTTCCACTTAACTGAAGTTTGGGCACATCGACAGCAGGATAAGCCGGGTATTCCAGACATCTTTCTCCATTGCAGAGCTTTCCAGTTCCTCCTGGGGGATCCTGAGTTATTCCCTGGCTAGAGGGGATATCTAATCTCTCCAGTGGGTTCTGGGTGCATCCTAATTAGATGCACCAACCACCTCACCCGACTCCTTTTTAACAGGAATGAAAAGCAGTTCTTCTCAGAGTTCCCTCCAGGAGAAATGAACATGAACTCATTTATTCTCAGACTGTGAACTGTAACATTTTCCTCGTCAGACGAGGGAGGTTTACGTGCTCCAAACTCTATATTTTGGGAGTTTGAAGCAACACAAAACAAAAAATCAACACATGGGTCACACAGCTGTACTTCACATTTTCTCAATAGTTGTAAATCTTTTTCTAAACAATCAAGTGCCTGTGAACACCAAGCAAACACAGGCCAAGTTTATTTTTTGTTTCAGAGTATGATTGTGTGGTTGTTTGTGTCCTGGACTTTACATCCCTGCAGTCAAAACTGTTTCTCTGAACAGACAGCCTGCAATGCCCCCTGCTTCTAGCAGTGACATAATTACCTCAGACAAGTCTCAAAAGCAAGCTGTGAAATCTCTATTCATAACAAAAAACATTGGACTTCATATTTAGGGAATATCATGAGGTATGATGTAACATGTCATGCTATTCATGCTGCTCTCATGCAATCTCAGATACACAGCACTGGAGGTAGTATCTAACAGTAGATAGGCAGCAAGGCAGCAGCAAACTGAGTCACAAACATGTCCTGTGGTGCAAATTTAAGCTAACCACACACAAAAATAGAGGTTCTACTTCTGACCACCATACAGTACCTTCTGTTAGGACACCGGACTGTTATGATATCATCATTTCACGAAGAAAAACATGAGTCCGATTTGCTTCTGGAGGCTGTGCACGACCGATGAAAGGCCTATTGAGAGAAAGAGGAAAACACTTCTTTGGATATATTAGAATTCATTGCTTTTCATCACGTCTTGAAGCAAAATGTGATGCTGTATTGCTGCAGCAGGTAATTGGGTGAATCAAAGGCTGATTCTGTAGGTTATTAAAATGTAGGGGATCATCACAATAGAACAAAAGATGGGTAGGTGGATGAATTCGAAGATCCCATCTTTATCCCGCTGGGACCATAAAGACGTGCACCAAATTACATTGCAATCCATCACAGGTTCATTATATTGCCACCTCGTGATAACACTGAAGGTGATTGCCAGTCATGCATAGGAAGGGCAAGATTTGGCTTCTTTGCCCTGCTAGTGATGCAATAGGAAAATTCAGGATATTAAAGTCATAAGGATGAGACCATGAAATAAGTGGCCTGACTGAGACATCGAGAGAAACACTTTATCCAGCCTGGTGGTGGATCTTGTGGCGGTATGTATTCCAGGCAGCATGCTGAGCACACCCAATTAAGAGAGGAAAAGCTTGGGGGGGGGGGGAACAACTTTGTGATTCTTCTGGAGTGGAGGAGGACGTGTTTTTCCATACACCCAACACAGCCGAACCAGAACACGACCAGAAAAGTTGGTGTGTAAAATATCACCACTGGATGTCAGTATCCCAGAAGGTTGATCCTTTTCATCTACATGTTGTGCAGAAAGTGGGAGGAATGTTATGTCACTCACTTTGCAAATTGTAACGCCCATCAATCAACAATGCTGTCATTTCGTTGTTTACCTCATGTGTCAACATCTGTTCACTCTGGAGGAGGCTAAAACTTTGTGACTTTGTGTGAGCTTCAACATGTTCTCCGACTTTCCTTTGGCCTCTCACTCCTACATTCATATGACTCCTGAGCAGGCTGAGTGGTTGCTGTTGTTTACCATTGTGAGACAACATTGTTTTTGCCTGAATCTCACTTGCTTTGTCTTGTTTGCCAGTTTTATTAAGTATGTTTAATTAGACGCTTTGTAGAGGTCAGATTCCTCTGATTCTGTGGCTCAATAAGAAGCTTATCATTTTTATTTTTAATTTCATGATTGATTCAGCTTTTAATTTCCAGGCAGTGTTGGGATCATTGTTTACAACTTGAAATCCATGATCCTTATCTGCTTCCTTTTCATTTTGTAAAATATTAATTGTCTGTTAATTATTAGACTCCAAATAGAAGCCACCCCCCCCCCCCAAATCATGTTTGTTTGGAGTCATTTTGCAAAGGGCTACAGTAAACTTGTTATGATGCTCCTTGTGTGGTATGAGAGGCCAATAAAAGTAAAAAAAAATACAGAATAGGTTCTGAGGTTTACTGCACTTTGTAGCCAGTTGTATTCAACAGCATATATGAAAATGTTACAGTAGCCATCATGGCTGTCCAAACCCTAGCCAATATGAAAATGTTACTTTAATTGGGAAAAACAAACAAACAAAAAAAAAAACTTAAATTTAAGCAACCTGTTATTCAGCAGCCACACTAAAGTGCTTCAGTGGCCAAACAGGTACAAAAAGTACACAGGATATCAGATGAACGTTGATTTTTCTCTCTTCCAAAAAACAAAATAAAAAAATCTTCCTGCCCTTCCATCTCTCCAAGTTTTCATTTCTGAAGTATTAAAAAAAAAAAAAAGAAACTCGTGGGATTTTTTTCTTTCTGAAAAACACATAACAGTTCTTTAGTGCCAGTCTACAGAGAAACTGTGTGTTTGCTGATATTTGTTGAGCTTTTCCAAATACCTCCCACTGCTCTCCTCTTCTCTAGCACTAGCAAGACACTTAAATTGCAACCCCAACTTTATTGGCATCTGCACCATTAATCCAGGACAGGGATGAGAAGGAAAAACAACCAAAAACACCACCTGGCTGCAGCACATGAAAAGTTAGCTTGATGGAAAGCTACCAGATTTAATTACTGATCAAATAAAGGTGCTGCAGTGAACTGTCCAAGCCTGCTTAAGCCATTTTCATACTTTATAAGAGGCCAATTCTTTCAATTATACCGTGGAGGCAGCGTCAAGAGAACTGGAAGGAAGAAGAACAACACAACACACCTGGGGAATTGGACACGATGAAATATAACTCTAATGAAATATATACGTACCTCCAGTTAGTGGAGGTACGTATTCGGTTTAGTTTAAACTCCAAAACCCCACAAAATACATTATTTTATTATAATCTGCCTACCTAAAAGGAAAAGCTAAAAATCAAGCAATAATTAAAATAGATTAATAACTAAAAAATAAAAAATAAACCAAACAACACAGGATGCAATACTATTTAAAATAAAGATGCTTGTGTGGTTAATACATTGAATATACAATTATGCTAAAATACAATAAGAAGGCTTAAACAAGACAGCAGCAGGGTAGTAATATAAACAGGGGGAAAAAACACTGAAGGCTTAATGGTGTGAAACTTACCATCATCATTGGACAGCCAAACAATCACCAACAGAACTAACAACCATCAGGATCAGACTGTAACAGAAAGACAGTCATTAAATGTGCTCTAACAGTTAGTATGAACGCACTAAATCCCCTTTCCACACAACTGCAACTAGAATGACAACAACAAATGTCAAGAGAAATACACTGAATGATGGGCTGCAGGTGCCCCTCATAATCAAGCCCTGATTGGAGAGCTGGAGGAGGAATCAGAGTTAATGCTGCATTTAAAATCACTACTCAGATGAGGAAAAAGTGTCACTAGGAATTCCCCACTACGTATACAGTGTGTCTGGAGGTTATAACCATTTTACTCTCTTGAAGCAATACATTTGGGATAAAAATAAGAATGCAGTGTAAGTTTATAGCTTACCGCTGATGTAATTTCCTCTCTGGGAGCTGTGATTGAGGAGCAGCTCTCTGACACACATGATCACACCTCTTCTCTGCCACAGCTTTGTAACACACAGGCAGTGTCCAGACAGAAGACAATACTCTGTGCTTTGTGCAGTCACATTGCTCCCACTATCTAAGCACCATTTCAAACACCTTCATCCAAGTGGCAGTCACTATCCCACAACCTGCATCTTGTACTGATTACCGCTCAATTGCATACTCGCTTTCTATTGGCTCAACTGTCGACAGCTTTCTCTGCAGCATCAGCACACTGTTTATTATAACAGTGTCATAATTGCCAAGTGCATAATTGTGTGCTCTCAGAGTGCAAGCTACAGGTGAGATGCACTTTAATGGTTGTCCTTGGAAGAAATGCTGCAGTCATGCCCATTGAGGATCAGATTAGACTCTCACTGCTGATTGTTTGTGAGGTGATTGTACGACTGTGCCGGTCATGCAAAATAAAAGAAGGACGCTCTGACGAGAGTGGAAGCATTCAGATTATTCAGTATTCAAATAGTTTTATAGTTTTTAGAGTTCATTGTAGAGCAGGGCGATATGGCCAAAAATATTTATCACAATATATATTTGAAAATTTGCGATAACGATATAACTGACGATATAATGGATGCGAGACAAAATACAACTCCACAACATTACTAGCGCAAAAAGACAACCTTCCATTTATTTTCACTTAAACAAGAAGCTGGTTTTTATGTACATTAAAGCTTTATAAAAATGCAACAGTGCAAATGCAAATTCCTTGCTGAAAGTTTAACCAAAAGGCATTTCCAGTACAAATGGGCTGACATATCCTGAGCATAACCATGTATAATATCCACTGAAGTTAAAAAGAGGTGCTTTGCAACATTAAACTGCAGTGTGCAGTACGTATGTTTCGGACCATAAGGTGCACGGGATTATAAGGCACATTAAGCGAAACAAAGCAGTCAGATAAATCAAACTTTATTAAACTCATTCTTCTTGCTTCCTCCACTTCTGTACCATTGATTCATTAATGTTGAATTCTCTGGCAGCTGCTCTATTCCCATGTTGTTGCAGTATATTAATGACTAACCTCGTATTGTGGATGGATTATCTCAGTTGTTCTCCTGACTGAAGTTTGGTCCGTTTACAGCATCCTGCCATGCGATTGCATTTGTCTCTAACCATGAGGAACCTTCACGTTAACTTTTATAAGTGGAAAAGTGTTAGTGTTGGTCCTCCAGCTTCACTGTTTATGTTATGCTAACATAGCTGTGTCGCTAGCGATCACGTAGCACATCATTATATACCAGCTAGCCCAAATTCAGTAACCCTACAAACGTCACTGCTGTTTAGTTTCCTGTCTTCATTTATGTTGGAAGTGATAACAGAGCTGTACGTTTGAATTTTTTCAGAAATCTCTCAGTCAGAACATGCAATATCATGCTTAGGTAACTAGCGAAACTAGCGAGCTAACTTCCGCTAGCTTCCTGCTAACTTCTAACTCCGTTAAATGTAATAACTTTTGTTTTCATGGATGCCTGGAAGTTAAACTTTATAGTTACACCTGGTAAAGCAGCAATGCTGATCGTTTTATTAAAGATGAAAGAATTTAGACAGGTTTTAACTCTCAGTGATGCTGCAGTGTTGTTTGACCTGAAGCATACAGAGTTTAGGACCCAGATTACTCCCAGATTTAAGAGCATCTTAGTCCGACAAATATGACAATAACAACGGCCGCTTGCATGTTCTGCAAAAAAATGTTCTTTGTTGTGTATCTGACGGACAAACACCAAACCAGTTCCACACCACTGAAGTTGCACCATTTTTACAAACCAATTCTGGTTCATCTGTTTCACTCAACAATCGGCCATGTGCGTATGAAAACAAAGGCACTGCGCATGCGCGTTTTACTCCCATTCTATCGCGATATTTCATTTTCCTATCGTTGCCTAACATTATACCGGTATTACCGTGAACGGTATAATATGGCCCAGCCCTAGTTCATTGTCTTGTGCAGGTTTGTGTGGAAGCATGTAGTTGTATAGAAAATATAAAAGATAAAAATCCAAGTATATCCAGCAAAAATAATAAGCTTCCAAGGTTAAGACAGTAAAGCAACCGACTTCACATAATCTTGGAATATACAAGTTGCAGAAAGCTTCTTTAGCAGGCATTGATGTGGCCGGCCTGGTTGCGCTTGCTGACGTGAATGTGCGGCTGCAGAGGATTAAAGACGACGGCTGAGTGGCACTGCAGGTGGCAGGCTGTTCTTGCCGACCTCACCAGAGAGAGAAAATCAAGTTGGCTGTCAGTATGATTGCTGTCACTGCGATGTACCTCCATTATGATGCACCATGTGTATCACGTTTTCACCTTTCACTTCTGCCAGCAGCAGCATTTAGCACACCTCTGTTCTACATTTTTGAGGCATGAGAAGCCTTTAAACAACAAGAGCTCTTAAACCGTCTGACCATGGGGAACACTGGTAACTGAAGTCTGGCACAAATAGCCATAAATAGATGCTTCCGTTACTGACATGAAAAACCTTCTGCTCTAACCAAAAGGCTAGTTCAAGTGAAAGGAAATCTATCTTTGAACCTTTTAAAGTTAATCAAATTAAGCAATTGATTAATTTGTGTCACATTACAGAAAGTACAGTTTTATCACTGATCTGTTCAATATACAGTCGTGAGACTGTATGAATGCAGTCCTGTGAAAAACTAACTACACCCATTAGAATTAAGAGGGTAAGTAGCAGCCAGGTGCTGTTAACAAATGCACTTGATTAATTGATAATCTGCAAGTGTGAGCACCTCTATACTAAAACAGACATTTTGGCAGTTTGTGGGTCTAAAGCATTCAGGTGTGTTAAGACAATACCAAAGGGGAAAGATATAAACAATGATATTATAAAAAAAAAAATCAATTGTGGCTGCCCATTAATCTGGGACGGGTTATAAGGCCATTTTCATACAATCTGAAGTCCATCATTCTACAGTGTAAAAGACAGCTGCCAATGCTCCCTGGAGTCGACACACAAGTTAATTAAATCCGAGGTGAGACTGTGAAATGCTCAGAAAAACTGCAAAAATCTAAGAGCTGCATATCTGTACAGGCCTGAGTTAGCATGTTAAATGTTAATGCTCATAAGAGTACAATTAGAAAAACACTGAATAAGTATGGTTTCCTCAGTTTTTTTTTTTTTACTGAAAAAAGGTCATAGCAACATAGTTTAGGTTTGCAAAGTCTGAATCTGAACAAATCAAAGACTTGTGGAACAACGACAAAGAAGCCAAAGTGGAGATATCTGCCCATAATCTATAGCACCACAGTTGGTAACAACCCACCATGCTGTGGTACTGTCAAGCATGTACCACAGCAGGGGTGATGATTTGGGCTTGTTTTGCAACTTTGTACTCGTCTGAGTATCAAAGTATTCCAGAGTCAACTGTGAGGACGTCTGTGCAACAGCCAAAGGTTGGCACAAGCTGGGGGATGCAGCATGACGAGGAGTCCAAACACAGCAGCAGATCTGCAACAGGATCACTGCAAAGGAAAAACATCAAGGTGTTGCGGTGGCTGCACCTCAACCCGACTCAATGCTGTAATTAGACCCTAAGAGAGCTGTGCATAAACAAATGGTCAGATGCCTCAATGAGATGAAACAATATTCATTGTAAAGAGGACTGAGCAGAAATGCCTCCCCAATGAGAGACTGATAAGCTCATACCAAAAGGATTTTCTTTGAATTATTGCTGCCAAAGGTGATCCTACAAACTTGAATCATGGAGTGTACTTAGTTTTTCACACACTGCTTCCACACTGTGGCTCAGTTTTTGTAAAATAAATAATGACACTGTGTCACATCACATGTGTTTTTGTTCTTCTGACATGTTGCTTATGTAATTTTAAAACCTGATGATTTTTTTTTATTATGTTCTGATAGGTAAAACCAAAGAATTAACAGAAGATGTATTTGCTTTTACCATAACTGTATAAAACCTGATAGATATAACAATTGGCCTGAAACTGTGAGCAACACTTTCCTGATGCTTGAATTGATAGCCTGTGAGCTCCACATGAATCTTTTTCCTCAATATTTTCCTTGCCTACAGGAAGCTTTTAGCTTCTCAGGAAGAGACAACGCCTGCAGTCTCTATCGGACGTCAGTCAGATGAAAAGGGATGTGACTGCAATATTTACAATTTATCACAATGCAGAGACAGCACATAATGGAACAAAAAAACCTCAATGAAAGATTCCTGAGATATAGCTCCTATCTCAAGCATGTTATTGAGAATATTTCTGATTTCCTCCCACTTTGTTTTATATCATTGAAACTCATTTGAACCCATTATACTTCAGACTCAGAATTAATTGCTGTGCACTTGATTTGAATAAACAAGGACATACTTATTATTTTTCCCGTGTCCACAATTAACAAAGAGATGTTCCAAATTGTAAAATGTCTTTGTGTTTAACAAAAAAAAAACAACCCCCCAAAAACACAGGTATACAAACTATCTTCCAATTTCCTCTTGTTCTATTCACTCATAACAGGCTCAGCTGGCTGAAGTCCTGCATGCTGTGTGCTTGAATCACAGGCTGACAATGACACTCACAGACACTAGTGGTCTCACCTTCACCTTGGGTTAAGGCTCTTTTTTAGAAAATGCAGGCAGGAAAGAAATGCTTGGTGCTTTGATGAACAGCAGCTGCAGCAATGGAAGAATGAATAGGAAAAATGCTGTGTGGGATTATAATGATGGTGCTTGAATTTACCGTGTTTATTGTTTCCCATGCAAACAAATGAAATGTGGACCGACTTGGGGGCAAAACTGTACATGCATTTATTAGCGTGACTGACTTGCTAAACACTCTGCATTAATATTTAAAAACAAGCTCACTGAGCATTAATTAAAACTGAAAGAGATTATCATAAAAGCATTCTAGATATATCCCATTTATTAAGTTTTACAGTTTTAGAGAGAGAACCCCCAAAATTTGATGATTTCCGGTGATTGAGTGCTTGGCAACTGTGGGGAGAGAGAACTCCTTTTTAACAGGAAGTCTATGTAGGTCACAGGTGTCGAACTCCAGGCCTCGAGGGCCGGTGTCCTGCAGGTTTTAGATGTGTTCTTAAAGGCTAAATTACCTCCTCAACATGTCTTGAAGTTCTCTAGAGGCCTGGTAATGAACTAATCATTTGATTTAGGTGTGCTGACCCAGGGTGAGATCTAAAACCTGCAGGAGGCCTGGAGTTCAACACCCCTGGCGTAGGTCCTCAATCATCCACATCATTGTGGTCTTAATCACTTTAGTTGAAAGAAACCGTTTCACCTCTCATCCAAGAGCCTTTTTCAGGTCAAAAACTGATGGATTAAAGATTTAACCCCTAGTGAGACTATCACCTTGGAGGTGGTGCCACGAGTCATTGGCCCCACCTTGTTACCATGTCAGTCAACCACAATTCATAAGACAGATGTGAGTGGGGGTTGAATTGACTGGAAGGGTTCTCCAGATTGAGTTGTAGGGGGCTGATAGTTGGTGTCGTATGTTGTAAAAGAGGGCACCACCTTTGTTTTCACTCCTCACTCAAACCATTTTGGTCAAAAAATGTGAACATTCACACTCATAAAATCGTCTTTTCTTCATTAATTGCGGATGCACAGCTTAGTCCTGTTCACTTGTGTCTTACATTTGTGGTGCATGCACTTGGCCTCTCCTATGTTCTGTATGTCCAAACTCTACTCACTGCATTGCGCAGCTTACACAACACTGTCCATCTAGTGTTCAGGTGTTTTTGTCCTCTGGGATGAACTGGGATGGAGTTTCTCTGACAAACCCGCTAAATAAAAAGTATTACTCTACCTGTTGTTCTGTTTCCTCTGGTTAATGTCTCAGATTTTTGTCATGCTTAATAAAGACCCAGTTGGGATAATAGCATGCTTTGAGCACTCTCTTAATGATTGTGCTAATTTTCTTTCCGTTCTGCCTTGCAGGGAACGTTTTCTGCCAAATGGCATAAGGTCCTGATAACCTCAAGTCTGTGTTCAAGTTAGTGGTGGGAGTCAAAGAGCAGGTGCTGGCCTGTATTTGGGTTTCTGGCAAACTTCAAAGTCCAGGCTATCGTCCTCCCCAAAGTACACAGCACAGTCCAGGAGTGATAACCTGTTTTCTTTGGTATCCTCCCTGGTGAGCACATTAACTCAGTGAACAGAAACAAGTTCTGCAGGGAGGATACCGAAGAATCATGATTAGGGAACAAGAAGTCCGCTAAGCTACTGAAACTCAGGATTTAGGTGAGGACAAAGGCAAAAGCTTTGACACTGAGCTCACAGCTTTGACAAAACCCAACCACACTCACTCTGACTTATTCTGTGTTAAATGTGACTCAGTACAATATCTGCCACAAACTTTAATAAACCTCTTTCTGAGATTCTGCAGTATGAATAGTAAATTCCTATAAATGCGAAAGGCCAGCTGCAAAATTAACTGGATAGTAAATATCGGCTGTAGGCACAAGAGGGAATTGTCTGGAACCAACTATTAGTAAATCTGGGACTTTGAATAATAACATAAAACCCATTTTATGTCGCATTCATTTTGTTTAACTTAAAATCACATTAAGTCTGAGTAACCCTTGGATGCAGGGTAAAGCACCACCTACCTATAAAGCATTTCCCTTGTTAGCTTTGTAGCTGACAGATAGTAATGGGTATTATCGGCTCTGGTAACCCTCTTGTATACTTCCTACCCCTGCTGTATACCAGTCGGCTGTAGCCTTCGCTCCCACTGACAGCTCCGTTAAAATCTCCTCTCACAATCAGTTCAACACACCCTGTTATTTTATCCGTCACTGCAACATTTTATTGACAATTCACAGATGTAGTTGCCACATCGCCGTGAATCTCTTCGCATATGCATGGCCCATCAGGCATAGAAAAACTAGAGAAGCTGCTAAAATCACAGGTAATGTAACTTACTTAAACCTGCAAATTGAACCCAACAGAATTCACCTTACTTCTTACTGAAAATGTGCTGAAGCATTTGAGATGATTAAAGGAAATGTCAAAATTAGAGTCTATCTACCTAATCCTTAATATTTTCGGAGGCTTCAAGGAGCAATTTATCCTACTTGAGCTATAATTTGGAGAATTTATTTTTTGCCATCCTTTGCCTGTTCATTGTGAAACCATCCCTACACATGGAGGTGGCCTAAGATGAATTCGGTAGCCTGAAAGACTCTTGACTTTACCCACAGAGAAGTCTGTTAATTTTCCATGGTCTGGTGGTCTAATATATCACTCTCTGGATCTAAAGGTCAGATGTGATTCAAATCCAACCAAATAAGAGAAACTATATTTTAACCTAATGACTTAAAAAATTGTCTCTTTCAGCACAAAGGCTGCTCTTTGTTACCCATTTGAAGGGAACGCAAAGAGGTTTGTGCAGTCATATATACTTTGTAACAGCATCAGCTCTTTTCAGTAACTCAAAAAATAAGTTTTATAAAACCATGCCTACTGTATATAAGAAAAAGATTTATCCACCTGACAGGGATCACAGCTTTTCAGTACAGTAGCAGCAAAATGTAAGCCCTGATTCATAAACATTTGCCTGACAGTGGTGCTAAAAATGTTTTAACTCGATGAAAACTGCATTTATATTTTATCTTTGCATACGATCCTACGTTTATTTGCATATTCATTAGTGGTTATATGGCAAATATACTGCAGTGTGCTTTAAAACTACCAAGGCAGCATGCTTAAATGAAACACAAACCAGGGAGTGATGCCATAAGATAGAAATAACCTGTGATGTCACACAAAGCAAGGATTAAGTAAAACAAGAACGCTCTATGTGTTGGTATGTGTTCTGTTGTGTTACGATGGCCTGAGCCAACCACACTATCTATCAATATTCATGGGAGAGCTCAGGCAGAGAAGTCCTTACTGTGCTGTGAGGTCTAGTCAGCTGTGAGTGGAGCCACCGTGACACAGACGGCATGTGGGTACCGCTGTGACTTAAGAAGATGGAGGGGTCGCCCAATGCTGCAGCCAGGATGGATGATGAGTGTATTTGTGTGACTGCAGGGGGACGAGACAATTTTAGAGGCTCTGCGAGAACTTATAGGCAATTTTGTGTCTCTCACTTGGTGCGGCATGTTATTTTTAATCACACTGTGCTCATCTTTGTGAATTAGCAATTACAAAGGGATTGCCCACTTCAATTTGGGTAATGGACTTTTTGTCATTGAAGGAAGTAGCTGTTCAGTGCATCCCTCTTTATAGATTTCTTACCCTTGTGTCAGATCAGGCTTTTACCCCAACATTAGGGTAACGAGCTGCTGGCCACCTGCACTAGACGCGTCTCCTCCTTCCTGCCGCCACAACCACAGAGTGCATCTTCAACCTCATTGTAGCTGCCCACTTGGAATTACCACTCGTGACGCAGAGAGCTTCGACTGATGCAACTTTATTCTCTCCTCTTTAAACCACCGACAATATGGCACCGTGAAAACTATAAAGATGCACAAACAAATACCATTAAACATTCAAGTAGAAAGTGCAGAAATGTTCGCATTTTACTATAGAAAATTATTTTGATTAACCCAAATAGTGATATTGACATAAATCAATAGTTTTTAAACTATTTATGTTACAGCATTTAATAAAATGAATTAACAACAACCTTTCTGTGTCTTAAATACATAAACAATCGTTTGCAATCATTAACCAACCTCTTTCTGCTTCCAAGGGTGCTAATCATGCTGAATCAGCTAGCCAACCTCCTCCATGCGCATCTCTTAGCCAGTCTTTCCACACCACAAACAAATGACATGCATACACAATAAAAAACGAATTCAACCACATTGAGTAAACTTTCAAAGTTATAGCATGTGACAGATAAATAAAACACATAGTTTTGCATGAGTACCCTCAAAAACAAACGCTTTTACTCACTCTGAAGCAACGTGTTTGCGTCGCCTCACCGAGAACAGAACAGGAAGTCTGACACAATAAAAGAGGAAGTGCTAAGGTACTCTTCAAAATAAAAGTGCAAAGTAAAGTGGCTTTGCCGGCATTTACACTCCCACCAAATCCTGATACAATGAACGAACAAATTCACAAAGCAAGTGAGTTGTACAGGATTTCTTATACTAATAGATGGATGACTGAATTGAACTATTAGAGGTATACAGGTAAGTGTACTTTATGCATTGAGGTAGTGTATAAACATAACTATTATTGTCTTAACATATTTTGTTTTATTTAATTCTCAAGGAGTAGTACTAGTTTTTGGATTGGTCTCTCAATAATTGAAGGTTTAGAAGGGGCATCTTGCTTTCTTTGAGGCTTTCTCTCTCCAACTCGCACTTTAACTCGACGGACTAAGCCATCATGGTCTTGAAAGGTCTCCACAACTCGACCTAGTTGCCAATGGTTTCGTGGGAGATTGTCGTCCTTGATAACAACGATATCATTGACTTTGAGGTTACGCCGAGGTAAGTGCCATTTTTGCCTTGTTGATATGTTGAGCAGATACTCCCTTTTCCAGCGGCCCCAGAACTGTTCAATAAGGTATTGGACTCTTCTCCATCTTTTTGTAGCATACAAATCTTCTTTCATGAACACTCCGGGGGGTGGAAGAGCAACCTTTGTTTTCATCGTGATGAGATGATTCGGCGTTAAAGGTTCCAGTGCATGAGGATCGTTGATTCCGTCAACTGATAATGGGCGACTGTTGACAATAGCCATGGCTTCATATAGCAGCGTTCTGAGGGAGGCATCATCAAGCCGACCTGGGCACTGTGCGAAGGTTGCATTCAACACATTCCTAACCGTTCTTATTTGCCTTTCCCAGACACCTCCTGCATGGCTGGCAGAAGGGGCGTTGAAGACAAATTCGCACTGTTTTTCAGATAAGAAGGTCTCCAATTGCTTGGCGTCGCATTGCTTAAGTGCTTCCTTGAATTCGTTCCTAGCACCAACAAAGTTAGAACCTTGGTCACAGTGTAATTGTTGGACAGCTCCTCTAAGACTGATGAAGCATCTCAATGCATTGATGAAAGAGTCTGTTGACAAATCTTCAAGCATCTCAATATGGACAGCTCTTGAATACAGACACGTGAAAATCAGACCATATCTTTTGTGTTCTTTGCGTGCTGTCTTCACAATGAACGGGCCAAAGCAGTCCATGCCGCTAAATGTGAAGGGTGCTGAGGCTTCAAGACGTTCTTTAGGGAGTTCAGCCATTCGCTGGCTCTCTGTAGGTCGTCGAAGTTTCCTGCAAAGCACACAGGTGTGTATCATTTTGGCCACCAGCTTGCTCCCACCAATGACCCAGAATCCATTTGCTCTAAGCTCCATTTGTGTCTGGCTTCGACCTTGATGGCATGTCTTAGCATGGTAGTGGGACACAATGAGCTTGGTTATATGACTGTTGCTTGGTACGATGAGTGGATGCTTCACTTTGTGGCAAAGAGACGACCACTTTAATCTCCCACCAACGCGCAAGAGTCCATCAGACCAGATGGGGTCAAGACTGAAGAGAGAGCTTGAGTTTGGAAGGTCACCTTTGGCTTGAAACGTTTTTATTTCATGAGGGAAGGCGTGCTGCTGTACGATCTTTATCACTGCTTCAGCAGCCTTCTCACGCTCCTCGATCGTCACATGTTCAGTATGCTTTTGTTGAGATCTCAGTCTTTTGATTCTTGCAACCACCTTTATGAGTTTTGTCCAAGATGAAAACTGATTCAGACGATCGAGAATATCATTGAAGGTACTGACGTCAGTTGCGAGCACCTGAATTGTCTTGACTTCGGGATCACCAACAAGTAACTCAGCTGGAGTGCTAGGTGTTAGACGTAACTCACGTTCCCAGAGAAACTTTGGTCCTTGCAGCCAGTTTGTAGAGTGGATGTCTGAAACATGAAGCCCTCTGGATGCATGATCCGCTGGGTTTTCTGAGGTGTCCACATAATACCATTGATTGGGATTGCTGTTGTCTCTAATGAGTTGAACACGGTTTGCGACAAATATGTGGAACCTGCGAGCGTCATTGTTGATGTAACCAAGTACCACTTGGGAATCGGTCCAGAAGAATTCATCATCAATTTTCATGTCAAGCTCAGCCTTTAACAGGACGCTTACTTTTGCAGAAACCACCGCTGCTGCGAGTTCAAGCCTCGGGATACTTGTGACCTTTGAGGGTGCCACCCTTGCCTTTCCCATCACAAGGCTGCAATGAACCTCGTCTTTGTCATTTTTATATCTCAGGTAAGAACATGCACCATATCCTAAGCAGCTGGCGTCCGAAAAATGGTGTAGCTCTACTCTGACAATGTTTTGGAAGTCGTGTGGGTGGTAACATCTTGGAATTGAGACCTCCTTCAACTTGAAAAGACCATTTATCCATTTCTCCCACCGTGGCTTCACATCTTCTGGGAGTGGGTCGTCCCATCCAATGCCTCTGTGACAAAGCTCTTGTAGGATAAGTTTTCCACTTAGGCTGAATGGAGCGATAAATCCAAGTGGATCGTAGAGTGAAGCAATGACGGACAAACAACCACGGCGAGTCGAAGACTGATCTTTCAGGCTGATGTTAAAACTGAAGGTGTCGTCCTCTATTGACCACTGAATGCCAAGAGCGCGTTCTGAAGGGGATGGGTCAAACCCACGAGGTTCAATGGTTGCTGCTCTTTCAGAAGGGTCTAAGTTGGAGAGAGCAGCTTCTTCATTTGAGTTGAATTTGTGAAGGCGCAGGCCTCCTTTTCTGCACAACTCTTGTGACTGAATGATCAGTTCTTTGGCTTCCTCAACTGATGAAACGCTGGCTAATCCATCATCAACGTAGAAGTTTTTCTCCACAAAGGCTGATGCTAGAGGATAGTCGGTTTGATGTTGTCGTGCAAGATGCTTTAAACCGAAATTGGCGCATCCTGGAGATGATGCAGCTCCAAACAGATGAACTGCCATTCTGTACTCCTGAGGTTCTTTCTCCAAATCACCTTCTTTCCACCAGAGGAATTTCAGATAGTTTCTGGATTCAGGGGTGACAGCAAATTGATAGAACATTCTTTCAATGTCACAGATTACGGCCACGGCTTCTTTCCGAAATCTGCAAAGCACTCCAACCAGAGGGTTGATAAGATCAGGTCCAGTTAATAGGGTATCATTCAGAGAGACACCATGGGATTTGGCCGAACAATCAAAAACAACTCTTAGTTTGTCCGGCTTCCTGGGGTGATAGATTCCATGATGTGGTAGGTACCACTCGGTCTGCCCCTGAGATGCTGTTGGAGCAGGCTCTGCATCACCCCTGTTGATGGTTTCTTCCATGAATGTTCGGTACTGATCGTAGTATTGTTTGTTGGCCTTTAGTTTTTTCTTGAGACACTGTAGACGTACCGTGGCTAACCTCTTGTTGTTTGGCAGGTTGGGTGGGCTGTTCCCTTTGAAAGGGAGAGGCATTTCGTAATGTCCGTCTTTCCTTTGTGTGATGTGATTACTGAGGAACTGTATGAAATGGACATCTTCTTGGGACACATATTTGTTCTCATAGGTTCTCTCAGCAAAATCTGATTCCAGGGCTTTTAGAACATCTGTCGCTGATGGAACAGGCAACTCTTTTACTGTGAGCCGATGCACAAAGCTTTGGTTTCCTTGTCTGTCTAGGTGGGGGTTTGATGAGCCAATTATACTCCATCCTAGTTCTGACCTTTGTGCGAAGGGTTCATGCTTGTCACCTATGATGACTTCAAGAGGAGCCAGCGCAGATGGACAGTCATATCCAATCAGGAGCCCTACATCACAATCTTGGAGAGGCGGCAACTTTTCCGCCAAGCTTCTGAGATGAGGCCACAGTAATGCTGTTTCCTTTGTTGGGATGTACGACTTGTCCACTGGGATAAAGTCGCGGCTATAAGCCTGTTGTAGTTGGATACAACTCTCAGAGTGGAGTCCTCTAACTTGTAAACCATGAACACTCTTACTCGAGATGACTGTGTCAATAGCCGTCATGGTACTGAGTTTCAGTTTTACTGGTTGGACATCCACATTCAGCTTATCAAGTATGTCCTCCAAGACAAATGTTGAGTCACTTTGTGTGTCTAGCAATGCATAGGTGAGTATTTCTCTCTGTGGTTCTTGTACAGAAGACACAAAGACTGGGACAATACTTGAGGTAGCCGAAACGCGTTGTGTTGATGTATGAGACATGACCTTGTGTGTTTCCTGGTTTACAGGTTCTTCCTTGGGAGTGGAGCTATTTGTTACTGCTTCTGCAGGGTTTCGCTTTCTGTTTTCGTGCAAGCAGGTTGGATGACGACGTTCACAAATGTTGCACGTGTGTCGCCTTTTGCAATCTTTGGTGATATGACCTTTTCTTAAACATCCAAAGCAGAGCCGGTTTTCATGGATGAATGCCCTTTTATCTTCAACACTCTTAGCTGTAAAGATGGGACACTTTGAGATTCCATGAGTTTCACTTTTACAAACAGAACAAGGTGATTTTGGTTTACTAATGTTTGTGTCTTGTTTCTCCTGAGCGGAACTCTTTGGTTGCATGTTTGTGTTGAAGACTTTGGCTCTCTTTGGGATTCGATCATCTACAGGTTTGAAATTCATCAACAGTGGAGAAGCTATCGGGTTGCAAGCTATCCGTGCTTCTCTACTCAGGAAGTCTGTGAAGCATGCAAGATTTGGATAGGTGCCACATTCGTCAAGTTCATCTACAACAATTCGACTCCACTTGCGCACGATCCATTCTGGCAGTTTTTTGAGCAATTTGTGATTTTCTTCACAATCGTTTAGGATAGCTAGTCCTTTGACGTGTGGGATTGCTTCAGAGCATCCTTTGAGGAAATCAGCAAACTCTCGTAGCGCTAGTGGGTCATTTGCACTGATTTTCGGCCATCTCATGAGTTTATCACGAAATGCTTTCTGTATAATGAATGGGTTCCCATATCTGTCCTCTAAGACCTTCCATGCTCCCTTGTATGCATTTTCTGAATCTTGGTAAAAGAAACCTTCTACCGCTTTGCGTGCTTCTCCTGCGAGATAATTTTTCAGATAAAACATCTTCTCGCTTGCTGGAAGGGGTTTTCGGTCAATCAGATTAATGAATGACATTTTCCAATCGGTGAACTGCAAAGGGTCCCCACTGAATGTGGCAGGCTCAGGAACTGGCAAGCGATTCATACTTAATGAGCTAGCGATTGCTTGTGCTAAGCTGACAGACTCCTGGGTCGTTGTCATTTCTGGAATTGCTTGGTGGGGTTGGAATGATGCGGCATTTGGATTCAGCTGAGGTTCAATTTGCCTTCTGTAGCAAGCAGAGCTAATTTTACTATCAATTTCCCCGTTGTGGTTCTCAAACCCTTCAAGGCTGTTGTACGCCTTCACGCGAGCTATTGCTATAGCAACTTCTTTGTCTGCTTGTAACTGCTGTAGTTTTGCTCTTTCTTGTTCCAACTGTTGTTGCATTTCCACCTCTTTTAGTTTAATTTCTGACAACATTTTTGCCTCTTTGAGTTTCCATTCACTTTCTAACTTGTGAAGATGTGCTTGCTGTGCTTGAATTTCTTCCATAGCCTTTGATTGCTCCAGCTTGGCAGCAAGCTCTGCTTCTGCATCTACTCTACTGTTGCGGGTACAGGATGAGCCAGAGTGACGGCTCAATTGCTCTGACAACTCTATAGAGCTTGCAGTTTCTGTCATGCTGTTGCCAAAAACAGACCCATATTCGTTCTTGCTTAACACTTCTCTTACTCTTTCTTTCTCAAGATGGTTATTATATTCCTCATGAACAGTCTTTAGACGGTCACTTATGAGGTTACATACCTCCTTTGTTAGCGTAACACAGGCGTCCATTTTGTTGACAATGTCAGGTGTGGTGTTACTGTTACGCAGGATAGGTTCATACTGTGAACTTACAGCGTCGTGCTTTGCTTCAATGTTTTGCTGCAGTTTATTAAGGTTTTCTGCTGAGCAGAGGGATTTTAGTTTTGTTCTAGTTTCCCTTGCTACGAGCTTCCAAGAGTTATAAGTCTTGTTGAATGATTTTTCACGCTTTCTGATATCGTGCTTTTGCATCTCTAGGCCTTTCTCTGTTAATTTTCTCTCACGTGAGCTAGATTTGCATGGTGCGTTTATAGGGTTGTCTGTTTCTTCTTCTGATGAGCTGGATTCACATGGTGCGTTTGTGGGGTTGTCTGTTTGCTCTTCCGGTAGTGACATTTTGTTTCTGTAGCTGCCTTAAGTCGATTGTAGCTTTGATTGCCTTACTGCCTGACTATACTTTAAAGCTGTAGTTAATCTTTACCACAGAGTAACGCTGTGTCAAACATTTACTGATTATGGACATTCAAAGGTATGTTTAGCGTAAGACAGCAACAACAAATGTTCATAAATTAGCTAATGAGCTTCACCTTTTAAACCTTTTCATAAACAGACATCCTGTGAATTATTATTCCACAAAAAACACATTTCGCTCACCAAGAAACATTAACCAGATTCAGGAATATTATGTGTTGGCAGTCCATGAATTAATTTGGCCTCGTAACATTATTTAAAGAGTTTCTAGTTATGCATTAAGCTTGTGCATGTGTGTAAGCAGTCCCGTGTTTCTTCTTGGTAGTCAATGTCTCTTTCAGTATCTGGAGTCTTGAGTTTTAGTATGCTGTTCTTTCTAACCTTGCGAGTGCAGTTTGTGGATGCGAGTGGAATCAGCTGGCTGGTAACAGGTTGGTAGCTGGATCTCTGATGAAATGGTGTCAGGTTCTCTGCAGGGATGGCAGGTCTCTTGCAGTCAAGGAGTTTTCACTGTAGCTGCCCACTTGGAATTACCACTCGTGACGCAGAGAGCTTCGACTGATGCAACTTTATTCTCTCCTCTTTAAACCACCGACAATATGGCACCGTGAAAACTATAAAGATGCACAAACAAATACCATTAAACATTCAAGTAGAAAGTGCAGAAATGTTCGCATTTTACTATAGAAAATTATTTTGATTAACCCAAATAGTGATATTGACATAAATCAATAGTTTTTAAACTATTTATGTTACAGCATTTAATAAAATGAATTAACAACAACCTTTCTGTGTCTTAAATACATAAACAATCGTTTGCAATCATTAACCAACCTCTTTCTGCTTCCAAGGGTGCTAATCATGCTGAATCAGCTAGCCAACCTCCTCCATGCGCATCTCTTAGCCAGTCTTTCCACACCACAAACAAATGACATGCATACACAATAAAAAACGAATTCAACCACATTGAGTAAACTTTCAAAGTTATAGCATGTGACAGATAAATAAAACACATAGTTTTGCATGAGTACCCTCAAAAACAAACGCTTTTACTCACTCTGAAGCAACGTGTTTGCGTCGCCTCACCGAGAACAGAACAGGAAGTCTGACACAATAAAAGAGGAAGTGCTAAGGTACTCTTCAAAATAAAAGTGCAAAGTAAAGTGGCTTTGCCGGCATTTACACTCATAACTTTTGTTTTCAGAAAACTTTCAGAAACCTTTATCTTATTATCATGCCTTCAAGGATTATTGTATTCATTTATACTGTTGTAAGAGTGGATATACAGTAATGGTTTCCAAACAAAGATGCCTTCAGGCAGCTTTTTTTTGTATTTGCAGGTACATTAAATTACTGTGAGTGATTATTCAAGTTACCTTTGTGCTATTTTATGTGTCAGATGTCAGTAATTTTTTGCAGGAGTTTGATTCAGTCTTGCCTAAGTTCAGAGATATAAGTGCGATCCCCACGCAGGGAACAGGGAAGCTGGGTTCCCTGTTCCTAGCTCCCAGCTAAAATGTCCAGGCTTAGTGGCTTAAAGTTACATGGTCACTTTATTTGGTAGGCTGATGTTAACACAGGCTGCTAGACATTTGCTAGGTCTAACATCACCTAATTCAAGCATTTCATCTCTGTTTTTGGAGCGTTTTCAGTGCAATTACCCAGCAAACGATACGTCTTCTTGTAGTTAATTGTTAACAGAGTACATTCAAGAAGTCTGCACTGATTTTTGTGTGAGTGAAATTCCATCCATCCATTTTTTTTCATCTAAATCAGGAGGGCGGACTGGAGCCTGTCTCAACTATCATTGGCAGTTACTTGCAGGGTACACCCTGGACAGGTCCAATCCATCACAGATATATCACATTAAGTGTGCCCTAAGCATCCTTCGAAGGACGTGGCCTATCACGAGGAGCCGAAGTGAGCGGTTAAATGGGATGGTCTAGCCTACGATGCACCGCTTCTGTTGCCTAGCAGCTACAGACCTTATCATTGCTCAACTTAGATATAGGAGAAAATCTTCATTTTGCCTCATTTGTTTTTACTTTTACTAGAGGAAATTAAGATGTCTGTGATCTGTCTGAGGCTGAGAGACTATAGTCACATAAAAACAAGACTGTTAGCCAAATGTAAAACGTTAGCTTGTAAACAACAGCTAGCTAATGTCATTTATGCGACTGGTGTCATTACAATATAATTTGAATAATATAAAGGGGCCTACATTGACAATGTTATATATATTTTTAATCAAAAATGACAAGTGGTGCAGTTTAACTCAGATGACTCATACTGAGCTTCAGTAAAAGTTTAAGATACATTTCCATTTCATATCATTGAATATCATCACTGCTCTATCTCAGCGATAAAAAATATTGTTAATATAGCGCAACCTACATTTGTCTGAAAGCTTTACTTATTTATATCTTCTGTCTTTCCCCAGGCTGTCGGACTACTTTACTACGCCCCCTTACTTCGATCACTACTCGATTAATGTGTTACAATAAGGCACTTACTTATACAGGCTATAATAGCTTTGCACACTGGACGGAATATAAGCATTTTGCACATCATGATCCACCTACATATTGCATTTGCTCCCTTCTTGCTCATAACATTTACATATTTTTCAAATTCTGATTTGTATCCTAATAATATCTGTAGGCAGTTGGTATATATTCCTATTGTGTGCACTTATACTAATATTTATATGGCTATGTATGTATTGCATATACTATTCTATATTTTATTTCTGTGTCACTATTTTATTACACTGTGACACCGAAACAAATTCCTCCTGGTTTACATTTAAGCGCAGTATCCCGTAATTTTAGCAAAAGTTATAAAAAGAATTAACAAGATGTGACCATTTTATGTTTCTCATAAAGTGAAGGACAAATTGATGATCTTAATATTTCTTTACTGAGTTATAAAATAATTTCATAACTACCATGACAGGGACAGCAAACCATTCACACCAACAGACAGTTAATAGACAAGTAAGCACATGTTATTTCTATATTTAAAAGCTAAATGCTAATTACCTTAAAAATCAAACTCACAAACTTACCCAACATGCATAGCGGTTCCAGCCCAGGACCTTATTGCTGTAAATCAACAGTGCTAGCTACACAAAGTGAAAGTCTAGCAATATTTTATTTAAAAGTTAGCAAATGTTAGCAGCTATTGTCTGAATGCTACAGCAATACAGATGGATGGGCTCTGATAACCAAGCTAGCTTTTCTTAGCTTATAACTCAACACTTCACTGCTCCTGTCCAAACATCCAGCTGCAAAAGATGAAAGTGCTTAAACCAGGCGTCAGAACCTCTAATCTACAAACCAATGGATGTCTTCGCCGTGACTTTCTCTGTGTCGTACTGTATACAAGCATCCATCCATCCATGCTTCCTTGCAGTTAGTTTCACAGCCCCCTCTTGATATACATTTGATGGTAGTGAAATGCAAAGTAGTGACGCACTCGAAGAAGAAAACACTAAGCACGAAAACAATACGCACGACAAATATTTAGTGAGTCAGCTTGGTAAATATTTCATGTTTCTGGGAGAAACATATAAAATTGTATGTCATGTTTATTTCGGATTGTAATATTCTCAGTCTCTCCATAATCAATGTTTTGACTCTTTGAATAATGCAATCATCTATGGTTCTAACACATGCAACACAATACTTCAGAAAATCTGCAGGAAAACACCAACCCACACTTGCAGGGTTTATTCCGCAGTGTGTGTTGCCACTAGCCCCGCTGTGGAGAATCGGCGTGTTTGTCTACAAAAGCATGCATTGTGTTCACAATTAACCAGCCTGACAGACTTGTCAGCAGTCTTCAGGGACGTGACAGGCGGCGTGGAGTTGTGAATGGGAGAGGGGGCGGGTACAGGGAAGCAGACGCAGCTCTCCTGCCGGAGGAGCGCACACAGAAAAGCGCAATCCGATGGAGCGTAGGCGGTTTACCTCACACACCTAAACACGCGTAAACATACGCACTCACTTCTCCTCAAACACCTAAACCAGTCTCCAAAGGAGGTTGTTTTTTTTACCCAAAGAGAATAAAAAAAATCTAAGGACAGGATGGATTCTGCACAGCTGCTCCTTCTGGTGTTGTGCGGATACCTGCCAAAAGTAAGTCTCTGTCTCTCTTCATACTGAAACCATTAATTTATACTTTTACTACAGGCATATTAGATTAAATCCGCTGTTGGACTCTTAAAAAACATTTTCGAGTGTGTTTAATGTAATAAAACAAAAACTCTTTTACTTCTATTTTACTTTTCCTGCTCTATGATATTTCCTGTTCATCTCCTCGTAAGACATCTGGCTTTAGAAAGATAAACTAGGCTGCTTTCACCCAGCAATATATGTGTGGTTGGGTAATTTCAGTAGCTGGCAACGTGAACAGTTGGCTTTTAAAAAAAAAAAAAAAAAAACCGTGAGTGTAGTAAAATAAAAAGTCCTCTAAATTCTTAAAGATCGCACATGATAGTGGCTCAGATCAGAAACCTTTGTGTGTGAAATCCACCAGCCTGGCTGCTTTTTACTTTGTTCCTCCGCCTGTTTGATTTATTGTATACAAGTGGACACCTCATACAGGGCTCCCCACTATTTTCATCCATTCTCCCAGGTGGATGAGTGGAGTAATTTACCTAGGCTCTATTTTTACTACTCTAGTAAATAGTTGTAGTCTCTCTAGGTTTATATAATTACATAGAAAGCCTTTGAGCATTGCCACCTGGCAATAAGTCACCTTTTAGTGGCACTCAGTGTTTCTGCAGGGAGTTTTTCTAAGCCTGCACTGTGAGTGATGGATGCATAGGCTTTCCCGCATCTCCTTAAAATTACACTCACTGTAGACGTAAGCAGGAGTGAGGCATGAGTCTCTGCTGGTCTGCTCGGTTGTACCTTTCGGTCCTTTTGTGAGCAACAAACCGAAGCGCCGTCAGGTTTTGCCTCATTTTTCAGAAATGTTATGTCAATTTCACTTCAGTTTTATTTTTTTTACTACACAATAGCACCGGTTCACAACAGTCAATATTTGAGAATATTTGGAATGTGAAGAGGGCTCTCACTGCATTTCAGTAACTGAGGGCAGAGGTTTGCTCGTTATTCATCTAATCTCTGTCAGGAACCTGTAGTTTCAGCGAACTGAAGAGGCTTTTTGTTACAATTTTCAGACATGTGGGAGAGAAAAGAAATAGACAAATATCTACTAATAGTTATAATTTTGTGCTGATCTGAGTCATCTGTCCCTGAAGCACGGCTTCCTCAATGCTTTCCACAGAAGCTCTTATCAGGCAGACTACACTGTGAACATCTACTGTATTTGCCTGTGTGAGAATTTCTCCCCGCTCACCTCTCATGACTCTTTGATATCAGGCTCAGCCTGACGTTTTAGCTTAGCCAGATGTGTGATTAGTTGACATACTTTATTGGCTCATATGCCGTATATTTGTCTCTTTTTTTCCCCCTAAGTCCTTAGATGGCTGCTTTATAATAACACACCGTGACATGTTTCATCAATATGAATATGTCCAATAAGGAGTTGTGGTGCTGAGTGAAGTGAAGAAAGTGGTTAAAAAGGGTATGTTAGTGGCTGGATGTTGCTGTTATTGATTTAACCGAATGCAGATGGGAGAAGGAGAAGAGCAGGGACAGGGATGAGAGGTGGTGGTGGGAGGTGAGGATGGGGGCAATAATGATTTCTCTTCCTTGTCTCTCTCTGAATATGAAACCAGTCGAGAAAAACCTTAAGGAACTTTTCTTCCAAATAATCACAGAAACCCATTTACGCTGTGGGGTGGTGTGGGAGGTGCAGCACAAACGTATTTTATTTCTTCAAACAGTTTCCGTTCCGATGCGTGAAAATGACTTTTCTGTTTTGGTTCAAGTGTGTAAAAAAAAAGCAAATATATTCTCTGCCTTAATATCCTTATGTGTCTGTACCAGTGGCTGAATGTAACTAAGTACATTTACTCAGGTGCTGTTTTGAATTTTATGATAATTTAAATCTCTACTCCATCTCAGAGACAAATATTAATATTATGTATTTGTCCATAAGCTTTAGTGGCATATTAAAACTATCATATTCCTCCTCTCACGTCGAGGCAAACCGCAAATCGCCAAATTTGGAGATTTTAAAATTAAATCAGGCTGAAGGATATAGTGTTCCTTTGTTGGCTGACAATTCTTTTTAAATATTAGCAGGTTATAAATGTAAAATAAAGCTAGAAAATGCAGAAAACAGGACTTTGAGATGCATAGTTCTCACAGGGCTCTGATCCTACAAACACATGGTGCAGATTAAACCGTCCGACAGTTTATGAAGTTCAAAATAGCTCAACCTTAAATTTCTGCAGCAGTAAAATTCAGCAAACGCATTAATGAATCAGTTATATTACCCCTAAAACATCATGGAAGATAGTAAAACACTTTTACTTGTGGAGTATTTCAACAGTAGTATCATATTGCTTCTTAAAGTAAGCAAGTGAAGGCACTGAATACTTCTTCCACCACGGGCTCTTAAAGTTTAGAGATGTTTCCACTCTCTCTGCAGTCACACAGTAAGTTAGCATTTCCAAACTTTGACTGCGTAAAAATAGAAATGAAAATATCTGTAGCATTATAGGATTACTTTCAAAGGATAAGCATAAAGAATGCTTCAGAAATAACGGTGTGCAAACAAAAACAGTTGTCTAAGGAAGCAGAAGGCCACAAGAATGCAGTTCAAAGCAGGCCTATATTTCTAAACGTGCATGTAATATGATCTTTTTTAAATACTAGCACGTGCAGATATTACGGTATTGTTTGGTCTCTTCATGCTGTTGGCAAACTGTAATACTTAATCACATTGAAAAAACAGGGGTTGTAAATCTTATTTATATAAATAAGTAAAAGATAAATATGAGGCCTATTGTATAAAAATTAATCCCTGCAACACTCAAAGCCTGCTCTATTATATAAATCTGGCTGTAGTCTACTATTGTGTTGTCCATTATGTAGCCTCTTATGGCAACACAGTGGCATCATAATATGTCATGTCATAGTTTTGTGCATATAAATTAGATGTTGCTGTGCTGGATGTAAAATAAAACAATGATTTTTCGGGATGTTATAGGTGCACGGACATTAAAAGTTATTCATTTGAGCCCATTGGTAGGTGGTTGCTAGGCAACAGGATTACATCATATATGTAATATTGATAAGAACCTTCTGTGGCCGGAGAGGTACCTGTGTGTCAAGTTTGGTTGTTCAGCTCCTGATTGTGTTGGAGGAGTTTGTGGACCAACAAACAAACAAACAGACAAACAGACGTTTGGCCCATTAGGATGTACATGGAGAAAACTGCGCTGTGAAAGACTGATGTGAAATATTCCAAAATTTTAGCTTTATTTATCAAAGATTGTATTTCACAAATACCGCACAATTGATGAAAGCTCACTCTGAACTGATCATAGAGCAACAAGTTGTGTTAAAGCAGAGCTGCTTTGGGTTATTGGTTACAGATATGTGGCAGCAGCTACTCCGTCAGCTAATTTTGGCACTTGTACTGGCAACTGGAAACGGCACTGCATAATTGGAACCACATAAATCCACAGCCTGATGTTTGATCATTCAGAAACAACATGATAATCACTCAAGCTCTTTGAAGACCATGCATAAGCACATTGTTCTCAGTAACTGAGAGCAATTCAAAATACTGCTCAAGTCGTGTCAGACGTGTCCTGTGCTTTTGTTTGTTTGGCTTGCACGGTGTTCAAGCCTTCGTTTTTTGTCAGATTTTTAACAACAGGCAACCATTATGTAGATGCTGCTCGTTTTTGTTTTGTTCAGTGAAGTGTAGAATTGGGAAAAACATATTAGTCCACAATGTCAGACACGAGTTTCACCTTTCATTCTTCTGTCAGCTCTTCCTCCTTTTTAGAATTTGATTGTTATCTCAAACAATGCCAGACTGGGAGCCACTTTGAATAACAACAATCACTAAATACTTCCTTGCACTGCTCACGATGAGGTCTACGCAACCAAAACTTTAAATCCTGCAGGTATTTATTCAACGTTTTCCACCCTGAGACAACGTGCATACGTGTTCTGTGTGTATATGTGCTTGTAGCTAAGTCTTTGATGAGGTCCACTTATCATCTGTACAATTTTGCGTAGTTTGGCGCTGACATTTTGATTCATTCCTCAATACAGTCATCTCCATAGGTGGCTGTCTAAGTGCTTGGTATTAGTAGGTTTCCAGTATCTCAAGCGGCAAGCACTTAGTTTTTGTCACCTCCTTTTTGAGCCCAGTTATAGATCACTGTCGCATCTCCTCCCCTCCTGTATCACTCCAGCTGTATGAATCCCTTGCTGTGAACTCTGATGACTGTTTTATCATTGGTCTACCTCTTTGTGTGCTCTGGCTCTATTCACAATATACAGGATTATGTGAACTAATAAACTACCTCCATGCAATAGAGAAAGCTTGATCCCAGCAGCCTACAGTAGAAAGCCATGCTCACATTCCACTGCTATGTCTGTTTTCTTCCCTGATGAGGGACTTTGTTTCAGTTTTTCTTCTGTTTATGCAGCATTAGTGGCTTTTGGGAAACGTCACATTCAAAATGAGTTACATTTTGCAAAAGCTGCAAGACACGAAGCAACTTTAATTATCATTGACATTTTTAAAATTGTTGGCTGTTACCCAGATCTTTTTATTATTATTATTATTGTTTTTAGAAAATGCAATTTATTCAAATAAACATAAAAAAAAGAATTTAAATGCAGATTTGTCATTGTAAAGATAATGAGAGTGTTAATGAGATTCAGGATGGCCCTGTTATACTGTGGGGAGTCAGCATGCATAATCACTAGAGTTGAAAACACAAACAGATAAAGTTTAATTATTTAAACTTATTGAGTCTCTTGCTTTAAGTCCTTTGGTTAAACCCTGCCAGTAGGGGGCAGCAGAACAAACGTGAAATACAAAATATAAGTACATTAATCTCTATAAGCAAATATTTGCATGTTAATAGAGTCTGTATGAAAGGGACACAATTTATTGTCCTGTTTTTTACATTTTATTTCGTAGTCTGATTTCTATTGACCAATCACAGTTGACAGACATCGACCCGAAGTCCTGAAACAGTGGCCATACAAAAGACACCAGACGCCAAGTAATCAGAAAACACCTGACAGTAGATTACAAGTCAAAGAAATTTAGATTTTCACACATAGTTAATTACTCGGAGGGATTTTTCTAAGACATTAGGACATAAAACTGCTTTTTGCTCTCTATTTTTGGTCCCCACGATGAAGTACCTGATAGGACAGCTGGGACTCCGGAGGTAGAGCTGGTCACTTTCTATACAGAAGGTTGGTGGCTTGATCTTCAGGTCCTCCAAAATTTCAAAGTGCCCTTGGGCAAGACACTGAATTTCACTTGACTCTTGATGGATCCATTAGACAGTGTGAGATCCATGTGACTGAAGTGCTTAAAGGCATAGAATACAGTGCTGTATGAATGGGTGAATGAATCTTTTGGTAAAAACATCTTCTGCAGACTCAGAGTAGAAAGGCACTCTATAAGTACCAGACAATTTACTATTTGTTTGGCTGCTAAATTCTGCAGTAGGTTAGCTGCTTAACACACTAAATAACCAATCACAAGGCAGCAACTCAAACCATTTAGGCTTGTAGGGATGCTCAGAATGACCTGCTGAGGTTCAAGCTGAGTATCAGAATGTGCAAGAAAGGTGATTTAAGTCACTTTGGCATGGTTGTTGGTGTCGGTCTGAGTATTGCAGAAACTGCTGATCTACTCGAATTCTCTCACACAACCATCTCTAGGGTTTACAGAGATCTGTACAACTATCAAACATCAAACACCCAGTTCTATGGGTGAAAATGCCAAGTTGAGGAGAATTTGAGCTGATAGGAAGGCAACAGTAACTTAAATTATCACATGTTAAAACTAAGGTATGCAGAAGAGCATATCTGAATGCACAACATGGTAAACCTTGAAGCAGATGGGCTCTGGGAACAGAAGACCACACCAAGGTCTACTCCTGTCAGCTACAAACTCAAAACAGTGGCTCAAACGGTTAGTTCGTGGTGCTAAAATTGCTCAAATCTGCAGCAACTGCATGACACTATCATGTCACTGTGAACCTAATCTCTGATGTTTCTGTCACATATTCAGTCAGCCATGAAGTAGCCCAACACAATACAAGTAAGGTATAACTAAAGTGGCCAGTGAGTGAATATTTGACGCTGGGTAATCAGACTGCTGTGGGGTTGTCCAACATTTGGCGACTACAGATGCAAATCAGCTTTAATCTGCATCTGCCAAAGTAAATATAATGTTTTTATCAGTACATTTAGTGCATTGGTGAACCCTATTACAGTGATATCATTACTACACCATTTTGCACACATTTAATAACACTATACTGATAGCAAACAAATATTCTCAATGGTGTAATGATTTTTTTTAAAGGAGCTTTTAGTGACTAATGTAACCGTCACTGTACTTGACATTATAATTGCAGTGGAGATGTTAAATCACTCGTGCACATAATAAAACTTTCTGTCACGGACTGGAGGAACTTGTAGTCTGCAATGTAAACTCACTATGAGGATAGCATTTTCCACTCAGAGAGGTTTCTGGACCCAGATCATCTCTAAAGTGCTTCATTTTTACATTGTCTTACAATCAACATCATTCTAATGAAAAACAGGGTTACTGAAAGGTCTGCCCAACATGAGAGTTAGCAGTTTTCTTTCTTTTCAAGCAGTGCTGCTACCATTTCCTGAGGATATGTTGGACTTTCTGCTGTAATCAGTCACAGGCAAAGACTCTCATCCCAAAGCTGTGTGGATTATGAGAGTGTCAGGATGACCTTCAAGAGAGCAAGCGAGGCAATGAGTAACACTCAGGGAAGGCAGTGCAGTGTAGACAGGCAAATTACAGCGAGATTTTACATGGTTCGTACCGTGCACTGAACTTCATCATTAAAATTGTTTATTTTGCTAACTTTTTAAAGGAAAGCCATCTTATTATACTTTACAATGTTTGAATTATCAATATCCAAGAAGGAAGGACTCAGTCTGGAACCATAGCCCTGGCAGAACAAAAAGCAATCCCAAGTAATTTTTTAAATGTCATTCTTCTGATTGCCGACCGTTAAACAGTTTGATCTTGGGGAATGACTGGAAGGGTAACTGGTGTACAAACTACCATGTCAAACAAAATCAAACCCACTGTGGTGATTCCACAGCATATGGGAGCAACCAGAAGTAGCTTCTTCTGACAGCTTTTCTTGTGTTTGATCAATCATTGTTTGCAGGTCAGTCACTGGGGGCATCTTTTAATTATCTTTATGTTAGGTTAGCAAAGCTGTGACAACAAAGGTGGGTTCCTAGATTCACAGACATCCTCATCAGTTATATATAGTTTTCATCAAAGTGTCAAAGGTGAGGCCGAAGGGAGGCCCCTGGAACAAAATGCAACAATGGGTGGAAGCTACACAGGGGATAAAGAGGTCTCGCTAGTCCTACCACTCTGTTAAAATTGTATATATTTACTGTTGAAAACAGATTATTTCTTATCCGGTTAAATCGCTGTTAGATCTTGTGCATCAGGGCACCTGCTATTAATTACTGCTCTCCTAATGTATGGAGGCAGGAGGTCTGTGCTCGTTACCATCATTGTAACTCAGCGAATGGTCAGCTGGTCAACATCTGGTAGAAACAACCCCCCACCCCCTTACTCATTGCTGGATCCCCCTGTGCCACCCGAATCTAAAAAAAAAATCCTGTAAGTGCTCCTGTAAGCGTTATTTATGCATGAATAAAAACAGAGTTGTGAAGTAAAGCACTCCAGCCTTCCTGATCTCATTCAAGAATAATTTACTGCTCTTCATAATATTTTAATCTAAGTCTAATATAATGAGTGGGGAGTTGTTTTTGAACTAACTCTGTTGCTGCCAGAAGCATTGAGGCTGCACTAATTTGTTGTTCCCAAAGCTGGATCCCACTTGGATTCTACTATTTGAACTTTAACTAAAAGTAGGTGTCGCTTAAACGTTAAACTTGAATAGATTTTTACTACTAAAAAAGGCTGATGGGGTATTGTTGTTACCCTGTCGGGCAGCTGGACAACTCGATTTCATAGATATACCTGCTAAAAATCTCAGCCGAACTCGAATCTCAGTGACCTCGACCTCAAGGTCAAGGTGAGAGGTCAGGTTTTCTGAACATTTTGTGAATGCAATAACTGTAGGCGTGTCTACTAGGACACAGGGGTAGCACTGGGGGGCTCCCTGTTGATGTTATGGTCCTGAGTGCATGTGATACTGCTTGTTTTTGATACTGCTTACTGAGTAACCTCAGTTTTAAACAGGAATATAACACTGGCAACCAGTTAGGTCAAGTCTCCTATCGCAAAGAAACATGTTGCAGACAAGTTGCACTGATCACAGCAGACACACTCAGACTGATTGTAATGTCATAGAAATCTATGTTTATAAATTAGATGGCAATTGTTTGCAAAGCTTCACTAATGAAGAGTGATTGCAGTCAGTCCAAGTCAGACGATGATTGTTTGGAGACAGGTTGCTTCCCACCAGGTGTCTTGAGCAATCACCTTGACATCGAAAGTGATCATCTAGAGGTTGAGGGTATTGCATGCTTAACCTATGAGCGACCAGTTAATCACCCCATCTCCTTGTAGTTCAATTAGGTCACTGGAAAGCCGTCAATTTTCACTAATCACGCGGGTTAGTGTTCTATTTTTAATCTAGTGTGACTGTGCTTTTGTGCTTCTGTTTTTGTTTTGTGTCTCCCACCTGCCTCTGTGTTCTGCTTGTAGGTCCTCTCATCACTGTTTTATGACAGCTGATAAAGCGGGACATTAATAGCATGTGTAAATGTCACCTCATTTGGTGTTTGACCTGTGGCAGTTAAGACGAATATTGGGCTCATATCAGCGTATGATAATGTAACACTGATATATCAGTGTTCGTGCTGCGAGAGGATCCCTTGTTTAACAGATGAACCTCTGACTATCCCATGCCTCATTAAACTACTAACATGAGACGTGTCCTTTTTAATTTGTGATGGTTTGAGGTGTTTCTCTCGCCCGGGGTGCGCATTGCATCGCTGACTGCTGTTTACAGCAGCGTAATATCATTTGGGAACTCAACCCTGCACTAAGTAGGACATTTCTGGATGATTGATGAGGATCATTTGATGTTTGACAGCTCAAAGGTGGCCGGGACTCATGAAGAACCACTTATAGAGAGGATGAGTCGAACAAGCGTAAATGCATCTTTGTGCTTTAGCCCTCCTCACTGTGACCTTTGCTGCTTTGAGCGTTGCCGCTTGGTTAGCAAGGTGCACACTGAAGCTCTTCACTAGGAGTTCATGAATACGCTCTGCTTCACGCCGACTTTTCTCTCCTCATCTCCAGTGACCTTCTCAAGCTCCTCACTGCTCGTCTTACACATTTTCATTGACCCACCGGCTCTCCACTAGCAGCCGTCATCCTGCATTTTTCAGCGTGTGTTGACACAGATGAACAGTCACAGCAGATTACTCAGTGGCTCCCTTCTCCTCTCCCTAATTTATTTGCACAAGAAAATCTATTTCCCTGGAAAAAAGGCTCAGTTTGAGAACATTTCTTTCTACTTAGCGTATTATTAGTCATTAGTTCAGTCTAATAAAATATAGCATGAAAAGCTGGTGACAGTGACGAGAAAATGTTTACTAATATAACTGCAAACTCATATTTTCTGGTGTTCTTGTGTGCGCCTTGCTAAATAGAAGTTCTTTCTGTTGCAGGACAATAGAGGCATTTTTTCACTCCTGAAACTTAAATGTGCTTTCTGTTTCATCCGTAGGTGCTGTCAGTGCAGATGTGCGACGTGGTGAACGAGATCCAGCTGGAGAAAGAGCGCTGTGAAAATAGCACCTCTGGGAACGTCACTTCAGGTCATTATGGAAAACATATGTAGTCTCTCCAGCTCTTTAGGGTGTGCAAAAGGCTACTTAAAGAAAAAGGGAGGCATAGTTGGTAAATATATAGTAAGGTGAGGTCAGACAGTGTGTGAATGTATATTTCAGAAATACATTTCTTCAGGACATAACAGCCACATTCAGACACGAGAGGGAAAATAACTTTCAAAATAAAACAGGAAGAGACTGAAATAGAAACATGTAACACAATGACAGACAAACAGCAGGAGACACAAACAAGGAGGCACAGCAGTAAGCCACATGCATAACAGTAGTACACTTTTATCCTGTTAAAGTAGCTAAAACTACACCAATGCCTTTTAACTCAGACACCAATTTAGATTCAAAATGTAATGTATGCTTCTCTTTTTGGCCCACTGAGATATCTGCTTGGCCGTCCTTCCTGTGACTTTAGGAACGCAGTGAAATATTGATGTTAAACGTTGTTGGCACTATCTCCATTTCCTTTCATTTTAATAAAAAATCACTACACGTGCTGTACATGCGGCATGCTGCGTTAAGGTAACAGTGGAAACAGCGTTCTTTATTGCTGTAATGGCCCTTATTTTTCTACTTTCTTATCTATTTCCTCAACCAGAACATAGTTGAAGTGGCAGTCAGGGGTCACATCCTGAGTAACTGAGTTAACATGAGTGTTTGTGGGGAACCATAAGCTTACAGACTATGGCGGTGCAACATAATACATCAAGGGATCCTTCAGCAGTTCCTTGGTTTTCTTATAATATTTTGGACATTAAAACATTTTGATCGAAAGTAGATTTTAGCTTGTAGCATTAATCAAGTATAAACATTTTATTAAAGGACAATATGGTGATTGCACAATATGTCATAATGAAGCTGTTTGTTTGCTTTGCATTGCTCACGTCATCATTTCCTGGGGTTAACTCGGGTGTTGTCAAGTAAGTCATGTATTTGAAAGGTGCAGCTGAATAACACTTTCAGACTGCTAGGTTTTCACTTTTGTTTTTCAAAATTATTATTTAGAAATATGTATTTTTTATTAGATTTTATTAGATTAATAAAAAAATAATAACTAATTATAAATAAAATAATAAAAATTAATTAAGAATTTAAAATACTTAAAATAAAAACAATTAAAAATATGTTCAAAATAATAATAGATCAAAGAAAAACAATGGTGTGCTTGGTTTCAACGTAACTTTATTCTTTCATGAGTTATTTACAAGTTTCTGACCACTTATAAAATGTGTTCAATGTGCTGCCCATTGTGTTGGATTGTCAATGCAACCCTCTTCTCTCACTCTTCACACACTGACAGCAACACCGCAGGAGAAATGCCAGCACAGGCATCCAGTATCCGTAGTTTCAGGTGCTGCACATCTCGTATCTTCACATCATAGACAATTGCCTTCAGATGACCCCAAAGATAAAAGTCTAAGGGGGTCACCATTGTTTTTCTTGTGACATTACCAATAAGTTTGGTGTGTCACATGGCCCTCTTCCTATTGAAAAAACAAAAGTTGTATCCAAGATGGCCGACTTCTAAATGGCCACCATGGTCACCACCCATCTTGAGGAGTTTGCCCCCTCACATATACTAATGTGCCACAAACAGGACTTTAATATCACCAACCATTCCCATTTTATTGCGGTGTATCCATATAAATGACCCACCCTGTAGAGTCAGAATTTGATGTAAACAACATGAAAGCATGGGTCCATTTTACCACGTATCACCATCTCACAAAGCTCGAATCATCTTAAACTCAGTATCATTTCTTATATATGACAGTGAGTTCACTGGACTCAAACGGCATCCACAGTCACCAGATCTCAGCAAACCTGCAGCAACTGTGGATGAAAATCTCCATCTTTCCCCCCAAAATTGTTTCATCTGTAGAATAATTATTATTAAGGTAGGGGCCTAACTCCATATTAGTGTCTCTGATAAACTTTCCACTGAGACTCTCAGGCAGTCCATTATCTCAGATAAATGTCAAGCTGATTAAATATTGATTGTGACAAATCAATATGTTTAAAAATAAAAATTCATCTGTTGCTTGAAGACTGGAGGCATAGAAGATGAAACCACCATGAATGAGTTTTTCTTTAACCCATATTATGACATTTACAAAACTCTAAACCTGTAACTAAGTCCCTAAAGTGAAACTGAGTGATAACACGCAGCTGCTGCTTGCCATTAATTACTTATTCAATTTGGCTTTAGTGTTGGACATGATTTCATTTTGTCATCGTGGTGTTGGTGCTTGCACGTGTGTCTCTTACAATATGAGCGATGCCATGTTGATGTTATTATGTTCACCTGGCAGGGTGCCAAGGCATGTGGGACATCATCGCCTGCTGGCCTTCAGCTCGGGTCGGAGAGGTGGTTACAATAACCTGCCCGCCTTATTTCAGCTACTTCAGTGACCATCAGAAAGGTAAATCGATTACATTCAGTGCAAGTGCACAAAAGAAGGAATAACAGATGTTCTCTATGTGCTCTTCCGTAAAATAACAAGCTCAAGAAGAAGAAAACTAACCGTCATTTAAATGTATGTAATTTTCTTTATGAAGGAAATAACTGCTTTGTGGCCAAAAAGCCTAAAGATGCCATAGCAGGACTTCGCTCAGCAGTGCTGTCACGGGCTAACACATTTATTTATTCTTTTATAACTGTGAGTATTTTCATATTTAAAAGGTTATTTGCATACAATTGAGCCTTTGGGTAGACACTGAAGATAAAATTTTCTCCTTGCATACAAATGGACTTTTAAAATATCAAGGACAGTCACTGGATGCCCAACAGAAAGCCTGCAGCAAACATCTCAGGGGAGATTGGATTGGATATTGATTCATGAGGCCCATAAAAAGCTTCATTTCATCATTTTTGACACGACAAATCCATAAAATATCAAAAGGTTTTGCATGTATCCATTTTATTAAAATGCAAAAATAATTTAACCGTGTCAGCCTAAAATCAACCAAAGCACATGATTATCAACTTTAATGTTAAAACAGTCCTATTTATGTAATAGTGGAGCGGGGAACACAGACAGGATAGTGGGGAGAGAGAGAGAGAGAACGGGAGGACATGCAGGTTGAATCAAAGCCAGGCCTCTAGACATGCGGCATACTGTCGTCTGCTCACCCACTGAGCTAAACTGATGCCCACTAGCACAGATTTTAAAAGTTGACTACTGTTAGTGAAGCTTACCGATTAGCTGTAGAGGTTTGGTGCTTGGAAGTGTTCAGCTGACTCAAGCTTCTGATAAGCGGAATAAAACCATAAATATCAAACATCTCAGGGGCAAGCCGATGCAAGCAATTACAAGGGTTTTAAAATGAATCCTAAGCTGTACAGGTAGCCAGTTTAACGATACCAAGGTAAGTTTAATAGGTTCATCTTTTCATTTACGAGTATCAGCATTTTGGACTAACTGCAATCGTCATAAACGTGCCTGGCACGCTCTGGCATATAAAGAACTGCAGTAATCGAGTGTGGCTGTGGTAAAATCACGGATCACATTCTGAAAGTTATTAAAAAAATAAAAGGTCTCATTTTGGCTTTCACTGAGAAAAGCTTAAAAAAATCTAATCTGCAAATCTCATTTCAGACTCTGTTCAAATTTGTCTTTTTCTACCACATTTTCCCTGATTCCTGATCACGTGCTGTGAGGGTTTTCTGAAGGAATCGATTTTGCAACTTATTAAGTTGTGCTTAATACCTCAAAGGAAGTCGTGGAGTGAAGTTTTACTGTACAGAATTTACCTGCATTCAGTTGGTTATGCAGATGTATAAATGCATAAATTCTTTTACATTTGATTGTAATTTACCACCAAGTCTATTTTATGCTGCTGGAACTGCAGGTAAAAGAGTAAAGATGAGAAAACTAAATTAAAGAATAATTAAATTTAACTTGGATGTGACCACAAATTACATTGCTTTCAACATCTCTCTCTCTCACGAGGATATGCACTCATGTATAAATATAAATATGTTGTCCGAACTATAAGGTAGCAGCTGTCAAAGAGTGACGGTTAAGAAATAAATGTCAAGCACACGAGGGTTAAAATAAATATATTACATCTCTAAATATATTACCTCTCTTGACTCATTTGCAGGATCTGTGTTGCCTTTTGCGATTATATTTTCACATCCCATTCTTTATCTGTCCCTATCACCGTTTTTTCTGATAGTGTCTTTGACAAAAATAGGCAGCCTTCAATTGGTCCATTTTGTGCAGAAGGAGAGCCAAATGACACCTTTTATGTGAGCGTGCACACAGCCTGAAGCAGAGAGAGCTGATAAGCACTGTCATAATACCCGTCATGTCTGATTGAGGTTTTAAGCTAATGTGTTGTCAACCTAATGCACAGAAAGCCTATAGCTATGCTGAGCTTGCTGCACAGTGAACTGCACTGTTAAACAACTACGTCATTGTGCTGTGTGGAAGGACATTGTTCTGATTGAAGTGTCTCCACATAATACTAGTGTTCTGTGTTGAACCTGCAATGTGTATGTATGGTGCATATAGAATTTGAAAAAGCGCTTGATGTTAACGTTAAAACTTCACTGAGGTTACTGTAGATGTAATGAATGGACAAAGCCGAGGACTAGATGTAAAGTCTGGACAGACTCGATCACAGTCTGGAAGAAAACTGCTCAGACCCCTGCTTAACCTTTATTCTGGACGACGTACAGACACAAAGTGTTATGTGACAGCTGTGTGCAGACTCCGGAGACAGAAAGTAACTCAAAACAGCTTTAATGCTGAACTCAAAAGGGTAACAAAAACTAAGAATACAAAATACACCTACACAGACTAAACACACAGCAAGATAAAGGCAGATCGCAACAATGACAAACTGAAACACAGGGCTTAAATACACAGAGGGAGCAATCAGGGAATGGACAACAGGAGGGAAACACAGTTGGGGCAAATCAGGACTAACGAGACAAAGAAGCGTAACCTGAACACACTGAGATAAGACAGAGACCTTCAAAGTAAAACAGGAAACACATAACACAGACTGAACAAAAGACACACACTCACATGCAGGCAGAGGGAACAGAGACGTGTGACCAGGGCAGACACAGACACTGACTGGACACGGGGATATAGCGGACAGGGGAGACAGCAACTAAGGATTTCACAGAGACAAACCATAAGACATGACTCTAACAAAAACCCAAAGACTAGAAATGATAAATAATATAATAAACTCAAAAACCCAGGCATCCTAACACAAAGGAGAGGAAGGGGCTGCTGCTGTTTCAATGAACTAAGACAAGAAAAATAAGCAATAAAACTTTTTTAATATCATCTACAAAGTCCAAAAAGGTTATATATAAATCACACTTTTGCAATTGAGCCAAGTTTCTTTCCACCCCAGCTCCCTTCTTACAGTAAATTAACACTTTTTACTTCACCAAGAATGTTTGATCTTGTCAATGGCTCTACATAAGAAAAAAAGCTGAACGGTCATTTATCTTTTTGCAATTACATATTGCCTGTCTTGGATTTTTTTTTTTTTTTTTGTTAGCTTTACTTTCTTTTTAAACTCGTGTCCTTCAGATTTACTCTCAATGCCTTTACAGCCGAAGCTTCACATCTGTGACTAAACAAAGAAATCTCATTTCTTACTCTCTTTCTTCTTTCAGTTGAGGAAAAGAGAAAGAAGATAGATATTGTCACAGATGGTCTGCTTGAATGGACAGACTATAGTGAATCACTTCAGCGTCTGTGCTGCATTGATGTCTTTGTTTTCGAAAGAGAAACGGATGTTTTGTTTTGTGTGTTTTAGGGGTTAAAGTAGGATTTGACAGACCGGAGAAAAGAATTACGTCAAGGCCGGGTAAGGCTGTGATCAGCTGACCTGTGCTGCTCCTCACTATTCACTACTATTTTACTATTTACTGCTCTTTGTGGATTTAACTAAATTCAAAAAGATACACTCTGAAAAAAATAAATGAAATTTTCACTCTCAATATACAAAAAGCAATAATTCAGAGTAAAATGAAACAGAAATGTATAAAAGCAAAGGTTTATTTATTTGAATACCTAATCTGTAAGGAAAATGTGCTTGGTATAAACTGAACGTGTACAAATCAACATTTTACACTGTAGTTGTGTAACAAAATTAGGTGGAAATTTACATGTAACTAAACTAAATAAAGTCATCAGTTTGAGCAGAAATCTTTTCTTTTCACTCCTTATACATTGTTGTTTTATGAGCTGTATTCTAACTCATAGACCATATAAAGCTAGTATAAAACATAAACAATGGCATAAACACCTTAAAGCTGCAATGTGTAAAATCTCAATACTAGATATAAGTAGATTGCAGATTGCAGTCGAGTGAGTTTTGTTTTGTAAGCCTCCCAGTTCAAGTGCATAATCCTAGCTAAGTTCACAGCTAAGTTCACATGAACTAAGTTCAAAGCTGTCAGTCAACGTCTGTTTACTCTGCAAGAGGCTGAAAACTTTGTGAAAGAAGTCATATATGAGTCAGTGAAGCTCTCTTCTGTTCGATAACAGCAAAACTGAAGTGAGTTGTTGAGCTGAACTTTTACTGTCAGTAAGTGCTGCTGTTAGCTGCTGTTAGCCTATGTTAGCTGCTGTTAGCCTATGTTAGCTGCTGTTAGTTAACATTAGTGAAACTGTTTTTGAAGTGGATCTAACGTCGTTGTACTGTGGAGGACCCTATTTAAGATGTATAAAAACACAAGTTCTCTTTTCCTCCGCCTTTGAGATGCTACATATTGAGCCGGTCTTTAGCTACATACATAACTAGGTTAGGCAGAACTCAAGATAGCGGGGCAACATGGTGGCATCAAACTGGTACCTTATGCACTTTTAATGGCTTGATTAATTCAGTTCAATCCAGTTTTATATATATATAATACCAAATCACAACAGCAGTTGTCTCAAGGCAATTAATTAGAAGTTCATTTCAATGTGGCAGTTTGTTGGAAGACATAATTACACAGTGTTAATGTCCGCTACCTTGATGTACCCTAGTAACAATACCCTAGATGCAGCCAGTCTAACATAGTGCATTGCTGTAAACTTTGATGCAGTACTCCAAACTAACCCACCTTTGAATAACACTGATTCAGTTGGTTTCCCAAGATATTTCACAAAAATGTAATCCAGCAATACATCACGTAGATCCAATATCTGAGTTAAAAACTCTAAAATGATTAAGGATATTACTTGCAAATATCCTTAAATTTCCAGTTCATAACTTGCAGGGAAGTCCTTACCTTTGAAAATAATCTCTCATCTTCCTCTGTTTTCCTGTCTTTCTTACATCTTTCTCCATCTATCAATGCCGCACATTAACATTTTTCTTTCTTCTCCCTGTGAAATATAGCAGCTGTAATTTAGCTCATTTTGTAACAAGTAGCACACAAACAATTTGTGTGTTTGCTGGTATTTGTTGTGCTGTTTGAAAAGTTGCATTTGACATTTTCTGCCACTTAAAAAAAAACGTTATTCCGTTTATGCACGCTTCTCTTCAGTACCACTAGCTGTCCGCTAAAGTACCACCAGAAAATGGTGAAAGCAGCGACAACATTATTTTCTCATCACTGAGCAAACGTCTCCATGCTGTCACTGGATGTAACACCAGGCACATGAAAAATCAACTCGTTTAATAGTAATATGCATTAATCTGCCTACTGGATTTAATCACTCATCAATGGAAGTGCCAGTCCACTTTAACCCCTGGTTATATGCATGCTATTGCTAGATAATTGATAAACAGAAATCAGTATTTCACGTTAACAAACGTTGGATGGATGGACTGCCTCTGACGGTTTTCATTTTTGCTACACCAAGTACATTTATGCTTTCCAGATGTTATTTCGAATAACAAAATACAAAAAATGTTTTTAATTAAAGTACCAGGAGTATATAAAATATTGTTGACAATGTTTTTATTTGTTTCCTATTTTAAAAAAAAAAGGCATCTTGTATACTTTTTATTTGTATGTACTGCCAGGACTTGTGGGTAAATGTAGAGCAGTGACTTGGTAGTCAACATATGTGCAGTATTATAAACTATCATCTCTAATTAACCTTTTCAACCAATGCATTTGTTGGCTAAAGTTATCATCAAGGGTCTGGATGTGACCCTGGTTGAGCTTTACAAGCTCAGGTGTTGTACTAATTCACTAAATATTTTCTGGGGTGCCTGTAAGCTAGAAAGAATGGGCATTACAACAGGTTGGTAATACGTTTGAAGTTTAAACTAAGAGAATTGCCTGTTAAATTGTATACCTTTATGATATTAGTAAAATGACTCATTTTAATTACCATATGACTTGTGAGGAATGAACAAATGATCTTTGAGTTTCTGGGGGCCTTAGGTGCTGAGGTTGTAGTGGTGTGTCGTTACAGTATATCTACTATGCTGTAAATGTTACTGTAATACACAAAATCTGTGTGTGTGTGTGTGTGTGTGTGTGTGTGTGTGTGTGTGTGAACTCATACATTGTCAGTAGTATATCAGATATAATGATGTTTTCATGTTACCTAGCAAACACCTAGCAATGAATTAAAATGACCCAATTGACCTAACTGCACGATAGTCTCAAGGCTCATTTCTTTATCATTTGTTTCCAATGGGTCAGACTTTCTTGTAATTTTATAAAGTGGTTTAAAGTGGTTTCAAAGTTTTTCTTTGGCTGATTTTTCACTCATTTTCAGTCCAGTCCAGCTTTCCTGACAGACATGAGATTGTATTTCTGCATCATCAAAGCAATTCCCAAAGAGGTATTAACGAAGGAAAATGAAGGAACTAACACACTGACAAAAGGTGAAGAGGAGGAAAAAGATGAGACTTTTAACAACACAAGAAAGGAAATCAGTTAAATCCCAAAAAAGGAAATATTCAATAAGAAACCAGAACCATGGCACAGTACTCCTTATCCTGCTGATGCTCATATTGGTTCTCTTTTATTACTAAATAATGGTTTTAATATTATTATATGAAAAAATATAAAAGGATGTAGTTTCCCAACCATCAACAGTAATGACTACAGCAGTTATGAAGTCATGAAATTAACTCAGTATTTCATGGGAGTGTAAAATAAACTGTCAGTGAACAGGAAGTAATATTTCATGAAAATGGAGAGAGAAGTTTAAAAAAGGAGGAGAGTCGTCCTCCTTTCTCTGCTCCTGGCGAGTTGGGTGTCAGTCACTCAGACGTCATATAGTCTTCAAAAGCATGCTGTGATTAACAGGTAATGCAATAAATTAATCTTGCTGTGATTGTTTTGATTCGTTTTGCAGTAATGAGTGAAATCAAGCAAAGCATTATCTCTCACTTGAGTTTAAACCATTCATTTGTCTCACGTGCTGTGAGAGTCTTCGAATGTAGAGGGAACGTGATGATTAATCAGGTGTTAGCACCAGCTTAAAGAGTAGTTATTAAGGTGATAGATGTGGATGCATGGTGCATGTAAATAAAATGATTTCTCTTGGTTTTTGTGGGTTAGGCAGAATGTGGTGGTTACACTTCATACTTAGGTGATGAGGAAAATACGATTGAACGACACTGATCATCTTCCCAAAAGATGATTAACTTGAAACTTTACTGAAGTCTTCAGTGAAAATTTTCCGTGACTCCCACCTTTCTCAGATCAACATAGATTGTAAATATTAGGCGATATTATGTTGCGCAGCCTACTGACAGGGATCGGGGACCTGCTACTGTGAATTTGCTTGCGTTAATCTTGTGCTGTTGAAGGTTAGTGTCAGCGTGTTGGACTGATGCGTTTGACTGTGACCCTGGGCTGTATTGAGACGGATCGTTAAACTCTAGTTTGTCAATTCAAGCATTATTACTGGCATTCAAGCTGTTTAGGTTGTGAAAAACCTGCAGCAGGTGACTGCATTTTTCTGTTTTCATTGCATTTGCATGTACAGTAAACAAGCTAGAAACATGAATAGAAAAGTTGGGCAGCACTTTATAATAATCTGTGTGTTAGATATAGGTATCATTATTAGGTATAAGACTAGTAAGGTAATAGCAAGCACTTCATCATTTAGATATCATTACTCCTCCTTATCATGCCATTTATAAATACAGATATGCTTATCCATCTGTTACTATTATACCATATACAGCTGTCAATGTTGCTACATCACTGCTTGTAATAATCATAGTCCTAATAACATATCTGTATTTATAAATGGCCTACTAAGGAGGAGTAATGCTGTATAAATGATATATAATACCTTACTAATACCTTAATCTTGCTCAATAGTGTGCTATTATTATAAAGTTCTGCAAAAAATTGACTTGTGAGTAGGGCTGGGCCATATTATATTGTTAGGCAACGATAGGAAAATGAAATATCGCGATAGAATGGGAGTAAAACGCGCATGCGCAGTGCCTTTGTTTTCATACACACATGGCCGATTGTTGAGTGAAACAGATGAACCAGAATTGGTTTGTAAAAATGGTGCAACTTCCGTGATGTGGAACTGGTTTGGTGTTTGTCCGTCAGATACACAACAAAGCACATTTTTTTGCAGAACATGCAAGCGGCCGTTGTTATTGTCATATTTGTCGGACTAAGATGCTCTTAAATCTGGGAGTAATCTGGGTCCTAAACTCTGTATGCTTCAGGTCAAACAACACTGCAGCATCACTTAGAGTTAAAAACTGTCTAAATTCTTTCATCTTTAATAAAACGATCAGCATTGCTGCTTTACCAGGTGTAACTATAAAGTTTAACTTCCAGGCATCCATGAAAACAAAAGTTATTACATTTAACGGAGTTAGAAGTTAGCAGGAAGCTAGCGGAAGTTAGCTCGCTAGTTTCGCTAGTTACCTAAGCATGATATTGCATGTTCTGACTGAGAGATTTCTGAAAAAAAAAATCACACGTACAGCTCTGCTATCACTTCCAACATAAATGAAGACAGGAAACTAAACAGCAGTGACGTTTGTAGGGTTACTGAAGTTGGGCTAGCTGGTATATAATGATGTGCTACGTGATCGCTAGCGACACAGCTATGTTAGCATAACATAAACAGTGAAGCTGGAGGACCAACACTAACACTTTTCCACTTATAAAAGTTAACGTGAAGGTTCTTCATGGTTAGAGACAAATGCAATCGCATGGCAGGATGCTGTAAACGGACCAAACTTCAGTCAGGAGAACAACTGAGATAATCCATCCACAATACGAGGTTAGTCATTAATATACTGCAACAACATGGGAATAGAGCAGCTGCCAGAGAATTCAACATTAATGAATCAATGGTACAGAAGTGGAGGAAGCAAGAAGAATGAGTTTAATAAAGTTTGATTTATCTGACTGCTTTGTTTCGCTTAATGTGCCTTATAATCCCGTGCACCTTATGGTCCGAAAAATACGTACTGCACACTGCAGTTTAATGTTGCAAAGCACCTCTTTTTAACTTCAGTGGATATTATACATGGTTATGCTCAGGATATGTCAGCCCATTTCTACTGGAAATGCCTTTTGGTTAAACTTTCAGCAAGGAATTTGCATTTGCACTGTTACATTTTTATAAAGCTTTAATGTACATAAAAACCAGCTTCTTGTTTAAGTGAAAATAAATGGAAGGTTGTCTTTTTGCGCTAGTAATGTTGTGGAGTTGTATTTTGTCTCGCATCAATTATATCGTCGGTTATATCGTTATCGCAAATTTTCAAATATATATCGTGATAAATATTTTTGGCCATATCGCCCTGCTCTACTTGTGAGTGCTAATAAATGTTTACCCCAACAGGAAACAGGAAGCCACACGATGGCTCTACAGCCTAACGGTGACGTTTCATCACCTGGGATGTCTAGCAGAGTCCCTGCACCACGTTTGTATCTACATCTTAAATAGATATGCAACTTTTATCACTCAGAAACAAACACAATGTGCAGCTTGAACACAGTCAGTTTCATGTGCTCGCGCATGCATTTGGCACAAAACATGAAGAAGGATCTTAGAGTAGTTTCGGTAAATGAAAAGAGTTTATTTAATTTATTTATTTTAATCAACTTTATTGTAGCACTAAAGGTGTAATATAATACTGTTTTGTCAAGCTGCGGGGACACACTGGTTCACTATAAAGATAGTTTTTGCTATAATCTCGTAACACATGGATTCATATTCCCAATTGCTTCTGATTACATTTAACTGTGCCCTTAAAATCTTTAGACCCATTTTTACCATCTCATATTCAGACGTGTTCCTCCTCTGTGTAACCTCTCTGGCTTCAGTTATTGGACATGCAGCTTTTAATAGTTTGAGAAGTATATTAATTCACTGACGTTCTTTACAGTTCTTTTTTATCTGCCTCTGATGAAATGTTTGGATATTAAATTAAGCATGGCAGGTGAACAGTGAAGCACGGGATCAAATAACATTTCCTGACACAAACCTCTAAGTCGTTTCCATTCCTCGCTGAGAGCCATTTTTAAATTGGTGCTGATAGATAGCCATTACTTCTTTGCAACACCTCCAGGCTTTCTCCCTGCTCCTGGCTCTGTGACCCAGCAAGTTAATGTTACCCTGACTGATATGTGCTAATATCCAATCACTGTCAGCTCCACTGGAGCAAAATATGGCTGATGGGGCTTTTACTGTTACAAATCCATTTACACTAACTGATGTTCCTCACAGACAGACAGACAGAGAGATAGACAGATAGATTTGATTTAACCATTAACATAACATAGAGTCATAAAATGGTATGTATAAGGATGTAGCTTCTGGGTTTGAGGCCTTAAACCTACATCATCTGGTTATAAAATAATTGGTTAATTATTAGAGACAAAAAGGATGTAAAGCAGACTTTAAACAGTTTTTTAAAATTTTGTTTTTAGGATATAAATAGCGTGACAAAATAGCTCAGGGAAGACTGTAAACATCTCAAAATGTCACCGTTGTTCTTTGAGGGCTGCTTCTGTCTTATTAAGATGTTTTTAAACTCGCCTGTGGTTTGGCTTTAGGTTAAAACCTGGCCTGTTGTTCTGATTATTTGTATAATGTACACCTGTTTTATCTACACAAATGAATCAAAATATGGTAACAAATTATTAAAAACACGGGAATTATTTTATCTTCTCCACTTTTCTTGTCAGATTTTGCACTCTGTGTAGTAAAATGTGACCTCGAAATATCTTTATGTTTCATCTACACCCACTCCTGAGCGTCACAGCTAAGCAAAGAGAGACTTGAGCTTTGTGCAGTGGTTAAAAAATGTAATTTAAAACCTCTAAAGGTGAGTAATTAAAAGGTTAAAATTCCTTTATTTAACCTGTAGCAAAAGCAAAATGGAAAAACACCAGCTTCTGTTTGTCAGGGATTTAGAGACGCTTGTTTTTTTTGACTTAGCCCAACAGCTGATTTGTCTTTTCCAGTTTTAAGGCTAAGCTAAGTTGACAGGCTTTGTATTTAGCACCTAACTATTGGAAAGTGAATCAGCATCTTAAAAAAAATTTATCACTCCTTTAAATTGTGTTGAACTTGTGTGTTATTTATTTCTGGAAAACACTTCACTCCACAAACTGTGCCTTTTCTTACTTTTCTTACTCTTAAACTTTTTCACAAAGTTTCCAAACTTAGCACCTCTCTGTATATTTTCCCGGCTTGTATCCAAAAAGCAGATGTGGCTTTTTCAACGCTGCATATTTTTTGGGTGTGATGAAAGCCAATCCATCACCTTTTAAAAAGCCAGTCAAAATTCCCCTGAGCTTTTTCTGCAAGCTGATCTCTTCTTTTTTTTCCCCCCTCTGGAAGTGAAGATGCACTCATACCTGCATTAGCCCCTCAGAGAGTCAAACAGCAAATTAGAGTCCTGGGGAAATTTAACACTTCATAGATGGTAGATGGATTTTCAGCACTACATGTACAGATGCCTACGTGAAAGAGGGTGAATTCAAAGCTAAAAATCTTGGATTGGTTTAAATGGACCTGTGAGTTTAAAATCACCACAGGCAGTATTGCATGTTGGCCAAATGTTGGCAAAAGAACAACCAGTAAAAAAATTCAGTTTATTCATTTTTTACCTTAATATATATGTATTCTTTTTGTTTTGTTTTTTTTAATTTAAATAGTGTTTTCCTTAAATATGTAATATATTAGCTAGGGGTGGGCGATATATCGATAGAAACGATATAAATTTGGCCAACGATAGAGATTTTGACTAAAAAACAAAAAAAAACAAAACTATATCGCTCTATCGCGATAGCGCATGTTGATGATGTTATCAAGCTGCGCCTGTTTTGGTCGAAAGCATTGCGGCGGCTAAAACCATTATCATCTGCAAATTATGGCGGGCGACAGTCATAGCAAAGAGATGAAGCACTTTTGAAATATGGGGAAAGCCAAAAACTGCGCTTCCTCCACTTCCGTAACATTGATTCATTAATGTTGAATTCTCTCGCAGCTGCTCTATTCCCATGTTGTTGCAGTATATTAATGACTAACCTTGTATTGTGGATGAATAATCTCAGTTGTTCTCCTGACTGAAGTTTGGCCCGTGTATAGCATCCTGCTATGCGATTGCATTTGTCCCTGACCACCAGAATCCCTCACGTTAACTTTTATCAAGTGGCACAACATTATATACCAGGTAGTCCAACTTCAGTAACCCTACAAACGCCACTGCTGTTTAGTTTTCGGTCTTCATTTATGTTGGTAGTGGTAGCAGAGCTGTACGTTTTAATTAGTTTCAAAAATCTCTTAGTCAGAACATGGTATGAAATGTTTAGGTGTAAACTAGCGAGCTAACTTCCTGTTAACTTCTAACTCCGTTAAATTTAATAACTTCTGTTTTCACGGATGCATGGATGTTAAACTTAATTGTTACACCTGGTAAAGCAGCATCGCTGATGATTTAATTAAAGATGAAAGAATTTAGACCGTTTTTAACTCTTAGTGTTCGTTTGACTTTGGTACCTGAAGCGGACGGAGTTTTGGACCCAGATTACTCCGCGAAGCTCCTCACTACAGCAGCCGTGATGCTCTGACAATCCATCAAGCAGTGCGGCTTACCAAAGTAGTACTAAAACATTTTTTAACAGATTTCTGCACGCCCAAATCGGTTCAAGGTCAGTAAGCACAACCAGAATTCATACATAAGGCGCACTCTCGATTTTTGAGAAAATGAAAGGATTTTAAGTGTGCTTTATAGTGTGGAAAATACATTATACAGAAGAAAAGAATATATCGTGATATATATCGTTACCGCACATGCTTCAAATTATATCGCGATATGAATTTTAGGCCATATCGCCCAGCCCTAATATTAGCATCAGTAATAATGTATATATATATATATATATATATATATATATATATATATATATATATATATATATATATATATATATTGTGCCGAGTATGTGCCGAGTATAATCTGGAAGTCCCGAGGTCAAAATGGGAGATGCCCCCAAGGGTGGTGGAGAATGACCGAGCTAAGATCCTGTGGGACTTCCAGATACAGACGGACAAAATGGTGGTGGCTAACCAACCGGACATAGTGGTGGTAGACAAACAGAAGAAGACGGCCGTAGTGATCGATGTAGCGGTTCCTAATGACAGCAATATCAGGAAGAAGGAACACGAGAAGCTGGAGAAATACCAAGGGCTCAGAGAAGAGCTCGAGAGGATGTGGAGGGTGAAGGTAACGGTGGTCCCCGTGGTAATCGGAGCACTAGGTGCGGTGACTCCCAAGCTAGGCGAGTGGCTCCAGCAGATCCCGGGAATAACATCGAAGATCTCTGTCCAGAAGAGCGCAGTCCTGGGAACAGCTAAGATACTGCGCAGGACCCTCAAGCTCCCAGGCCTCTGGTAGAGGACCCGAGCTTGAAGGATAAACCGCCCGCAGGGGCGTGCTGGGTGTTTGTAGTTTAGTACTTCTGAAAAATCTCACCCACACAGCAAATTCAAAAGTGTTAAATGTTTTGGTGTTAATAGTCTTCTTGCAAAAGTAGAGTTAATTTTACTCTAAGCAGAGTCACATTCTTTTACAGACTCCGCCCCCAGCACAGCTCCAATCAAAGCTGAAGTGAAGCCGTTTCAGAACATTTTGCTCTACATATTTGAGTTGTTTGCCATGCTTGGTAAGTCATTTTTTCCAAAGATTGTTTCAATTATTATTATTAGCTTTTACTTCTGTGGCTTTTTGGAGTTGAGACAAAGCTGTGTGAAAGGCATTAGCCATGTTGCTCGCTGATAGCATAATATTCTGTTTTAGCTAGCTGAAAGGTATCGTTTGCGGGCAAATACCACAGCCTTGAAAAAAAGCTTGCATGTGAATTTTCAGTCAAACTTTTGGTCAAATACACCTAAAACAATGTCTAGAATGTGAAATGTTGGTATAATGGTGCTACTTGAAGCCTGAAAACGATCGCCCATAAAAACAAACAAACAAACGAGCAAAAAGCAGTAGCAGATGTCCTGACTGGGTTCTACGTTAGCATAGATCCCTCCAGAGTTTTGTGCACACGGTTTAGGTAAAAATGAAAAAGGTTGCGGTTTTACATTTAGTTCAGTATTACCTGTTGCCTGTGTCCTTGTCTTTTGGGAAAATACTTTACACAAGTAATGGCTCAAAGAGGATTCCTTTTTTTTTTTTACTGTGCTGCAATTGTTTACTGGATTATTTGTGCCATTAATTAGTGTCAACTAATTTTTATTCAATCTCCACACAGGATATGCTTGTGAAGATGGAATATGGGGGAGAGCAGAAGTGCGCTGAAGTTCCACAAAGGGATGAATGAAGGACATGCATATTGTATTGAAGAAATAAGTGATGAGAATGCTGTTATTTGCATTTACCATGTCAGACCTTTTGATAAACAAAATTCTAATGAAAGTGAGAACATGTACACTGTTACATCTTTCAGATAATGTTTTGAAATTGTGGTGCACAGTTCAGAATAAATGTTTTTCAAAAACCATTGCGTCTTTTTAGTAAATGTTTATTTCCAAAAGAAATGTCTAGAAGTTCAGAACAGTAAAATTCCCGCTTTTTAGAATGAATTAGAAGATAACTCTTACGTAGTTAAACTAAAATACTCTTTGAGAGTTAATATATAAACTCTTAACACCAAGTGTTAAATTATCAACTCCAGACAGATTTGGTGTTTAACACTAAATCAGAGTTAACGTACCAACTCTCCAAAAAGAGTTAAATTAACACTCTCTGGTGTGGACCCATATAGACACTTTAATAGTGTTGAAATCAAATCCGACAGTGTTAATTTGGACATGCTGGATTTGCTGTGCACCAGTTAATGGGGTAAACTTTACTTTAAAATCAGTTTTTCGTACTATACAATGTGTTGTGACAAATATAGTTTTCTTAATGGAAATCTTTGTTTCGTCCCTCAATTTTCTGTTATTCACTTGAATTCGCTCTTTTTGCTTGCCCACCGTCTTATCTGTCTCTCAGATTAAAACCACGATTGACTTTTAGCTACAGCCACTCTTTTGTGATTGCTTCACCTGTAATAAGAGGCATAAGTAAAGAGAAATGGCTTTTACCCGAATCCAACTCATCTCTCTCTCTCATTTTGTGTTAAAAAGCTGTCTTTTCTATTCTTTAATCTTCGGTCGGTGCATTAAGGAGCCATGTTTATCAAAAAGCCCACACTGACAAACGCAGCCGCTGTCCATATTTAGTAACAGACTTTTGTGTTTCAGTAAAATTTCTGGGAGCTTATTAAACCCAAAGCGTACTCCTCTTATCAGCCTTAAAACACAAGGATTCAGCATTACACTTATGTCATGTGTTACATTTAGAGATCTGGGTCTCTGCTGTTTTTGTTCCCACCACTCACCAACACACACTTTTATTATTTTGATTTCATCAGTCTCTTATATTAGCAAGCCTCCCTGAGTTTTTGCAGTGAATTTTGCAGGATTTCCTTTTGGGATTTCAGGATTTCAGTCATCATTTTGGGAATAAATATCTTTCGAAGTGAAATCCATTGCAGTGCTAACACAGACAGGTCGACTTCAATTCACACTGTCATTCATATCTATGGCCGAGTCACCACCTAACCTAACAGGCATTTCTTTGGACAGTTGGAGGAAACTCATCTCACCTCTAGTACATTTTTGATACCACAACATCAAAAGTAGGAGGGTTACCCAAAAAAGACAATATTCTGCTGACAGTTTTTAAACGTTTCTTTCCCAAATCAGCTTTTCTGTATTGGAGTTCACTAATAAAAATTATCTAGCTTCAAGTAGAACAGATTGAAACTGCTCCCACCAGAAAAAGTGGGGTTTTTTTTGTTGTTGTGGATTTAAACCCACCTCCTTCCTTCCAAAAAGCAAGTTTTTTTTCCAGTTCATGTTTTTTTGCTAAATTGTGTTGTGTTCTTTTGTGGCAGCGATACCAGGGACACAAACTAAAGGCAACCATGGAAAAATTACGTTACCTTTGCTGTCATGGTGGGGGGATTTCCCTGAGCGCTTGTGATAAAAAAGCTTGTTTACTGACATGCCTGGTGGAGAAATCACAAGCTTTGCTTGTTGTGAGCTTCTTGTGCTCTCACAGCTTTACACCTGAGCTGCAGCTGACATTTGAGTGGCAGCGTTAGCGCTTTGTCAGAAAAGCTGTGGAATTTATTTAAAGTCCGAAGTTCTGAGTTAGGTAAAAAGTATATATGTAACAGGCAGGGAGGTCGGTGGCTGCAGTCATTGAATATATGAATATCTGGAAACCTATTACAAAGACAAACAGCTAGAGAGAAAAAATGTGTACATGAAATAGAAAGCTTGATGGTATTACCCGCTGATAACAACGACAAAGAGTGAATGCAAATAGGCAAATAAAGAGAGAGGGAAATAGTTTGAGGTAAAGTCCTCTCGAGGGATACAAAGACCGCAACTGCATGTCTGGAATAAATCTCTTTAATCTTCAAACTCTAAGCGTATTGTAAATATTATTTACAATAGTCACATATTACATACGGTAAATATTATAGATGTTGCGCATGTCAGCATCTGGATGTGCTGCGTCATGCTGGGCATCATGATTAGCTAGCGTGACTTTAACCAAAAAAGACAACCAGGACTGAGCCGCATCATTTTCCATCTAAATATCAATCTGACGTCAAAAGCAACACCAAATGCCAAAATGCATCAATTAGTGCTGAGAAGCAGTCCGAAATATCCCAGCACTTAAATTTGTAACAATCTACTGGCTCGTCAAAAATTCGATTAGAGAAAATTGCGAGCTACTAGACTGTGGCTATTAGAGATCAAATGAGTAGGAGATTTCTTTGTGTCCCAGCGCTTATTGAGTTTGCAGTTTGGCAAAGACAAATACCCAATAAAGAAAAATCAATATCAAAGAGACGAAAATAATTTAATAAATAAATCTTTGCCCTTACTTGAGTCATAATTGATTCGAGGGCATCTGTAGCCTTTGTGTGAGCTTTATTAAATACGCTCATGTAAATGTACTCTTTTTTTTTTTTATGGAAATGACAGAGGACAAAAAGGAAATTAAACAAATTAGCATCAGAAATGATGATAAATTCGATATTATCCTTCATACTTGAGGGACGAGTGAGATAAGTTCATTCATAAATGGCATTTGAAGATGCTCCTCATAGAGACATGACCATTGTGGTGACTATGCTCCAGCTCTCAGAGGGCTCTCCGTTTCTCTGCAAATGGCTCAACCATGTGACCAGACAGCAGATCTCCACTTATGCAGCCTGACAGCATCCTGACAAAACATTAGTCCTGCATGAGAATTCACAGATTAAGCTGTTAGTCAGCGTAATGGGACTCTCAGAGTCCGCCGGTATCGCCTCTTATTATTATTGTGAATTGTGTCCATGCAATGAAAAAACAAACAGCAATCATGGGTGACTTTACTGGTGTGTTTCTGCTGAAACTGTTAACATGCTAAATAAAGTGAAGAGTCCTTTGAAATCAATTTTCTAGCTTTTGTTTCTGTACTTGAAGGTGGTTGAATTTAAATTTTGCTTTTTCTCCCCCTCTTTTCTTTTAGAGTGGGATTTGTTTGGATTATTGTCAATTTCTTTTACCATATTTAGCACTTTTTGTTAAACCATATTCGAAAACATCTCTTATCAAGTAGTGGGTGCTGACAGACAGCCTATTTTCCAACTCTTTTGGGACATTGGTATATAGATTTCTTTCTGTAATCTAAGCGATCCATATAAACACAACATTTGTTCAACGGCTCTATGCTTCAAAGTTTTATTTGTGAAATGGTCTCGAGTATAGGTCAGGTCACGCTGCTTCTTGGCGATTTTCTGCTTTGCCGTTCAGCAATACCCTGGAGTAAATCTTGTGGAAAGACCGAATCCCTTCCACCCAGACTATAAATGAACATGAGTCCATGTGCCTATACGATTACTTCAAGTCAGCTTTAGTCAGTGTATTCATTCAGGATTCTCTGGAGGATTTAGCTCGTGCCGTTCGCTTCAAAAATTGTCTGAAAAGTTGTGTGGTGACAGATGAGGAATGTGGAAGATGTTGATTTAATGAGCCTGATGTTGTGTGTGTGTGTTTACTTACGCATCCATGAAGGTGTGTTTGGCAAATTGGGAAATTGATTTATGGTAAAATAAGACTCGAGCATCTGAGCATGATGCGTAAATGCAGTCACAGAAGAGGTATTCAGTCACATGACCGCTCTTATGCTGTAGAAACAACCTCCTGCTGCACATTCTTTCATTAGCAGCTCACTGCCTGATATCATTTGGTTATAAGCGGCTTTGTTTATATGCACAGAGCAGCTTGTCTGTCGGTCACATTAAAATTAAGGTCTTTTAGTGGTTAAGCTGTTGATGCCCCATGAATGAATAAACCATGAACAAATTTCACAAATAAACCAAATGACAGAGTTTCTGCTGCAGAGTGAGAGAAATAGTAACTAAACATCCTTAAAATAACGTGGCTCAATATTTTTTGTGACCATCTAAAGAAGTCTCTATAGGAAATCCACAAAAAAGAAGAAAAAATAAACTCAATCAGAAATATTAGAAGTGAAAGTTCAGTTCCATACAAATCAATAGAAATCAGGTTATGGAAAGCAGATAATATCGGTCACAGATTTGTGTGATTCTCTTTTATTGCATACTTCATTTCAAAGTCAGGAGGTTTAAAAAACAAAAGAAAAGCTATAATGAAAAAAAAAGAAATAGAAAAGAACAGAAAACTCAAAATATCACCCTGTGACAGACTGCGACCTGGCCAGTGTGTACCCTGCTTTTCGCTCTATGGTAGCTGGGATTTCTCAAGAAATTGTGTTTTTTCTAGGAGTGATTTATACCAGTTTTGAAAGAAAGTCTCACACCATCCAGTCAACGCTCTAATTATTTTTATTCATATTATCATCAGATGTTAAACAATAGGCTGTTAGAGTAAATTTTAAGCAGTATGTTGTGGGCATGGTAGTATTATCTGGTGCATGCATTCTTGCCTGGATCATTATGTGGGGTTAGATGAATGGCAAGATACGGATCAGTCAATATCTGTAACAGCAGAGTGCCTTTCTGCAGGCTCAGGTAAAGTACAAGTCAATAGCGGCTCACATTAGCAGGAAAGACTTTTTGTGGCACTTTGCAGAGTTTGGTTTTTTTGCCGTTGTTTGCTGTTTGCAGTGACCTGTTGGGTCACTGACAATGTCACAACGTGTCCAATTTGAACCTAATGGGTGGCAGGCAGAGAAAATGTAACGCTTGGGTGGCTGTGACCTCTTTGGTTCTTCTCCGTCTCCAGGTAACCTTTCGAAAACCTGCACAGAAGATGGCTGGACCGAGATGCATCCTATTGACATTGCTGTGAGCTGTGGATACAATCTCAACAGCACTAGCGATGATGTGAGTAGACTGACACAGTCTCATAGTGAATGACCAGAGCTGCACAGCGGGAAATGGTGTCCAGAGCCAGCGGTCAGGAAGAATTGAATGAGAAGCTCTTTTCTTTGCTCTGTGGGTGGGTGTTATTGGCTGTATTGGGGAAATTACTGTATTGATTGGTTGCCACTGTGTACCTCATATACGCTTTTGTTCACTCCTATGTATTGAGTTGTCTCAAGTGACTGAGTCTACAGAATATATAGAATGAAGCTGTCAAAGAATACTGTTTATATTTTCATGTACAGGCTTTTTATTATTGTTGGACTAAATGTCAATATAATATAGAAATGTACAGAAATGTCAGGAAACAGCAAGATGAGGAAATTAATGAACAGCTGTTTGTTAGACTGCATTTTAAGAAATTTTCTTATAAAGCAAAAGTTAGCAGGAACACAGCAACATGCCCAACTAACTTAACAGCTTAATGCAGTATGTTCCTTAGTATACCGGTAGCTTGTCAATATACAGAGGAAGGTGCATTAAATTCACTGATTCATAACTGTGAAGTGCTGAGTTAGAACCCGAGATACTTTGACTAGTTCAATATAAAGTGTGGAAGTAGATAACCCGCTAGTCTTTACAACGCTAAAGATAGCATTACTTAGCATTACTGCATTGCTAAAGCGTACTTATTTCTACATACTGTATTTACATAGTCGCTAACTTAAAATTGTAATCTGATGCATGCAGGTTACGCAGTTCTGCAAAAAAAGTTTTCCAGCTGCATGGGATAATTTTGGGTAAATTTGATGTTTTTTAGGTACTGAATCTAAAAATGATCTCCATTTCCCTCACAGTTTTTCTTTTTTACAAAACAGGAGGAGTTTACATTTTAAAAAAAAAAAGCACAACAGCAATGAAAAAATAAATATTTTATTACAATTAACTATGCATAATTTTTCGGAGATTCCTTACCTTTTGCTATGAACAAAATAAACCTGTTGGGACATGATCATCTGAGCTCCTCACACTGCCAAACCCACCGTACACTCCCCCTCCTACTGACCCCCTCAATCCCTCGCATTTTCTATTTGTATTTCTCTTGAGTCTCGCTCTTAGAAACATTCAATTCATGTGAGAAATCATTAGTGGATACGATTTTTTGACTCAAGTATAGGATACCAGATTTCAGTTTAAAAGGGGAAATGAAACTAAAAACATGAGTTTTGCAAGAAAACCTGATGTGATGGAATTTTTAAAACGTTTTTCCCGGTTTCAGTAAAAATCCTAAGCAGTTTTTTGGTTGCAGACCTGTGCTATTTAAGAGGAATACATGTTTGTGTACAGATTCAACAAAGAGTAACAATGTGTTCTGATAAATGTATATTTTAACCGTAAAGATAACCAGAGTAGCTGTACCCTGTGCTAGTCATACATTGGGAGAAAGATGGGATTAGAAAGTAAATCTATGGTTATAAGGTAATTTGGTTTGATGCTGTAACAAAAACATTCGTATTGTAATTAAAATACGAATGTCTTTGAAACACACTTGACATAATTGACACAGACAGGTCAGTAATAACTCCCGCCTCCGTTATCAGGCATTATGAGTCATTAGAAGTTATTCAGAATCCTTCCAGGAGTAGGACCAGAATAAATAAATCAAATGCTGCTCTTATTTAGTTCAGTTTTACTGCAGCCAGAGCTAATCTTGTCCGTGTTGACGAAGGTGGAGCAGAGTGAAGAGTGGATGTGCACTGCAGGGTGGTAAAAGCTTTCTTGGTGGGCACTTTGCTCTCTGAGTCAAAGAGGCGGCCTCATTAGTATGCCACATAGGAAGTCAGGAGGGACCTGGCCCGGTGAAGTACTCTAAAAGGAATTTGATGTCCATCTTACTGCAAACATGATATGTGTGAGTGTGCCAGAGGATGCAGGAGATCTTAATTTAATTTCCATCAAGCGCACAACATACAGTGGCATGGCAGTAACATAGCGAAGCTTCTCTGAAAGGATCCAGAAATTCAGGATGCTGTTACAGTATATCGCATGACTGGACTGATCCAGTATTTGGTAAGAGAGAGACACAAATCCGTGGTTCAAGAGCTCTTCAGTTACAACACTTAAAAATGACAGGAGTGGAGCCTAAATGCTTAACAACAATAATAAAAGACATCTCTAAGCCAAAAATTGAAACAAATCAATGTTTTGAATGGTTAAATCAACTAACACAAGTGATGTCACTGTTTGAGTGTGTAAACACGCACCGGCTGTTTCCTTTTCTTTGATTTGTTCTCTGTTTTTATGTTTCTTTGTGCAGGGAAAGTTTTTTTGGCAAGTGAAGATCGGCTACACCATCGGCCACAGCGTCTCGCTCGTCTCGCTTTCTACCGCTATTGTGATCCTCTGCATCTTCAGGTATGTAGATGCACAATAGCTCAGCTGTTTTATATTAAGTACTTATGTGCTATTTAATTGCACTCACTGTGAATTTCATTCCATCTGGATTAACTTATTTTTATGTGGTCAGCTGTTTAGAAAAACGATGACCGGAACAAAAAGTGAGACTTTTGTGAAGAACATCAGTACGTGCTATTATCTACAAAGCACGCTGACAGTGGCATTATCCCTGCCGGCTGATGTGACATGAACATTGTGACAAATTGCACATTTCTGTGTCACGCGTCAAACACTTTTCACTGGAATTTGATCGTCTCTGATCACTGCAGCATCACACCCGAGTATAATAGCAGGCTTAAACCAAGATGAAAGATACAAATAGCTTCCAAATGAAATAAACTGTCACTCAAACTCTGCTATCTTTTGATGGCGCATGCAGCACTTTGAAGGTTAGACGTTTGAAGTATTGCGGGATAAAAAAAGGACCGGCATTTTTGCTTGATAAGCCAGGGAACGATTGTAACCTCCTCAAGTGCAATTACAGTTCTGAGGAAGAATAAGAAGCCAGCTTTAAATTGCAACATCTTCACCCTAAAAGATAATGAATGGACATTTCAAGAGTGACTCGCATAATACCGCACATTACTTTTTTTGGAAAAACTGCTGTATGCAATTTGTCTGCCTGAGTAAGACGCAAAGTGAACTTTTCTCGCTGAATGCTGCAAAGAAATAACTTTTGTGTACAAAGACTGTATGTGTAAATGGGTGGGCCACATTCGAGCACTTCTTCTTCCTGTGTGCTACACCCCCTCCAAACACTGTAAAAACTCTATACTCTATATACTGTGCAGCTGCAAAAATTCACACCTAAGTGCATGAGCTGTGAAATGATGTGTGCTGATTTTCATTTCTTACATGGAAGCTGCTTTCTCTCAGTGTACTGCCATCCATTTCTCTTCATGGCCGCAGCGGTGGAGTAACATTTATTCTGAATTTTATTTTTGGTCACATTTTTCTTTTTGAGTCTTTTGCCGATCATGTCACCGGAAAGTGCCTTATTGAATTAGTTGCTGATAAGAGGCGCTTTTCATGCTTTCTGCAAAGACAAGCAATAGGTGTCAAAGTGTGTCCACCTGAGAGTTTTGCTCACCGTCACGCACCCAAAGTCACAAGGCCGGCCATGGTCAGGGAGATAAAAGGTGTGAAGGTGTGAAATCAAAACAACCCACAGATTTGAGCCAGAAAGAGCGTTATGACCGTCGGGTATTATGAGCAGTATTAGTGCTATATGGTTCACTACACGCATTTCTAAAAGGCAACATATGGAGGAACCCCAACACATTAAAAGTAGATTGGATGAACAGTTGTTGAGCTCATACAGACATTAAAAGTCAGGTTTACAGTTTCTAGAGTCAGATGTGAGACCATCTGTCTGACACTAACGGCTGACCAAAACTGAATAAAGAAGAACTAGAAGAAAGTAGAAGTAGAAGAAAAATAGGGATTTAAATGAAATAGCAGTTGCTGTTTGATGTGAGTATAAAATCTGGATAACATTGGTATCATGGCAATTTACTCTCCTGGGAATGAGGTACGGTTAAATGAAACTGTTATGATGTCCAAGGGAACATTAACTGACTGGGCACGTGCTGTACTCCAGGCGAATATTTACCTGCCCAGACAGCAACCATTTCTGACTTAAAAAAGTGATCGAAGCTATTAGGAACCTGTTTTCCCCAATTACCTCTAAAGTATTGATAATGTAGTCAGCAGAAGAAGTGTTAAAAGAACTGATGTTTTAGGACTACTTGTTTCTACTACTGTAACTTCTTGGAAATCCACCTCTCCTGCCTATTTTCAAAGGTGTGTGAAGAACCATAAAAACCATTTATTGTGCTCTAAAACTGATCCACCCACACAGTGAAAGGGAACTAAGAAACTTAATTATGATTTAACTGTCTGTGAATTGCTGTCATTTTAAGCTATTAACTCTGAGGACATTGTGTAATTAGCATGCAGGGCCTCTTTATTGAATTCTCCGCGTGTCTTGTCGCTTTGTCTTGATCTGTTTTCTTGTATCTCTCATTCTGTGTGTCCTAGGAAACTCCACTGCACAAGGAACTACATCCACATGCATCTATTTGTTTCATTTATCCTGAAGGCCATCGCTGTCTTCATCAAAGATGTGGTTCTCTACGAGGTCGGGGAGGTGGACAACTGCTCCTCGGGCTCTGTGAGTTAATGCTGCTTGTTAATGACTGCTCTCCTAGAACTTCAGATAACTCAGCAAGACTTCAATACAGTCAGTATTACAGTACATTCAGTACAGTATTAGTACAGTATTGTAGCATCACTGATCATTATTGATAATTACTGACATTTTAAGTTCTCATATCATAGCTGATAAATAACTTAAAAGTTTTGAAAACGGCTTGTGTCAATTTTCAGTTTCAATCTCACAACAAAAGCCACATATTAGCCAAGTATGTTAATATTAAAATAGTAATAAAAACATGGACTTACAGCCCACAGTCTTTGATTGTTGTCCTTTGGCTTTCAACCATCACCCCTTCACAATGAGCCACAGTCCAAAGCCCCGTCAGGTGTGTGGCCAATAAACATGAGGTTCATGTTACAGAATTTAGCCACACAATGAGCAGAGGCTCACTCTATTTGTTAGTGAGCTTTGTGGTCGGCTGCACTACGTTAATGGACTCGCTGGGTTGACGGGAGCCAGCTGCTATCATGGCACATTTGAAAGAGACATTATAGAGACGGGTCTGGTGCTGCGGTGCTCATCGTGACCCCAACATTAGTTCCATTACAGCTGTTAGCATTGCTTCTGCTGTGTTTATCTGTATGTGTGCAGGTGTTCTGCATGCTCCATTCATTATCTCTTCTCATACAGCTGGATGTTTGCCATAGTTAAACACCCGATTAATTCAAAGCATATTTAAAAAATGCATTTTTTTAAGGTACGAGCATGGATCCGTGTCTGAGCTTCCTGTTATTCCCTGTTTTTCCAGTGGCATAATATCTCACAATTTATCCTCCTTTAGCGACTAACGGCAGGCTTTTTAAAACTCAGCTCCAGCAATCAATTTGTACTGATTTGCACATATTAAACTAAGCAGCAAGGCTTAGGCAGCCCATCTGGGTCCGTTTTCTTCCCCCTCAACATGCCAAGTGGGAATCAATTTATATGGGTTACAAAATTCCTGTCAGCCCAGTAACAGCTGCTTCAATGAGCTGTCCCAAACTTTAACTCCATGCACAAGGACTAAAACAGAACAAGACATTTCTGGATTATGTGAATATTTTCAATACAGCGCATGTTTTTGGAGAAGCTAGAAGCAAGACATTTCATACATAAAGACTTCTGTCTACTCAGACGGGTTGCTCGTTTTGTCTATATTCTGCCTGTGTAGAACATAGACTGCATACAAAAGATTGCCAAGGCCACTGAAAACAGAAAAAAAGAAATCACTCACCCATACTGGAGACTTTTTAGACAGGCTGCAACATATTTTTGGTATTAAAAGTGCTGCAAACAAAGTCAAGAGACCCAGTTCTTGGATTTAAATTAACTGAGTTGATGACTAGCAGAGAGCCACCAGCACAATGTCAGCCTCGAATGCTAGTTTCTTTAAGTCTCCTAGTCATTAAAAATCCTCACGTTCAAGCCAGATTCAGATATTATCAGATAGCCATAGATTATCATGTTTATTTAGCTTTCAAAACCTATTTCCCATCGAAAAAATTTTTTTTTAAATTCAACATCTAAACAATATCTCCATCTAAAATGTACTACAGTAGAAAGTGGCTATAACAGAAAGCATGTCGTGATTGCATTTTGCATTTTAGATTTTTAAGAGGTAGGTTCTGTCCAACTACACATCATTATTTGTTTGTTCTTCTTTCAACTCTATTGTCGTGACAAAGACCTGACAGCTTTTTCTGATTTTCTTTTCTTTATTGTGACTTTATTGTCTTCTTTACTGTCCACTTTTCTCTACCCATAATGCCCTTCAGCCCAGCCCTTCCTATTGTGTCGCTGTACTCCAGCTGCTAAAGTGCTCAATGTATTCACTCTTACGGAGTCTTTTTAAAGGAGCACAGTTTATTGATTTTTCTTATCCGTGTGATGTCTTCTGCGTAGGATCTCCGCGTTGCTCACTCTAAAGCTGCTTGTACAGGCTTGTAGATCTGACCAGCAGAGTGAATTTAGAAACACTGCAGACAAAATCAGCCTTTTTATACATGTCATTGTGTAACAATGTCAATAGCAGCCTGCCTCCCCAGCATTCAGCATCGGCAAGCTCAATTTTGAATGAACTCATCCACCCTCACGCAAACGTTGTTCAGCCAACCAGAAGAGAGCTTATTGTGTTTTCCTGTGCTATGGAAATCTTGTGAATGCAGACTCAGATGTCTTACGCAGAAACATTTTATTCAGCTATCATAATATCAAGCAGAATGAGCACGCCCAAACAGGCTGTGAAGGTGTATTGTTTCCCAGCGAAGAAGCTTATTCCCTATCAGGGCATCTACTACTACTACTCATAAATCTACTAATTCAGCACACTTGCCACTTCAGTCACACTCAGCTTCGGCTAATCTCAGAAGCTATGGGTCATTTTGTTCTTTGGGAAAACATTCTTTAAATCCAATCTTTCGTAAATGCTTCATGAGTGCTTCAGTGTTAATCCTGCTCACTTCCTGCATTATATTTCGGAACATTTCTGCACTTTGGCAGCTTTTCTTTCACTGAATGAGGCAGAGAGCTTATAAAGTGCAGGCTGAATAGGACACAGATTTGCACTACCTTTAAAGCCATTATTTACAAAAGTTTCATAAGTAGTAACTCGCTTTTTTAGTGCAATATGTCCATGGAATTTATTGATAATAAAAGAAGCATTTGAGTGAATCTCTGCTTCCAAGTTATTAATAAGGGCACAAGAAAAACTAATTGTCATTCTACTGCAGTCATAGGATTCATATTGATATAAAAGAACACAGATATATACCTGCTTTCACCAACAGGAAACAAACAACTCCAATTTATTCTTTCATTTTCTAAATGCAGTTTTTGGCCACAACTGGGAATAAATTTCACCGTATCATCTTCAACATAAGGTTGTCCCTGTTAACTAGATCATTGTATGATTCATGCTTTTGTGTCCATTGCCAGGTTGGCTGCAAAGCAGTGATTGTGTTTTTCCAGTACTGTATAATGGCCAGTTTCTTCTGGCTGCTGGTGGAAGGCCTTTATCTGCATGCATTGTTGGCCGTTTCCTTCTTCTCCGAGAGGAAGTACTTCTGGGCTTATATTCTGATCGGCTGGGGTGAGAAAGTCTTGTTTCTTGTTCTATTAGCGAGACCTTATAGAGTGTCAGCAGTACATGAACTACATGTCGAGAACCTTACAGCTGAAATCCACAGTAACATTTGGTTGTATACTTTTTTTTGCCCCCAGGCGGTCCAGCAATTTTCATCACAGCTTGGAGCATCGCTAAAGCCAACTATAATGATGTGGGGTGAGAGACTAGGGAACTGCTAGACCAGAATCGAGCAGAAAATACTCTTTTGTGTTGTTTTGTTTTTGTTTTGTTTTTTTTTTTTTGGGGGGGGGTTGCTTTGTTTTGCTACATCTTATACATTAAAACTCTTTCACGTCTTACCAGGTGCTGGGATATAATAGAAAACACCGATGTGTTCTGGTGGATCATTAAAACTCCTATTTTGGCATCAATTCTGGTAAGTTCATGAGCTTTAAAAACATTTTCATGGTTTATATCAGCACTAGCCAGCTTGAGCTAGCTCTTTCAAAGTAAATGGCACTAAGAGTGGAAAAGTTGTCTTCATTCGTCTATTCTGAGTGACACAAAGACTGAAAAAAGCACTAGAAAACAACAAAAACCTATCTCTAGTTAAGCTGCACGCAATCCAAGATATATACAGATGTACTGGTAAAAGTATTCTCTTGCTATCCAAATCATTGAATTCAGATGTTCCAATCACTTCCATGGCCACAAGTGTATAAAAGATCTAGTCATGCAGACTGCTTGTACAAACATTTAGGAAAGAATGGGATGCTCTCAGGAGCTTTGTGAATTCCAGCGTGGTACTGTAATAGGATGCCACCTGTGCAACAAGTCCAGTTGTGAAATCCCCTCATTACTAAATATTCCACAGTCAACTGTTAGTGGTACTATAACAAAGCCATGAAGTGGTAGGCCACGTACAAATCACAGAGCGGTGAACTGTGCACCTCAGTTCACAGAACTCGCCAACTACAGATATCCAAACTTCATGTGACCTTCCGATTATCTCAGGAACAGTGCATAAAGAGCTTGATGGAATGGGTTTCCATGACAGAGCTGCTGCATCCAAGCCTTACATCACACAGTGCAAAACAGTGTTGTATGCAGTAGTGTAAAGCACGCTGCCACTAAACTCTAGAGCAGTGGAGATGTGTTCTCTGGAGTGACAAATCAGGCTTCTCTGTTTGGGCAATCTGATAGATGAATATGGGTTTGGCAGTTGACAGGATAACGGTACTTGTCCTATACACTGTGCCAAGTGTAAAATTTGATGGAGGGGGGATTATGGTGTGGGATGTTTAATCAGGAGCTGGATCTGCCCCTTAGTTCCAATGAAAGGAACTCTTAATGTTTCAGCATACCAAGACATTTTGGACAATTTACAGCTCCCAACTTTGTGGGAACAGTATAGCAGTATGCCACTTCCTGTTCCAACATGACTGTGCACCAGTGCCCAAAGTAAGCTCCATAAAGACACGGATGAGAGAGTTTGGTGTGGAAGATCTTGACTGGCCTGCATAGAGTCCTGATAACAACCTAGCAGAACACTTTTGTGATGAATTAGACTGGAGACTACAAGCCAGGCCTTCTCGTCCAACATCAGTGTCTGACCTCACAGATGCACTTGTGGAAGAATGGTCAAAAATTCCCATCAACACATAAAGCCTTCCAAGAAGAGTGGAAGCTGTAATAGCTGAAAAGGGTGGGATGACATCATATTAAACCCAATGAATTAAGAATGGGATGTCACTTAAGTTCATGTCCTTGTGAAGGCAGACAAGCGAATATATTTGGCAGTATAGTGTAGAAACAAGTTATAGTATTATGCGACAAAAGGACTCCAGAAGGAAATAGTGTCCAGTCAAACCAATAATTTAATCCATCATACTCAGTAAAACCACAGATATGGACTTTTACACTGTGGTTCTGTGCTCGTATTCAAGTCTTTGATGAAATTCAGACAGAAATAAGCTGTTAAAAGCAGCTGCTTGCCTCATTTTTAAGTCACAGTTTCAAAGTCAAGATAACAGGCTGCTGGAAAAAAGTTTAATACGGTATTTAGCATGCAAATTTGAAAGCAGAAAGGTAATTTAAAAAATGAGTTTTTCTCCAGTGCACGGATCAAAACCCCAAAAGATAAAAATGCTAAAGTGTGACAGCTCAGATGCAGATTGAACCGCATCTCTAGTAAGAAAAACAGACTCTAATCTCTGCGTGAGTGAGACTATTTCAGAGGAGTGCAAAGCGTTCAGCGGATCCCATTGAAATACTTCTTCCTTCCTTCTCTTAAATGTACTAATGTGCACCCTCATTGATGTTTTATTTTGCAGGTCTGTAATTTCCTAACCATTTTTTTGTTCAAATAAAAGTTTACAACAGTGCACAAGAGAGGTGAAGAAGAGAGTGCAGGCAGGGTGAAAAGACTTGTGTCAAGGGTGATTTGTGACAGAAGGATAGCAGCAACAGTGAAAGGGAAGCAGAGAGTGGGGAACAAGATGGTAGTGAGACCTGCTATGATGTATGGTTTGGAGATGTGGCAATGACAAAAAGACAGGAGGCTGAGCTGGAGGTGGCAGATCTTGAGATTTTTATTAGGAGTGACCAGGAGGGACAGGATTGGAAATGAGTACATCAGAGAGACAGCTTAGGTCTGGACATGTGCAGAGGAGGGATAGTGGATATACTGGACAAAGGATGTTGAATATGGAGCTGCCAGGCAGGAGGGAAATAGTAAGACCATAAAGAGTGTTGAGTGAAATAGAGACCGATGATCTGTGGCGATGAGCAGTTGCAGTTGCAGTAAAAATAAATGCTTAGAGACATATGCAATAGAGAAACGTTGCCAAGCTCATGTGTCCATTTGAACACAATAAAATTAAAGCTGCATGTTAGTGAACACTGGTAGCTTCACACAGTGTTAGTTAGCATTTACACAACCCAACACATGCTAGTACTCAGGTTTTTCTTTTTGCTAATACAAACTTTGTGCTTGAATTTCATTTAAATGGTTTAACTTTACTACTTGAACACTTGTTTTGGTCTATAGTATGCTAATACTCAAAAGTGGCCCACTTTTTAGAAGCCTGCCTATAGCTTTACTCGAGCATTAAGCTAATTTAACGATACCAGAAGCATTATAAAAGTTGAAAAGAAGAACAGACTCTGGCTAACAGCATGCAAAAACCAGGCCAAAGTCCAAAAATGTACATTTTTCACTTTTAAATTAAGAAAACAGATTTATTTTCTATGATTTTTTAACTTGAAGGTCGTCTAATCTTTAAGTTGTTGTTGTTTAGTAATGATGTTGTCGCCATGGTTATAAGATTTCTAGTAACTGGCATAACATATGTGTGTTGTCACATTACCTATTTGGTCACTCGTGAAGTGACCTGAAGTGAACTTAGCATCTTATCAGCTTTCTTAATGGAAGTAATCGCTATAGTAACAAACACTGGAAATATTGTCCGGTTGCTCCTGATTACGTCATTTCTTGGCCATTTTTGTGCAGCTGGGGTCCACAGCCTACGTCTTTTTGTGTTCTGCGTCACATTTATAGAAAATCTAGCGGATGCTTTTTGAACCTTTTGCAAAGAACCAGCTGTTTTCTGTGTTTAAATATTTGTGGTTAGCTAAATCATGAGTGGTACTGATCTTCTCATGGAAGGCGGAAAAAAAAAAGAAGCTTTTAATATAATTTCCAGCTATTAAAAGCTTGCTCTGGACAAAGTGTCATAGCAGACGCCTACTAGTGTCCAAATGAGTCTGTTTAGTTATTTGCTAGCAGTTGTTCCCAGAGGAGGGTCAGCTTCATTATTTAACATGAGTGTCAGCAGCCTTACTGTTAGTACACTCTGTTTTTCTGTACTTAGCCAGTGACTGATAGCTGGGAGTGCATCATGATGACTGATGTGTTGCAAGTTCACACTCACAGCCCAAATCATCAGTTTAGAAATGCTCATTTTCCCACAGGCCAGCGCCACAATCCAACGCTTCTGTTTATGAGTTGAATCTCACAAACATCTCCCCATATGCATTAGATGCAGTGTGAAATGCCTCAGTGCTTTTCTCACATGACTTTTGTAATGTATTCTCCACAGATGAACTTTATTCTTTTCATCTGCATCATTCGGATACTTCGCCAGAAGATAAACTGCCCCGATATTGGAAGAAACGACTCCAACCAGTACTCGTGAGTGTAATTAAATTTCTTTTTCATGCTGGAAGTTTGTTTTGTGTATCAGCTAATAAAGGATGAAATGTCACTGATACGAACGAGGGTGTTTGGAAAGAGCTCCGCCACTTCTGTCTCGGTGGACATTCTGTGAACATTAGCTGCTTTTGTAAGGATAAACAAAGATTCGTTTGAATAAACTTGCAGAGCAGCAGAGTAGCACGCACTCCTGAGTATTCTTCCTGTAACTATTGCTGCAAATGTAACTTTTTTTACGCTCAGAGCGATGCAGGGATAACTAGTCCTTTTGGATTTCAGAAAAGAAAATCTTAGCATGCACAGCACACTGTGGTTTTCCACCATCCAGCAGCTGCTTTACACAGAGATGTAGTGCTATATGTATTTAAGTGGTTTTTCATATGATGGAGAGCATCTCATAAGCCAGTCATAATGCATGAGCTATTTTCCAACTGACACTTTTCATGGTGTTTCCCCCCCCCTCCGTCTCTGGTCTGCTGAGCTGAAATTTAAAATGAAAAGTACTCCTGAGCTGCATTTCATTATTGGGGTATACAGAGACAGATTGGATGCTGGTTTGACTGGAGGGAGGGATTTGAATTTGTTTTTGCCTTATCATTTCAGGCGACTGGCAAAGTCAACGCTGCTTTTGATTCCGCTGTTTGGGATCAATTATATAGTGTTTGCATTTATCCCCGAGCAAGTGAAGACTGAGCTGCGGCTGGTTTTTGACTTGATTCTGGGATCATTTCAGGTATGAGATCAAATGTTTTTGAGGAAAAAGTGATTGTTAAAAAAATACCTGTAGATTCCTAAAATCCAGTGCCTTAAAATAAATGTAGTCTTCTAGAAGTGTGGTCACTTAAACTTTTAAAAAGTCCAAAAATAGTGATTTGGTATGCTTTCAGCCCTGAACTAGCGAGTGCTACTATTAAAGAAAACTGCATCAGGTCTCCAAGCACTTTGCTGGCTGGCTCAGTGGCACTGTCACTGTTTAAAGCTCTGATGTTATTTCAGTTCATCATTTAATGAGGAATGATGGAGAATGCAGCCAGACAGCACAGCTGCATTACAACAGCTTGGAAGATATGGAAACCTTTCCAACACAATCCTCTCCTTACTCCTTTTATTCCCCCTTCTTATTACAACTCGACTCCCATTTGTTTTGTCTGTGTAATACATTTATGACTGTCATGACTGCCACATGTTATTTTTTACAGCTTTTCCTCTGTTGCTTTGGCTTAATTAAGACAGTTAAAGCTGTAAGAAGGTATTTGGAAAACAAACACAAGTGTCTACAATCTTTATAACCAAGAGAGATTAAGTCTTCTTCATGAGTTAAATAGTTGTGCTCACCAACTACTTTGTTAGGTACTCGTTGCTAATACTGGACTGATCCCCCTTTTGCATTCGGAACTGACTTGATTCTCCGTGGCACAGAGTTCCTCAGAGATTTTGGGCAATATTGACATGACAGCATCAAACAGTTGCTGCAGATTTGTTGGCTGCACATCCATGATGTGAATCTCCAGTTCCACTACAACCCAAATTGAGATGGGGTGACTGTGGCGGCCATTTGGGTACAGTGAATTTGGCTAATAAAATATCCCCAAACACCATTACACCACCATCACCAGCAGTCTGGTCTCTCGATACAAGGTAATCCAGATTCATGCTTTCATTTTGGTAACACCAGCCTACCACGTTTTTCCAATCTTCTGTTGTCCAATTTCCCTGAGCCCGTGAGAATTGTTGCCTCCTTGTCTTAGCTGACACGAGTGGCACATAATGTGGTCTTGTGCTGTTGAAGCCCAGCTGTTACAAGGTTCAGTGTGTTGTACCTTTAAGCCCCTTTTCCATTAGTACCTACTACTAGTAGTCAGATCATCAAACCCATTTCCCATTAGGTCATAGTACCTGGTACAGGTACTTTCTTAGTACCTGCTTGCCCGGGTTTCCAAGCGATCCGAGCATGTGCTAAAATGTGACATTGTCAGACTGCATGCACATCACAAAGGAGTGTGGAATTTCTCGGGACTTGGATCAGCTAATGTCACATACTGTCCAGTTAGCTAACAGCTGAGGGCCATTAGTAGGAGTGTTGTAAAACACATTTACTGAGCTTTAGCGCACCAACGTGTCACCAGTTTGAAAACAAGGAAGAGCCCACTCAGATACACCGAGGAATCGGACTGGACATTGAAGAGAGAAAGGAGTAAGGAGGTGGGAGGGAAAGATGACGTAAAAAAAAAAGTGTAGTGAAAGTTTGTGGATTATACAGGGGTTTCTCGCTTCTTACACTGCAAGGGAGAGCATTAACCGTGAGGTGCATGAGAATAGGGAGAGCGAGGGAAGTCCAGTGAATCATACAAGTTAAAATCATGTCTTGTTGAATCTCTCAGATAATAATAACAGTTCCACAGAGTAGGTATTCAGATTTGCTAAAAACACGGGGAAACCATCCTTAGTGCTAAGATCTTAAAAAGGATGCCTCTGGAACTGAGAAAAACTGTAAAAATAACAAATAATTGATAAGACGAGATGATCAAAGAAGAAATTTAACCATTACATCCTCTGCTCCTGCTTTCTTATCAGTGTTTTTCTTTCCTTTTAGGGCTTTGTGGTCGCAGTCCTTTACTGCTTCCTGAACGGAGAGGTAGGTGATGTAAACACTGCTGATATAAACACACCACAGTACTTCCACACAGAGATAGCCTGCAGTCGTGCTCTCATTCTCAGAAAATGTAGTTTATCTGTAGTTTCTCCGTCGCTCCCTGTGCGCACCATTTACATTCACACACAGTCCTGACAGGTAGATGGAGCGGCGGGTATGAGTCACCGGCGCTTGTCGTTCCAGCTCCTCTCTTGGACCTCCCCACAGCATATTTTCTGCACTTTGCCTGCAGGGTGGGAGGGCTGTAAAAAGCACACAGTCTTTTTGGCAGGGAGCTATTCAGTGATGTCTGCACAGGCTCTCTGTGGGCAGATTATTTATGTTCTCAGTGCTGGGCCAGATTGAATCTGGGCTAGATGGCGAGGCTTCACACTATGCTGCCTGAATTTTAATCTCATGCAACTTCCAGGTGTCCTTTACTAAGTGTGGAAGATTTGTGCACTGCTGGTAAGATATGTTAGGTTTAGTTGTTGAATTCTCGGTGCTTAAGGAATGGCAGACATGTCGATAGCAAGAAAACAAATATTGACAAGGTAGAAGTGGAAGAAAATGACTGAAGAAAAAGCTATATTGATTTTCTTTTTGCCTAAATAATGCAAAACAGTTTTTAAAGTGTCATACTCTCGTAAAATTCATGCAAAAGAAAAAACTGCTGGACTCGATTGCGAGGCAGGACTGTCTTTAAAAAAGAAGATACGTGGGTCCAAATGAGGGGTTGAGGATTTTCTGGAGAAGCCGGTGGAGAGTGTGCAGCCAGGTTTACTTAACAAGGAGTTGGCCGAACAAAGAGACGCAAGCTGGTAGAGCACAAGGAAGGACCTAGACTCTAGGTCCTAGAGAAATAAATGTGAAGCCTGAGTGTTCTTATTGCTGCTGCCGATGAAAGCACATGATGGCGAGTGTGTGTGTGGATGACTGTGTGTGGGAGGGGCGGGTTGATTAGTCGATGAGTGTCAGGTGTGCCAGCCAGAGTCCAGTGGGAGCTGGAGCAGTGCCGCATAAACAGGGAAACATATGCACACACACATACTCAGAGAGTGAAGGGAGACCTTGGAGATGCACGCACTATTTGGGGGAAAAAATGAATGTAGTCTAATCCAGTAATAGAAGTGTACAGTGTGCAGAATAACACAAACACCTGGCACAGCCCCTTAACCTGTAATACATGACACAAAAAAGCAACAAATTTCCAAAACCTGCAACTGACTGTAGATAATGTTCCAACATAAGCAAATATCTGCAAAAAAACAACAAAAAAGGCACATTTAAAAATATTCAATCCTCCAGCAGAAGGTTTGGTTCACTTTCCTCCCTCTGACATGGTCTAAATGAAAACTAATGTCAGTGTCGGGTACTGCTTTTAATGGCGCGCCACCTCAGCGCTGGCGGCGTTTAATTCTGTGGATTTTCTCTGGGTGCTTTTCATTTTTTCCCCTCCGTCCTTGAGCTTCGTCTGCTGCTGAAAATCACGCCAACCAATTTGTTTTTCTGTTTAATTAAAATGCAGGTCACCCGCTTTTAAGAGAGCTGCAGTTTTTATAGTCGATTATTCAAAATCTTCTAAATTGTCCAAATTTGTTGTATGAAATAAATTCAAGTAAAACACTTGGAGAATGACAGAGGTGTGTAGGGAGTAACAGCAGGGCCTGTCCACATGTACACGGGTATTTTGGAAAGCATTTGGCAGCATTTTGTCCTTTTGTTAACATATAAACTCTGTTTTTGGTCAGAGGTGTCAAAAACATTATCAGTGAATTCCCAGTAATGTTTTATGTTGGTAAAGAACATGTAGCTCTACTTACTGAATAAACATGTAATTGTCCCTTTTGCTCTAATCGGTTTCAGGTCCAAGGAGAGATCAAGAGGAAGTGGAGGAGGTGGCACCTGCAGAGATACATGGGCTCAGACACCAAATACCAGCACCCGTCTATTGGCAGCAGCAACAACTTCAACACCCAGATCACCATGTTGACACGGTGCAGCCCGAAAACTCGCCGGGCTTCATTATCCTGTCACGATGACTTGTCTAGCATCTGAGTCACAGTGACACAGACACACAAAATGCTGTACAAAATGCTCTCATGCCAAACATTAGGCAGAACATCGCAGCATATATAAGCTTTACCATAAGTACTCTTGGGTCATGTGTGTGGTGCAGAAGATGGAAAGTGATGAAAGGATTGGAAAAAGAGATATAAGGACACGATGTGACCATAATCAGCTTTGAAGCAGTTTGTAACTGTTCCAAAAAATACATTTAAATGAGAAGGTAAGTTGCACATTGCTTAACAAACAAAGCGTTTGCGGAGAGAGTCATTTTTGCGCAGGTCACCTGTACAGGTGAATTCAAGTCATATCACTACAGCTCTTATTTTTTAAATATCCTGTGTGCTTAGGTGAGTGGGCTGGTGTAACTCTGAGCCTTGTGCACTCCTGCAGCTCCAAATAGTCAAGTTTTGTGCTAAAGCTTTGGAAGAAATTGAGGTGATGTATTTTTCTAACAGCAGCATCACAGGCTAACAAAGGTACTATACCAGAACTGGACTGTGAGGGTGTGTTTGAGTGCTGAATGTAAATAGTGCTGGAAAATTTGCTTTAAAACATACTTTAGAGTATCCAAAATAAGCATAATACTACACTTCCCCCCCTTTGCTGTGTAGGAAGACAGAAAAAAAGACAGGCTTACAGAGCAGGAAACTTTATTTCCATAAATGCCAAACAGATTAGGCTTCAGACCAAGTGATGCTGATTCACAATGATGGGTTTGGAGCACAAATGCCCTTCTCTGCACTATCATGCTCATGAGAGACCGGTTGCCCTTTGCCTTCTTTTATCAACACAGCCTTCCCTCTTGGCGTGTGCGATTCTGAGCCTATGATTAGGTAGATATTTTTCATTATTTAGGGCACTGTGGCGGTTTTGTGTCGATCACTGACGAGTGCCTGGGTTTGGTGTGTTGAACCGACTTCTGCGGTCTAGTCTTTGCTGGCTGTTGGGCAGTACAGCAGCTCTGAAGAGGAGATGTCCATATGCAGCTCATTCCTTGAATGTTTACATTTACTTGGGAAGAGTTATAAAAAAATGATGCACAGTCAAGTGTGCAGTGTAAATAAACTTGGAATGCTTGTGCCATACACATCACATTGTGGTTATAATAATAGTAATGAATCACTAAGTGTCGTTTTTTCAAATTAAAGCATGACAGGATTCAGAATCTTCTGAATCTCCATTATGCATAATATTTTTTGAATTCTTCAGGTTCAGACTTACTTCTCCATCGGAGGAGTCTGAACTTGACAAGTCAGCAGAGAATATTAGATCCTGTATGCAAAGCAAAGTGACAAGGATGACTGGCCCTGTCACAACGATGCTGTCTTTGTGCTTTTGACCTCGCGTAGGTTTGAAAGTAAGGCTTGTTCATACTAGAGGGAACAACGGGGGGATCCAGCTTTACACGGGAGGAAGGAAATCATCTCAACCCACCAGTGATTTAAAGGTTTAGATCATCATTAAGTTTAAGAATAATAAAAAAATTCTAATGTGGTAATATGTGTCAAGGAAATATTGAATATCAATATATCGCCTTCAGATTGCTGAAAGTAATAATTATACATTTAGAGAAAAGGAAAAAGATTGGAACCACTTTCATATTGTGGTCAGAAGTTTACATACACTCATCATGCAGGTGAATGACATGCTAATTTTGCAGCGACTTCTTTCTTGATCAGCACTTCACTGTGGACAGTGACACTTAATCCTTGGCGGTTCCTGCCTTGTTCCTGAACATCTAACCAATTTGCTCTCATCTAAGGGTGACATTTTCAGTCTTCTTCTAGACCAGGGGTGGGCAATCTCAGTCCATGAGGGCCGGTGTCTCTGCAGGTTTTAGATGTGTCCTCGAACCAACACAGCTGATTTAAATGGCTAAATTAGCTCCTCAACATGTCCTGAAGTTCTCCAGAGGCCTGGTAACAAACTAATCATGTGATTCAGGTGTGTTGACCCAAGGTGAGATCTAAAACCTGCAGGGACACCGGCCCTCGTGGACTGAGATTGCCCACCCCTGTTCTAGACCTTGGCAAAGTGGTAACAGAACTATTACTTATGTACAATTGTTTGAACGATTTTCCTGGAATCTGCAGTATCTGCAGTAGAAATGGCTCCAAGAGATCCAACTAGAACCTACCATGTGTAGTCAATCATGATCAGTAACAAGAAGAATAATGGGCCTTGACCTTGTCAAATTAAAAGACATCGTGAAACTTCAGCACTGTATTTATACTGTTGACCCTCTTGGGGTTTCCTACAATTGATGGTAAATTCAAAGTTGTGCACCCAATTCAGTTTTTAAATGTGTACTTTTAAAAATGGATGCTGTACAATCTTTCCATCCAACATTTCAAAAATTGCAATCACACTCATATCAAAAGAACCAGTAAGTTACTGTACACAGAAAACATTCATTACTTCATTAATTCTTGGTCTACTCACCTTCCAAGGGACAATTTCAAACAAACAGCCCAATTAAACTAGTAACACGTACGTTTGGACTTTTCATTCTAATGGGAAGTAATCATTGCAGGTTGGAATAGGTAGGTCAGTTCTCGACCATTATTCTCTACAAGTGCAGTATTTCTGGGATGTTGTGGCATGTCCATGTTCTGATTATGCCACAGCAGTTCAGCTGGGTTAAGGTCAGGACTTTAGCAAAACATGAATTTATTGCTGATTTACTTTCTGTGCTTTGGGTCATGGTCTTGGTGCATTAATCATTCACTTTAAGCTTCATGTCATGTGCTCTGCTACCCAGACATGATCCAAATTTAAACTAATAATTTCCTCAATGATTGTTGGGAGTCCGATTTTGTTTCACACATCTAGAGGAGATTGTCTCTGTTTAGAATAATGTTTTCCTCCATATTGTCCTTCTATTAACCCCATTCTTGTTCAGTGTTCTTAGTGGACAAGGTCTTAGCAAGTTACAGGTGTTTTGTTCTCTCTCTTTCACCTCCTTTAAGATTGAATAAAATGTTCAGGACACCCACAGAGAATATCAGCAGTTCTTTAGTTTGTAAAAAAATTGTCTTATTGTGCATTTCTGAACACCAAGGTTGTTTGAAATGCTTTAGTAGTGATTTTCTGCTTCAGGCATCTCTATAACGATTCTTGTCTTTGTGGTCTCCTGAAGATGTTTGCGATCAAAGCACGGATCACACCAGCCAACCTCTTTTGAGAAAAGTCAGGCTATTTTTCACTGCACTTATAGCCTCCTTGATTGAAACACCTGACTCCAGATAGAGTTTTGGTAGAGTTATTATCACAGTGTGTGTTTGTGTTCAATCAAGGACATACAAAGAGTTATATAAAGTACTGCTGATTTTGTATTATTACACCACTCAGAAAATTTAAGGGAACACTTGATCAACACAGTGTAACACAAAGACAGTTAAACTATTATGACACATTCTGTCCATTCAGGTTTCACAGGAAGTCCAGCTCCTCCAGGGTGGCACGTCCTAACAAACTGTCAGAGCTGGACTCTGTGAGGGTGGCTAACCTTAGTAATAATAATAATAATAAACTTTATTTATAGACGCGTTTAAAGACCCTCAAGGTCACCTTACATTAGTACAAAAAAATAAAAACATAAGGTAAATGAAAAATAAAAAACACGTATAAAAGTATAAAAGCAAGTATAAAAGCTAAACAAGGACAAAATAGACTAAGATGGAATCATGATGAAGGATATGCAATTTTGAATAGATGGGTTTTAAGACGGGATTTAAAAGTGGAGAGAGAGTTTGTCGTCCGGAGATCTGGTGGAAGTGTATTCCAAAGTCTCGCTGCAGAACAACTAAAGGCTCTGAGTCCCATAGTCAACCTTACAACAGCATGTATGGATGTGCCACCCCAGGTGAGCTGGAATGGGGTGCAGGTGATAACTCTTGTAATGAGCAGGGGTATTTGGGAGGGTGGGGGTTGTCCCGTTCTTGTCTTTCACCTGTTGCACCTGTTGTAACTGTGCAAATTCAGTGGTTTATATTTCCTAACTGGATAGATTAGTGTCCCTGAAGTTTAACTTTTTTATTTTTTATTTATTTTTTTTAACAGTGTAATTTAGTTAGACTGCGTTTTTAGTTCTGAGTTACATGATGACCAGATCACATAATGCATGAACCCTAGGAATTCCAAATAGTTCACAAACATTACTGACTCTAGCTTCATATTTAGTGTGCACACATGAGTCAATTTAAGTCGCAGGATTAAGGCAAATAGACACATTTGCCAAAAAGCACCAAATCACAACAACAGTCACCTCAAGTTGCCTGATATTGCAACTTATAGACCATGCAGAGAAATCCCCAACAATCAAGCGACTGCCTACGAGTGACCATTTGGCGACAGTGGGAAGAAAAAAACCCTTTTAACAGGAAGAAACCTCCGACAGAACCACACTTGGGGAGGGCCAGCTAGGACAAAAGGCACATTGCGGAAGAGAATCAGAGATTAAAATGTCATTTTTCACGTTGCTTATAAGTGTGTGCTTAAATACTCCTACATTTTTTGCGTCTGTCTTTTGTCGTCAGTAACTTTAGTGTAATTTTGTGAATTTTCCAGTATACCTCTTAAAATGGTGAATGTAAATAGATGTGTACAAAGTGGGAAAGCAATTATATTAGACAGTGTTTCTCAAATTCAGTCACATATGTCTCTTGGGTTGATTGTTTTGGTTACCAAACATTAAAAAGGGATAATATATATATATATAAGAGTGCACTTAGAGTAACTATGTGCAATGTAAATCTGATTTTTATGTGTTGTGCATATCTGGGTTTAAGATCATTTGTTTGGTTTGCTGTTGTGCGGTTTGTGTAAGACTGGTGTAAAGCATTACATTGTAAATCTGCAGTTGTACAATTTGGTCACATCTGTGTACACATAAAGCCATGCTTTCCTTTTAAAAACTGCTCAATGTGCTAATTAATTTTGCCATTTTAATGTGTAACTTTAAAGGTGTTATATTAGCAAAAAACTTACTTTACCAAAAAACCTTTCTCCTCGTGTATTGTATGAAATAAATTATTCAGAAACACACGAGAAAGTGGAAGTCTAGTATCCCTTTGTAAAGTTCCTCTGTGCTTCAGTATTGTTTTAAATTCCTATACCTTTAACGTAAAATGAGCTTTTTTTTGTGAAAGATATCCTATACCATGCTTTTGTTACCAAAGTAAGGCTTATTTTCACAAGGGCTTTTGGCTACTCAACAAAGGCTCGGCTTTAACCTCCTAGGACCTGGCGTCCACATATGTGGACATCACATTTTGGGTTATTTAGACTAAAATACTCAATTTTGCTCTACATGGGCCTGATATCCACTTACGAGGACATTATACTGCTACTGTTCTATCAAAATTTTAAACCAATATCCTCATTTTTCTTAAAAACATAAATAATGTATAAAAAAAAAATTTGGTCATTCTTTTTTTTAACATTCATCGGGCCCAATATGCCCAAATATCAAAGAGAAATTAGGCGGTTAAGTCACTTATTTCTTTATATAACTCTGAGGAAGACTCACTTAAAGCAAGTTTTTCATGCAAATATGCTAATGCCTGCAATAAGAACAAAAATCTGCCCTCCTTTCCTTGTATATTTAAATATTCACATTTTACACCCATTTCCTCTTTGACCAGCAATTCTGATCATGTTTAGCAAATAAAAATGTGTCTATTTCAGGACAAATTTCAGCTAATATGAGTGCGTAATATCATCACAAGGGAGTACATTTGATTCTTGTGGCAACAGCGTGTTTGTAGCAGACAACCCAATGGGTTGAAAACACTCCCTCTCTGCACCCCACACAAAAGTATTATCCCATTAAATGGCTGTAGTTTTTCCCCTTCATTATGTGCCGTTACAGGTCACAGTGCCCTGAGAAGAACAAAATATCTTAAAACTTACACAATACACTTTTTTCCCCTCCCGGGGCTTCAGCTATTCAGTTAAGCAAAGAAAGAATAATCAGATTTACATAAGTGGGCGACATATATTTATACATATATTTAGAGAGTATCTTCCACCAAGGGCGGGCCAGTGGTTTACAATGGAAGAACTCACTGAAATCTCACAAATCTTGAACAATCCTGACAATATAAACTTCTTGACATAAAATAATCATTTATGCCAATAAGATTTGTAAAGACTTGAAGAGTTCAGTTTGACATCTGCGTCATCTTTCCACTGCCTTAAAGATGACAGTAATGGTCCCATGCGTTAGGAGCTAAGCAGAACAAACAGTTAATTATTGCTGGTGGGAAAATGGCTTTAAAATTCATTTTTAGCGTTTCATGTAGAAAATGTATTCATTATGTTTGTAAGATGTTGTTGCTCAATTTGGATACCCGGGTTAGTAGTACATTTCTGCACCTCACAAACATTTACACCTATTAAAGATGACAAAAACGTGAAAAATACAGGAATTTTGCAGAGGTTTGTCTTATGGATTTTGATTTTCTTAATCGAATTAAAACAGCTGATTGGCTACTGTGTCTGATTTTGTGTTTGTTACATTGTGTTGCAACATCAATGAAATAAAATGCTGCATTAAAAAAATCACTACAATTTGGCCCTCAGAGATATTTTTCTTTAAGTAAAAATATACATATATGAATGAAAGTAAAGATTCGTGCACCTCAAACTGATTTTCAGTATTTGATAGATATGACTGACCCTCAGAGTTTGCTTTTGTGTATAAAACTTCAGCTATTAAAGTTCATCCTTATGTTGTCCCTCATTTTAATTTCTACAATTCACTGACTTGAGTGTGGGGCACCTCGTGCGGAGTTCAGCAACATAAAGAAAAACAAATTCAACAAAGACAAGGCTCTGTGTGCCATAAAAGATTAACAACTACACTGCTTCATGCCCTGTTCCTCTGATCAGCTGCTTTTGGGTCTCATTTTTCATTAGCTCTGTCCATGAAGGCAAATTGAGCTTGCATATAATGTGATTACCAATGCACTGGAAAGGTAGCAAATGTAAATAAATGGATTAACCGGTTTGGAGGATTCTGCATGAAATTCAATGCAGAAAATAAAAAGAAGAACCTTGAGGCTTGTGTGTGATCATCTTTGTACGTTTATGTTTATGCTCTGCTGTTGAATATCGTGCAGTCAGATGAAATGTTTGGACTACTTTTGGTCTAGACTTCGAAATTTGTCAATGTAAGGTCACAGCTGTGAGATTTCATGAAGACAGCGTGGGATGCAGACAAGACAGAAGACGGATGAAGTTATTTTCAGATTCCCTGTGACTCTTAAAATGCGAGACAGGTGTCTTGCCTTTGAGCATCATTCAGTATTCATAGCACTGGTTAAATATTCATGTGACAAATAAGGAGAAGCTTGGAAAGGTGAACGACTGAGCAAACAAGTGAGCTCTGTGAGGCTGTTTTGATCACATCTGCTGATTAAAAGAGACATTGTCTGCCAAATCCAACCTGATCTGTGGCTGAGAGTCAGTAATAAATACTGAAGGTTTGCCTACTTTCCACAGGTAGTGCAAATCTAGGACTGAGTTATTGTACCCCGTGTATGGGATGGCTCCAGTAACTGGCTGTAATTCACAAAAATATACCCACTAACTGATGACAAATGTTAGACTTTCTATGTCATATGAGGAGCAATAGCAGTGATTTGCATATAACAGAGAGTGTTACAATAAACTTTGATTTCTCACCTTGAACTTTATGACCATTTCACACATTAGCATGCCAACCATGACTTCCAACCAATGCATGGTGATTTTAAAGAACACAGTGGCCCTGAACTGACCCGGCTCAATGACCCCCAAAGATATTCTGCCACGTAAACTCCCCAGTAGTTTCCCTCAAGCAGCCACCTCCACACACTTGAGGCAGGACTGAGAAGACTGCCATGTGCACACACAGCAACAAAGCCACTGTGGACAAATCCATGAATTTGAATAGATTTATTTTTATTTACATGGTTGCGTGGAGTGTGGTCTGGGTCTCCGATGCAGAGGAGGGGTGGTGCAGTGGGTTCAGGGGCCAGTGCTGGGGAGGCTGGCTGGGGCTGATCTGGTAATCAGCCTCTCCCTATATCAGGAGGTCACTGATGAGAGAGAAATCACTGTAAATAAAATGTCACCAACCCTTCAATATTGTATACATGACAGGTCCTTTGGTCACAAACACGAAACTTTATTGTCATTTTTTTCAGGTAAATCGCCTAATAAATAACTGTATAGTATTACTTTTAAACAACTTTTTGACAGACATAAAAAAATAGTGTTTTCTTATTTTTATGACAGGTAGTCTAATAAATCAGTTACAGGTAAATTACTTATGTTGCATAACTGCCCTTACATCATAAATAAAGGCCATTAGGTCACTCTTTTGAAAACTCAATCAGTGCCACCGCCTGACCCCCTCACAACCAGCTGATTCACTATTTATTTATTTAATTAATGTAAAATAACTTTGGCATCTTTAAATAAACCATGAAAACTTACAGCACATATGGGTCAAAATTTTGCATTTTTTGAGTATCTTTGAGTCCTTGTCACTTTAGAAACACAGAAGATATCCACCTGAAATTCGTAAGGAGATGTTCAGTGCTAAAATATCTTATTTTTTTTCCAGCACTGTTGCACTAACATTATAATAATGGGATATATATTAGTTTAAAGCAGGGGTCTCGAACTCCAGGCCGGGCCGGTGTCCTGCAGATTTTAGATCTCACCCTGGGTCAACACACCTGATTCAAATGATTAGTTCATTAGCAGGCCTCTGGAGAACTTCAAGACATGTTGAGGAGGCAATTTAGCCTTTAAATCAGCTGTGTTGGATCAAGGACACATCTAAAACCTGCAGGACACCGGCCCTCGAGGCCTGGAGTTCGAGACCCCTGGTTTAAAATAAACCTCCACCAGTGTGATGTCAAAATGCTGATTTAATGCTAAAAGTGCATTTTGTGTAAACTTATATCATCATGTGGGATACTAAGTGGTCGGTCAAAACAAGTTGCAGCACATGAAGGGACTCTTTTCATCTACATTTTGAAACCAGGCTCTATAACATAGAGTAACAGAAACAAGCAGATCGATCACTGAGGTCAAAGTTCAGTTTGCAACCTCTGACACCTGTAATGTGAGGTATAGGATGTCATTTTTCCTTTTGATCTCTATGGCTGCCGAGCTGCTCTTTCATCTTGCTTTTAAAAAAATAAATGCTCAGCTATGATTAAATCACACCCCAGTTAATTAGAATGAAACACATGTGCTCATATTCAGTATACATACAGTGATTTATCACCACCAGCACATTTGCCTGGTTGGGCATGAATCATGCCTAACCAGGCAGGGTGTAAACAAGCTTGGGAAATTACACCACACATTTATACAATCACGGGAAGCTTGATCTCACGTATGAAATGAATGCACAATTCATCAATGGAAATTATTACTCACATAGCATTTAAAGTCTTGTCTGGGTCAAGTATTTGTATTGTTTGAAAGTTCTTGTGCCTTCATGTGGAATTTCTTTGCAGCTAAATCAATTTAATTAACTCTTAACGCACAACTGTATCCAAAAATAGGTTTTTCTTGCATTATCAGATTTAGATTTAAAAGCCCTGCAGCAATGTCGTGAATCCACCAAACGTCCAACTTCAAATTAAAAAAAAGAAACTAAAGAAAAAACTAAAACACCTGTTTAAAAAGCAGACTGTGTTTTGAAATAATGACTTTTCATCTGATTGCTTTTCTAATGTTCATTTGCAGCAGCTTTGTAGATAGCTCACACAGGAGCGGTTAGTGTGGGACTGATAGAAGAGCCAATTTCTGTCTATCTCTGTGTTCTTATAAAAGGACAGGAGGTGGATGAAAGCAAAAAGAGTAAAGTAATGGGATTATGGGGGGTATTTTTTTAAAAGGCTTTACATCAACACCAGAAAAGGGCAAATGAAACACACAGAGCTCAACGCGTGCTCTTTACATGCATGAAAAGATGTTTAGAAAAGTGCAGACTTTCAGCTTTAATTCAAACGCTGTAGCAAAAGTATTGTAATAACCGTTTAGGCTTTACAGCCGTTTTTATTCGCAGCCCCCCGTTTTCAGAGGCTCAAAACCATCAGTATGCTGAGAAAAATGTGAATAAAATGGAACGCAACCCAAGTTTTATTCACAGCAGAACATAGAAATCATATCAAATGTTTAAACTGAGAAAATGCTGCATTTTAAGAAAAATATTACTTCATTTTGAATTTGATGGCAATAACACATCTCAAGAAAGTTGGGACAAGACTAAGTTTACCACTATGAAATATGCAGGGCCTTCTGCTTGTTAGGATGCCTGGGTCGTTGACCCAGGGTTTTGAGTTTATTATATTATTTATCATTTCTATTCTTTGGTGTCTTCGTTAGAGTTATGTCTTATGGTTTATGTCGCTGTGTAATCCTTAGTTGCTATATCCCCGTGTCCAGTCAGTGTCTGTCTGCCCTGGTCTGTTCCCTCTGTTGCAGTGCCTGCATGTGAGTCTGTGTCTTTAGTTCAGTCTGTGTTATGTTTTCTGTTTTATTTTTAAGGTCCATGTCTGATGTTAATGTATCTGGTTTTGCTTCCCCTTGTCTCGTTAGGCCTGATTTGCCCCAGCTGTGTTTCCCTCCTGTTACCAGTTCCCTGATTGCTCCCTCTGTGTATTTAAGCCCTGTGTTTCTCTGTGTCCGTGTTGCGATCTACCCTTATCTTGCTGTGTGTTCTGTCTGCGTAGGTGTATTTTGTAGGCTTAGTTTTGTTACCCTTTTGAGTTCAGCATTAAAGCTGTTTTGAGTTACTTTCTGTCTCCGGAGTCTGCACTTTGGGTCCTTCTCCTGCCTGCACACAGCCGTCACATAACACTGCTGGGTGGGAGCAATTGTTGCTCCAAAACTTGAGTATACCTTCAGCACTGATGGTGCCTTTCCAGATTTAGAAGCTGCCAGTTTGATGAAACGTACCCACACTATACATATCAGTCATGCAGGCTTTTGAATTGAGTGCTAATGACAAGTGATGGTCCTTCTCCTTACTACAAAGTGATTTCAATGACAGAATCATTCCTGCTTTTAATGCAGTGCTATCTCAGGGCCTCATAATAATGGGCTTCCAATATTATTTTCAACCTTGCGCACAGAGATTTCTCCAGATTTCTGAATCTTTCAAAGATGTTATGTGCTGTGGATAACGAGAGATTTTAAGTCTTCATAATTATTTTTTTTTTATTATTCTGAAATAGTTCCACAATTTGTAGACACTTTCATTGTTGTTTTTTTGTGTGTTGCTTTTGTTCTTTTTGCAGATTGCTGAACCTCTGTTCATCTTGAACTTCCTCTGATCATCAACTCCCCACGCTGCCACCTACAGAAGTTCTCTGACGACTCTGCCATAGTCGGCCTCATCACAGGTGAGGACGACTCAGAGTACAGACAGTGGACTCTGGACTTTGTTGACTGGTGTCAGCAGAACCACCTGCTGATCAACGCCGGGAAAACCAAGGAGTTTGATTGACAAAATGGCGCCGGTGAGGTCGGCTGCCGTGCTGGATGCTCTGCCCTAACTTCTCCACTTTTTGCAGTACACGAACATTTCATCATGTTTAACTCCGGACCCAACCTGGCCAAAGGAGATCCTGAGAGAGAACAAAGGACGCGACCCTAAGCGACGGCCTCGAGGTAAAAGAGCCGGCATCAGGAACAGGCTACGGGCTCGCGCACACCGCGCACCCATGCCCAGTATCCTGCTAGCCAATGTTCAATCCATCGAGAACAAGCTTGATGACCTCAGAGCCAGAATCAAGTTCCAGAGAGACATTCGGGACTGCAACCTCCTCTGCTTCACCGAGATTTGGCTGAACCCAGCGATACCAGACCACGCCGTGCAGCCGACGGGGTTCTTTTCGGTTTACCGCATGGACAGGACAATGGAGTCGGGGAAGAAAAGAGGTGGTGGAGTGTGTTTGATGGTGAACAACAGATGGTGCGACAGCACAAACATCTCCCCAGCTTTTGATCGTTAAGTGTCGCCCTTTCTATCTCCCTCGGGAATTCACTGCGGTCATTGCCTGCACTGTTTACATTCCGCCTCACGCGGACTCGGACACTGCCTTATGTGAGCTACATGAGGCTCTCACACATCAACAAACACTTCACCGAGATGCCGCACTCATTGTTATGGGAGATTTTAACAGAGTGAATCTCAAACGGACATTTCACAACCTTCACCAGCACATCAACTGCCCCACCCGGGGCGCGAGGACATTAGACCACTGCTACACCCCGTTCAAGAACTGTTACAAGGCTCAACCCCTGCCGGCATTTGGAAAATCGGACCATTCCGCCATCTTCTTCATACCTGCTTACAAACAAAGGCTAAAGCAGCAACCACCAATCAGGAGGGAGGTCGCTCGCTGGACGGACCAATCGGTGGCCGCGCTGCAGGACGCACTGGATGACGCAGACTGGGACATGTTTCGGCGCAGCTCTGATGACATCAACATGTTTACGGAAGCGGTTGTGGGATTTATCGGGAAACTAGCGGACGACACAGCCGAAAGAACTATCATCCGAACGTTTCCCAACCAGAAGCCGTGGGTGGATAAAAACATCCGCGACGCTCTGAGATCACGCACCGCTGCCTACAATGAAGGGCTTGTCTCCGGTAATATGGACCTATACAAGGCTGCGTCCTACAACGTGCGCAGCGCGGTCCGAAAGGCAAAGCGGAGCTACGGGGAAAAACTAGAGTCACAGCTACGACAGTGCGACTCTAGGAGCCTGTGGAAAGGACTGCGGACTATAACGGACTATAAACGACCAGCTTCTTCAATGATGAATGCCGATGCTTCACTGGCTGATGAGCTGAACACGTTTTATGCTCGCTTCGACGCCGCAGCAATTAAAACAACAAACGGCTGCGCGTGCTTGGAGTGCACCAGTGAAGAAAATGCATTCGTCATCACAGAGCATGCCGTGAGGAACACCTTCAGGAGGGTGAACACCAGGAAGGCAGCAGGACCAGCTGCAATCCCTGGCCGGGTCCTTAGAGCCTGCGCTGATCAACTAGCACCGGTGTTCACGGAGATCTTCAACCTCTCCCTGGCCCAAGCTGTGGTTCCCACGTGCTTCAAACAGTCCATTATTGTCCCTGTTCCAAAGAAACAACAGCCCGCTTGCCACAATGACTACCGTCCAGTAGCACTGACTTCAATTGTGATGAAGTGTTTTGAAAGACTGATGAGAGATCACATCACTTCTTCACTTCCTCCCACCATCGACTCACTTCAGTTTGCTTACCGGACTAATCGTTCCACAGACGATGCCATATCTCACCTGCTCCACACATCCCTGAGTCACCTGGACACTGGCAGAGGGAATTATGTTAGGATGCTGTTCGTGGACTACAGTTCAGCATTCAACACAATAATTCCCTCTAAGCTTTTCACCAAGTTGACGGATCTAGGACTCAGCTCATCACTGTGTCAGTGGATCCTCAACTTCCTCACAGACAGACCCCAATCAGTGAGGGTAAGAAAACAAGTCTCCCCCTCCATCTCACTCAGCACTGGAGTGCCTCAGGGCTGTGTTTTAAGCCCCCTGCTGTACTCACTGTACACTTATGACTGTGTAGCCACATCCGACACCACCTCCATTGTCAAGTTTGCTGACGACACTGCTGTTGTGGGCCTGATCTCCGACAACATCGAGACGGCCTACCTGGAGGAGATTAGGAACCTGGAGACCTGGTGCCAGGAGAATAACCTCCTCCTAAACATCAGCAAGACTAAGGAGCTGATCGTGGACTTCACTACAAAGCAGGCGAGGAATTACAAACCCCTCATCATCAGTGGCACGCCAGTGGAGAGAGTGGACAGTTTCCGATACCTGGGTGTCCACATCACTCAGGACCTGTCATGGTCCTGTCACATCAACACCCTGGTTAAGAAAGCCCGTCAGCGTCTCTTCTTCCTCAGAAGACTTAGAGACTTCCATCTGCCACTGAAGGTGCTCAAGAACTTCTACTCCTGCACCATCGAGAGCGTCCTGACGTCAAACATCTGCACCTGGTTTGGGAACAGCACCAAGCAGGACAGACGAGATCTGCAAAGGGTGGTGCGCTCGGCAGAACGCATCATTCAATCAGAGCTCCCTGACCTGCTGTCCATCTACACCAAGCGGTGCAAGTCCAAAGCTAGGAAGATTATGATGGACCTCTCCCATCCCAACAATGGACTCTTCTCACTGTTGAGGTCTGGGAAGCGCTTCCGCTCCCTTAAGGCCAAAACAGAGAGAATGAGGAGGAGCTTCTTCCCCCAGGCTATTCGGGCCCTGAACCAGGTGTAGGACTGGACTCTCCCAAACACATCACTATAAGACTGGACTCTCACACACGTCACCACACGCACCACCACACATTTCCTATAATCCTATAATTCCTATAATTTATAATCCTTATCTTTATAATCTCTTCTGCTATTTGCACATTCTTTACTGTAAATTCCTAAGTTAATTTGTAAATTTTTGTAGTAAATTGTAAATATTGTAAAACTTTTCTTCTGTCATTTAATGGTCGGGCATTGTACAGCTACAAGCATTTCACCCCCATGTCATACTGTGTATGGTTGTGTGTGTGTGACAAATAAAATTTGAATTTGAGTTGGTGGTGGACTTCCGGAGACGCAGACCCACCACACTGACACCGGTGAACATCCAGGGAGTGGACATTGAGATAGTGGACTCTTATAGGTACCTGGGTGTTCACCTGAATAATAAACTGGACTGGAGCCACAACACTGATGATCTTTACAGGAAGGGTCAGAGCAGACTCTACCTGCTGAGGCGGCTGAGGTCATTTGGAGTACAGGGAGCGCTTTTAAAGACCTTCTATGACTCTGTGGTGGCATCTGTCATTTTTTTACAGTGTGGTATGTTGGAGCAGCAGTTTATCGACAGCTGAGAGGAAGAGGTTGGATAAACTCATCAGGAAGGCCAGCTCTGTTCTGGGATGCACCCTGCACCCAGTGCAGGTGGTGGGAGATAGAAGGACTCTGGCCAAAATAACATCTCTGATGGACAGAGTCTCCCACCCCATGTATGTAAATGTTGCTGAACTGCAGAGCTCCTTCAGTGACAGACTGCTGCATCCTCGATGCATGAAGGAGCGTTTCCGCAGGTCCTTCCTCCCTGCAGCTGTCAGACTGTACAACCAGAACTGCTCCCAACAAACATAGATGTTTACATCAATGCTGTAACTGCAATAAGTTAATTAACCAATTCGCACCACAACCTGGTTTGCCTCTTACCTGTAGTTATTTTTATTTAATTTAATAACTGTACAGTACTCTATAGTAACCATTGTCCTTAATGTAAATATGTAAGAAATTTTGTATGTTTCTGTTCTGTGTCCTGTGTACTGTTTGTTTGTATATGTGTCTTTTTGGCTGCTGTTACAACCAAATTTCCCCTTGTGGGACAATTAAAAGATTATTCTATTCTATCTTTACTTCTGAGAAACCCTCTGGCTGTTTCATTTTAGCACCACTTAGTTTTCCAGCCTTTTGTAGCCCCTGTCCCAAAAATTCACAAATTCATCAGGGAACAATTAATTGAACAAGCAAATTACGATTTCAATTCACTAAACTCTATCACCATTCTGATTGCTCCAGCAACAGATAACTTGACTTTGTGGTGAAACTGGTTCTCATCCGCTGTTTCTAAAAAGTCAAGAATGAACTTTGAGGCTCAGCTTTACAGAGAACATCTTAAAGTCCTTAAAAAAACTGAATATTTGTCAGCTTCATGAGTTATAATATCAATCCATGGCAGACATGGATCCTTAGTCAACTCTGTCTGATAGGCTTCAAATCCAAGTGGCATAAAAATAAACTTGTATGTCTATATTATTCTGTGTAGAAATGGCCAAGCTGGATCCCTGAGCAAGGAACATCAAAGACTCAGGGCTTCTGAATTGTTGAACGTATGATAAGCATGAGGAAAATGTGGTTTTGCCTTAAGGTTTGGAGTCCCAGACTTAGATTCACCACATCACAGCTGGAACATGATGAGAATGTAAAACCTTAGCCATTATTTTTTGCAACAGTAGACATCTAAAGAGTGCAGACTGCAAAACTGAAAAGGTGTCTGGATGAAAATAATAAGTGCTTCCTTACAGAGACTCCAAAATCTAAAGACATAGGGTTTGAATTCGACAGTGTATCATGGAGGATTTAGATGATTTTGTGTGTTGATATGCCCCTAAGCAACCAAGAAATCTGTTAATTTAAAAACCTGCACTGTAGTCACAAATACAATAAGAAAAATGTAAGCTTTAAAGGTGAAGTTCATTGCTGCCCACAGCTAATAAAATAAAGAGAGAAGGAGAAAAGTTCATCATATTTTTTTACACTTTTGATATTGAAGGCCTCCACAGGGAGACTGTAACACTCATGGCACCTGGAATGAAAGATGAATGATGCGTCTGAAATTAATGGGAAAGGCCAAAGTGTAGGCTGTCAGCTGAGCAGTGAACCTGAGACAAAGATTAAAAGGATAGAAATGGCTGCCAGGGTGACTCACCTTGATTAAATCTGAGAGTAATTTCATACAGTCCTACTTCAGAAGACCGGACCCTGCAATCGCATTAAACAGGACACTTCTGAATAACGGTTTTTTTTTTGGTGAGTTTCTGCGGTCACAGTCATGTTAACCCTCTCGGACTGAAAAACTAAATTTAACCAAATCATGTCAATAATACACCTTTGAATGTATTTAAATGGACGTCATTATAAAAGTGTAAATCACAATCAGAACCTCTCTAAGTAATGTTTCCAATCCCACTGCTGATGTTAAGGTGGGTTTGGCCAGGTTTTAGGGGAAGTCAGATTTTACTTACTTATGTTTTACTTGTATGTTTAGAATTTATCAGTTTCAACTTATGATTCACCTATTTTCAGCAGTTTGATCAATACTTGGTACTCAAACCTTTTTTTTTATCTATACCTAAGAACACATACATTTTTTCAGCTTAAATAATTTAGTCAATAATTTATTTCAAATAATTATCTATAAGGGGAAAACAATTATCCATTATGTACCTTCTTCCTTTCTCTGCTTGCGATTTCTGACACTTAAGTACTCCCACAGTTCAAAGAAATGGAGTTAGTGGGGTTAGGTTAAATGATAATTCCAGATTGCCCATAGGTATGAATGGTGATCTGTCTCTCTGTGACAAACAGGTGACCCGTCCGCAGTAGCCTGCATTTCCCTCCATGACAGCTGGGATAGATTCCAGCCCCCTACGACTCTGAAATGGATACGAGGATAGATGAATGTATCTACTACTTTTGGGTTTTCTGTGTGAGCTATTTCATTGCTCTATCATTATTCTTCCTATTTTAAAATACACTCAACAAAAATATAAACGCAACACCTTTGTTACTGCTCCCATTCCCCATGGGATGGACGTAGAGACCTAAAATTCATTCCAGATACACAATATAACCATCCCTCCCAAACAGTGGTCACAAATCAGTACAAATGTGTGGTAGTGGGCACATCTGCCATATTGAGATAATCCATCCCACCTCACAGGTGTGCCACATCAGGATGCTGATCTGACATCATGAGTAGTGCACAGGTGTACCTCAGACTGCCCACAACAAAAGGCCACCCTGGAATGTGCAGTTTTGTCTCACAGCAAAATGCCACAGATGCCACAAGCAATGAGGGAGCGTGCAATTGGCATGCTGACAGCAGGAATGTCAACCAGATCTGTCGCCCGTGCATTGAATGTTCATTTCTCAACCATAAGCCATCTCCACAGGCGTTTCAGAGAATATGGCAGCACATCCAACCGGCCTCACAACCGCAGACCTTGTGTAACCACACCAGCCCAGGACCTCCACATCCAGCAGGTTCACCTCCAAGATCGTCTGAGACCAGCCACCCAGACAGCTGCTGGAACAATTGGTTTGCACAACCAAACAATTTCTGCACAAACTGTCAGAAACCGTCTCAGGGACGCTCAACTGCATGCCCGTCGTCCTCATCGGGGTCTTGACCTGACTCCAGCTCGTCGCCGTAACAGACTTGTGTGGGCAAATGCTCACATTCGATGGCGTCTGGCACGTTGGAGAGGTGTGCGCTTCACGGATGAATCATGGTTCACATTGTTCAGGGCAGATGGCAGCTGAGAATGTCCCAGTTCTTGCATGGCCAGCATACTCACCGGACATGTCACCCATTGAGCATGTTCGGGATGTGCTTGACCGGCGTATACGACAGCGTGTACCAGTTCCCACAAATATCCAACAACCTCGCACAGCCATTGAAGTGGAGTGGACCAACATTCCACAGGCCACAATTGACAATCTGATAGACTCCATGCGACGATGTGTTGCACTGCATGAGGCAAATGGTGGTCACACCAGATACTGACCGGTTCTGGGTCCCCAGACCCCCAATAGCGCAAAAAACTGCACATTCCAGGGTGGCCTTTTGTTGTGGGCAGTCTGAGGTACACCTGTGCACTACTCATGATGTCAGATCAGCATCCTGATGTGGCACACCTGTGAGGTGGGATGGATTATCTCAATATGGCAGATGTGCCCACTACCACACATTTGGACTGATTTGTGACCACTGTTTGGGAGGGATGGTTATATTGTGTATCTGGAATGAATTTTAGGTCTCTACGTCCATCCCATGGGGAATGGGAGCAGTAACAAAGGTGTTGCGTTTATATTTTTGTTGAGTGTATATACATTACCTTCACAATACTGAGACAGCTTACTTCAACACTGTATCCACATTGTCCTGAAAAGTTATGCGTTTTTACTAATCTTCTATTATTTATTTGAATTTTGGGTTTTCAAACTTGTATCTATTGCCCTTTACTTATACTTGTTCAGTATATGCGATTATGGTTTGAATCCTGGACAAGCCCCCATTTGTTATGCCTGGCTTATTTAGGATGTAACAACAAAAGTAGAGTTACAGAGCAAAAATGTATTGATCATAATTCAAAAATGGTGAACAAAAGAAAACTGTCATGGTCCTGGGTCGGTGACCCAGCGCTTTTAGTTTATTATCATTTTCTAGTTTATTAGATTGATGATTATTATTGTTTGAGTTCTATGTGGTATATTCGGTCTGCCTCTGAGTCTGCGTCTGTGTCTCTGTCTGTCTATGGTGTCACCCCGTCTGTTTGTGAATCTGTCTGTTTAGTTCTGTGTCTTGTTTGGTTCCCCGTGTCTGAGTTTCCTGTTTTATTATGAAGGCCTCAGTCTGATGTGAGTGTGTTCAGTTTACGTTTCCCCTGTCCCGTCAGCTCTGATTCCTCCCAGCTGTGTTGCCCTCCTGTCTCTCATCCCCTGATTACTGGTGTGTGTATTTAAGCCCTGTGTGTTCTCCTGCCTGTTGCCGGTTTGTCTGTGTTACTCTGTGGTCCACGGTGTCCTGTCCCTCGTCTGTGGCGCGCTGCCTCTCACCCCATTCTGGTACCCTCTTGGGTTTGTCATTTAGCTTTTCCAGTTTAGATCTTTAGTTTTGTCTTCCCTCTTGCCTGTTTTGCCTTCTCACCACTGTGTAAATAAAACATCACCAGCATTATCATCTACTGCCTGCGTTTTGGGTCCTTTCTCCCTTCAATACCACACGGCTCGCCTCGGCAGCCGTGACAAAAACGAATCTAAAGCTACATGTGGCTTAAACTTGGAATAACTACAACACAGTCAAGCCAAAGCAAATAAAAAACAAGTGTTCCAGGAAGAGAGAGACACATTTCTGAAGGAAATCATCTTGCATATGCTCCCAATCAGGTGAAGTCATTTCCTTTATTAGATGGGAGAGCTGCTAATTAGAACCTGCAGGAGAAAACAAAGGGCAGGCCTACTACTGAAGGCATAGGACAGTCAAAATACAGAAAAGCACGTAGCATGATTACCCCTGTCATTTGCAATGGAGCCTAAATGAGGCCAAGAGATAGCTTCTGATATACCCATCTTTCACACAGTGGGGAAAAAACATTTTTCTTGGTGTATATATATTTCTAATGGAGCTACTGACATGAAATTTTCAGCAGAAGCTGGTGAACCTAATTGATGACATAGAAAAAGGCAGTTATTAATTTGCACTGATAGAGGGCAGGATTGCTTTCTAAACATAGAAAGATTTCAGCTGGTTTCTTGAATTGCCCTTTTGCACATGCTTTTCTTCACATGTTCAATACTAATTCACTGTATCACTCCACTTTATCGCACATAACTTAATTTATAGAATTATTTGTTTTGATTTCTTTGCATGTGTGGATTACTCTTGTTACCAACATCTGGTGAAAAAAACAACTCAATAGCTTCCTTAGAGATACATTTACTGAAAAAATGTTTATATGTTTTGTACTTATTTTCCCCACTGTATGTGGGAAACAGGACAAGTGGGAAACCTACCAAACACTAGACATGCAAATAAAGAATAGAAAACATTAGTTTAATATTTACTTACCGTATTTTTCAGATAATAAGGTGCACTGTCGATGAACGGGTCTGTTTTCATACATAAGGCACACTGGATTATAAGGCGCATTAAGCAAAACAAAGCAGTCAGATAAGTCAAACAACTCAACTCATTCTTCTTGCTTCCTCCACTCCCGTAACATTGATTCATTAATGTTGAATTCTCTCGCAGCTGCTCTATTCCCATATTGTTGCAGTATATTAATGACTAACCTCATATTGTGGATGGATTATCTCAGTTGTTCTCCTGACTGAAGTTTGGTCCGTTTACAGCATCCTGCCATGTGATTGCATTTGTCCCTAACCATCGGGAATCCTCATGTTAACTTTTATAGAGTGAAAAAAAGTTAGCGTTCATCCTTCAGCTTCACTGTGCTAATGTTATGCTAACGTACCTGTGTCTCTAGTGATCACATAGCACATCATTATATACCAGCTAGTCCAACTTCAGTAACCCTATAAAAGTCACTGCTGTGCAGTTTTCTGTCTTCGTTTATATTGGAAGTGATAGCAGAGCTGTAGGTTTTATTTTCAGAAATCTCTCAGTCAGAACATGCTATATCATGTTTAGGTGGAAACTAGCGAGCTAACTTTCTGCTAACTTCTAACTCCGTTAAATTTAATAAATTCTGTTTTCATGGATGCCTGGATGTTAAACTTAATTGTTACACCTGGTAAAGCAGCAACGCTGATCATTTTATTAAAGACAAAATAATTTAGACAGTTTGTAACTCTCAGTGATGCCGCAGTGCTCGTTTGACTTTGGGACCTGAAGAGGACAGAGTTTTGGACCCAGATTACTCCGTGAGGCTCCTGACTACAGTGGCCATAATGCTACAACAATCCATCGAGCGGTGCGGCTCCGTAGCTTACCAAAGTCGTACTAAAACATTTTTTGACAGATTTTTGAGCACCGTGTACCACATAAAATCGGTTCGAGGTCAGTAAGCACAACCAGAATTCGTACATAAGGCGCACTGTCGATAAGTGTGCCTTATAATCCCAAAAATATGGTAGCCTACTGAATAAACTGAAACGAGTCTATTGTCGATCAAACCACTAACACCCCCAAACTTACCTGTCTTTTATCCAAAAAACTAACCTAATAATGGAACTAGCACACACATCAGAAGGAATGTTTTTAGTGAATACTTCTGCGCTTTAGGTACCTGTGCAAAGGTTTCACAAGCCATGGTTGTTCCAACTTATTTGGAACGCTCCACTTGTGGCTCACATTTTACATGCACTCTCTCAACACATGTGTTAAACCAATTAACATTCAGATTTTTAAAATGTAATTCCATTTATATAACAATAAGGATTTTTAAGTACCCTGTGAACAAGTGCTCCTGGGATATGCAAACATACACCGTGCAGCAGCAGTACCTTCTTCAAACCACAGCTTGCCTTTTTTACTCTGTAAACTTGTTTATCACCCAAAGCGGATAAGGCAAACAGTGCTGCTGTTCTGTAAACATGTAGGAGGAGAAGTGCAAAAGAAATGTGAGCCATAAACACTTCAACAAGACCACCCAGCTGTTACGTCTATTTGTTAGGGGAAAGAGAGCTTCTCGACAGCAGTAGCCCCCGCCAATTAGGATAAAAGGGGTTAATCTCTGCTAATGAGGATAACATCTGACACTCATTGTTTAATTTAGATGCAATGTGGCACTGCAGGATTATATGTGAGCTCCTTTCTAGGTTGCAACTTCAAATATTTCTTTCTTTATTTGATGCGAGAACACTGATAAACACTTAAAAGACTGTGCTTTACAGAGATAACACAAATATGTCAGTGCTTTTGAATTAGTGGAAACAGAGACAATCTGTCAGAGTTGTAGGATACTTTTATGGGTTCAACTCTCAGATATTAAATAGACACTTGATATAGTTTTAGGCTAAAGATCTTTAAAGACCAATGCACATTTCAATGAAACTACTTTAGCATCATTCCCATCTCTGCAGAGCCTGGCATCAAAGGCTGAATATGTTCTGGACCAAATGTTAAGATTCAGACACCAACAACAAGAGAAGAACAGATACAAGACACTTTATTTTTATTTAATAAAAGACTGACAGCTTTTCTCATTACTCTCAAGGCTGGTCCTGTACCTTCAGCTGCATAAAGATTTAAACCCCTGAAAAGCACATCAATGACTCTGAACACTGACCCTAATGTGGAATGCTTAATTTTCCCAGACACAGGAAAATACTGTAAACAGCTTCTTTTTAAAAATCAATTTACATTTAGTCAAAGAAGCCTGATTTTTTTTGTAATATTCTAAAATATTCATTAGAAACAAAGACTCTGAGGATTTAATATAAACATCCTATACAGTGCGTTTACACCCTAATCTTCTAAGGCTTCTTTTATGGCATAAAAAGCATATTGTTTGTTCGAGTCAGCACCAGCTAATCTGAATCGACACATTCACAAGGTCAGGCTGGAGATCCTTCTGCATTCTGAATGGCCTTTATTCCTCACTAACACGTCATTGGAAACATTCATCACATAGGTTTAGTCCATGCTGACATAATAGCATCCCAGTTTCTGCAGATTTGTTGGCTGCGCATCCATCCGTGACACAAAACACCCAAACCCAAAGGTGCTCTTTTGGATTGAGATGTGGTGATTGTGGAGGCCATTTGAGTATAGTGGATTCAGTCATGTCATGTTCAAGTAACCAGTCTGAGATTATTTGAGTTTTATGACATGTTGTGTTATCCTGCTGGAAGCAAGCATTACAAGATGGGTACACCGCAGTCATAAAGGGATGGACATGGTGAGGAAGGATACTTATTTATGCTGCGGTGTTTAAATGATGCTCATATTGTACTGAAGGGCCAAAGTGTGCCAAGAAAAACATCCTACACCAGTACACCACCATCAGCCTGAACAGTTTATACAAGGCAGGATGGATCCGTGCTTTCATGTTGGGGGCACGCCAAATTTAGACTGTACCATCCAACTATCACAGCAGAGATCAAAACTCATCAGAAGTTTTTCCAGTCTTCTGTTGTCCAATTTTGGTGACCTCGTGTGAACGGTATCCTCCGTTTCCTGTTCTTTGCTGACAGGAGTGACACCCAATGTCATCTTCTGCTTCTTCTTCAAGGTTTAAAGTAATATGTGCATATCTTGGCTGTAATGATCGGTTATTTGAGCTAGTGCTGCCTTCCTATCAACTTGGTCATTCTCCTCTGACCTCTGGCATCAACAGATAACTGTTGCTCACTGGATATTTTCAGACCATTTTCTGTAAACCCTAGAGATGGTAATGTGGGAAAATCCCAGTAAATCAGCAGTTTCTGAAATAACCAGACCAGCCCGTCTGACCCCAACAACCATCCCACATTCAAACTCATATAAATCACCTTTCTTCTCTATTCTGACTCTCAGTTGGAACTTCAGCAGATCATCTCCAATACTAAATGCACTCATTTGCTGCAATGTGATTGGCTGATTAGATATTTGAATGAACAATATCATAAAGTGGTTGGTAAGGATATATGTGGACTTTATTTACTCCATGTTTAACCCTTGTGTGGTGTTCATATTTTTGTTACTCAGCCAGTGTTCATGGGTCTGGTGGACCCGCTAGAGTTTTGGCTTTCCAAATCAACACTATCAAACAATTTTATGTTAAATTACTCAACAGATGTTTACTTCATCCCAATTACAAGCCATATGAACAGCAAACATGGTTAATTTTTTCCCTTTACCTTTGTTAGATCACATTTATGAATTAATGTGCTTCTCGTTTTTTTTTGTTTTTGTTTTTTTATAAAATGTTATAAAAAAATAAATCAGTTATAATCAAGTGGAGTGAGTGGAACACATTTACACGTGAAGCAATATGTTTCACAACTAAATGGGATCAGCTGCTCATCAATGGTGACATTAGGCCCAGGTTTGTAAAACAGGGGGAGGTGGTGCACACACTTATCCCACACTGTCCTGATGGCAGCTAGCTTGTCTCACTGCCGTCGAGCTGGTCTGTCGTCTCGGTTATCATAACGGATAATCCTGGAAATTTTGTGGAAGTTTTCCAGAGACACTGATGAACGGAAAGGTTCTTGCCGGTTTCTGCATCCCACAGGGATTCTGTGGATTCCCCTTTGGACCTGAAAACTCCTGCAAGGATAAGAACCCCAAAGTAGGCCTTTGAATTGAATTTGGTCCATCTCCTTCCACCTCTCTCCAAAAACACACCTTCCTTCTAGATTACTGCAATCCAGAATAATTTTCTGGATGGAATCTGGGATGAAAAGCTCAAATGAAGACTTGATGTCCTGCACATGAGTAACTGTCAGCCATGTTGGCCCTGGCTTATCACAGTAACAGCTCTGCAGGGTGGCTCATTTCTTGGGCAAGAAGACCATTCAATTTCACCAGTTATTGACATCCATATTTCTTCACTTGCTGTCTGGTGGGCTTGTTCTGGTCCTGAGCTGGCTGCAGATGGAGTACTCGTCTTCGTTTTGTTACTAAATGATGCTCAACCTCATCCTCTTCTTCAAAGTCACTGTCAGACTGAATTTTCAGAAATGTGAAATATTCTGAAACCTCTTTGTCAACATCATCATCCGAAGCCCCTCTTCCAAAATCAATTGGATGGCCCTCGCAGCAGATAATCTTTTGCCATCTTGATCAGTTGTGATAAGGAACCACACTGGCAAAGTCTTATTTATAGTATTATGCCCCTAATTTGCAGGTGGGACAGGGTATGAGAAAATAAAATTTGGATCCCTCAAGAAAGAGGGTAAAATGTGCGGGAATGTAAGAGCAGACGGTGTTGATAGTTGAATTTTCAACAATGTTGCAACTTTGTGCGGGAGCAGGAGGGGAAGAAAACACTATCAGCAGCACCAGAAAGGAGGAAGACAGAGTGTGGGAACACAGGACCTGCACTTTCAACACTTTTATTAGACCTGGGTCCAGTGGACCCGAACACCTTGTATGTAATGTAAATGCGTGGGGGGAGGTACAGTATGAGGTCATTGAAAATTAGTTCGGATTTATGTTCTTCACAGAAAATAAGCCAAAGCCAATGAATTTCAGGTTGAAAAAATAATTAATTGTTTAATTTTTCTTTTGAGAAAAACTGAAAACGGGTCTCACAGACCTGAACACCATACAAGGGTTAATGTCATAACTTTAAAGCTTCTCTATCAAGTGTGTTGTGTAACCTGTTGCAACACTAGTAGTTTTATGCACATTTTCTCCCTTCCCAACAGGCTTTATTCTATCTTTGATGTTAAATACATAAATAAAACTATATTTACTATATTATCTAGTGTCACAGGGCTGTTCCACAATATTCTCCATGTGTTTAAAAGCTTCAAAACATTTTTGAGTTTCATTTGTTTCTGTCAGTGACTGCAAGTCTCTTTGACACTGTAAGAGCTCCATCTGGTGTAATATTTGGAAAGTACACTCAGTGTGGTCAGTGTTTCAGGTGTGCTGTGGCATATTATTGGCATATTATTTCTAATTTGGTTACTTGGCCAAAATCTTTTTTGATTTGTTTTGCATGCAATTTCAGATTTAAAATTCAGCATATAGACATATATAAAAGTTAAATGGGCCCATTAGTCAAAGTAATTAACATTTTTCATGTTGGTACTGTTCAATCACTGCTGCAGGTTTTCCTGCCATGAACTCACAAAGCAAAAATAAGGAAATGGAAAAAAAGACACTATTTATTAATGAAATGTCAGTTTTACCAGATGGGGAAAATGCCCTGTAATCAAAAGCGTTTTTGGCAGTTACAATAAATGACACAGTTCCATCATTTTCAATCATTATAAATAGAGTCACAAAACAGTAAACCCACAATTTATACAAATAACTGTTCTTCATTTTAAAAGAGAAACCGTCCAAGGATTAGAGACTCAGGCTGGTCTCGCGAACATAAAGGGTTTTCTAACCTGCAAACTTGAAAACTGTCACATTTCAGTTACAGGCTGCATTTGTACTGTATGTTTTCTTCTAAAAACAAACTTTATCCTTCGTTTTCATTTCAAGAGGAAAAAAAAAATGCTCCAAATGGTTTGGTTCAACATCTTAAAAACATTTTGTTACAAATCATTTGGTCAGCAGTGTATTTAAATACAGTTTCTCTACTGGAAAATGCTGAATCAGTAAAACCTCCTACATATCAAAAATATTAGCATCACCAAAATCCTACGCACAAAATATCCAGTAGCGGCTGACAGGCATAGGATTTTTAAAACCAATACCGAACAATATTTTTTCTTCTGGCTTCACAAAACATAAAGTTCCTGAACATTTGTTATCTGTAATTTCTTTATGAGTCCTTACTGAGATATCATGACAGCGTACTTTAAAAATAATCTTGCTTTATTGTCACAACAAGTTGCAGATTACTCGTTTATGCTCAGCCAGACTCTACTCAGATCAGCTGGTTGTGTTTGTGGCGTTCACACTAATGCTGCCCACAGAGATGTTGCAGAGGGTCCTCTGGTTCACACACTACACCAACATTCATACCATGGATGAAGGGCGTGTTCTCCATCTCTCCTTTACTTTTTAATTTTTATTTAGGATGGTTATACATAGATGCCGATATCAACAGCGAACATACCCGCCGCGCCAATATAACAGTTGGACTCAATTAATCAGTAGCATAACAATTAAAAACAAAATTATGTTGTTTGAACAGTTCACTATTCCCTAATCTACTTGAAACCTCGCAGCCCCAGTGAACTTCAGTGAATCTAAAGGCTTTTCATCAAGCAAATGCCAGGAGTTCAGGATAAAACAACCTTTTTAAGAAAAAAGTAAAGTCTAGCATTACTAAAGGGCACACATGTGTAAACTGAAGCTACATTACAATAAAACTAATGAGCTTTTTTGTCCCTCTCTAACAGTGCAATAAAGTTAAAGACCTTCGGATTGATGTAAGAAATGCAGCCTTTAAAAGTCCTCGAACAAGGGATCAAACATTAAAAAAAGAAAGGATGGATTTTACATAATTCCTGATGCTACATGTTTAACTAACTCTATAAAACTAACGATCTACTTCCTCTGATATTGAGTGCAACTTTTAGCCATTAAAAACGGAGTGCGTAAGAAAAACAAAAACTGACAGTAAAATTATTCTTAGTCTACTTCTTCAGCAGCACAGCAGTGGTATTTATCTAGATTTCTATGTTTACATCAATGTGAGAAACAAATATTGGATCTACTCCACTCCCTAGGAAATAGAGGCTTTTGAAACAAACCAACAGGTAAACAGAAAACAGGAACATATTCAAAGGATAATTTCCATAACTGTCTCCATAAATAGTGCAGTTTTTCTAACAAACTGCAATATAATCAGTGCTTTTACACGTTCACATACTTTCTCATATGTGGAAACATGAAATAGGAATTACACTGGAGAAGAAGGATTACTTATTGTTGGAAATGCGTACATTCAATACAAAATATGCTGTTTAATATCCTGTTATAGGTAGTTAAAAAAAAAAAAACTTTCATGTTCTTGTCTATGAATTTTAATAATACCTTTATAAGAAGGGCTTGCTTCTTCTTTTTGCATCTTTGTGAATGCATACCAGACTCCCAAGGCCCGTACTATGAAGCTGGATTTGGCAGACACTCATCTTGCTCCTTTGTCTGCAGTGGGTGTGTTGCTTTCAGTCTCTTTTATGTGTTTAACCTTTTCATGTTTCCCCTATTGTATTATTTTATCTTCCTTTGTAAAATCAGCTGCTATACTGCCAGCAGTTGTCCACGTTTGTGATTGGTCAGATACTGCCAACACCACCCCTTTCAATTGAAGGTCCAAAGGAGACCCTGGGTTAACTTCAGGGAGTCAATAATTAGCTTCACGTGACTGCTGAATGCCAGCGTTAGCAAAAGTGAACAGGTAGCATAAAGACACCCTGGTATGTTGAACTTTCTTCATAGTACAGGCCTCAGGAAGAACAGCTAAGGCCGACCTTAGCAATAGCTTAATAAAACAAGCATATTGATATCATCACAATTTAGAGATCAACAGCAAGCTTATTTTGGAGATGAGGTGAAACAACTTTCTTCTAACGAGGGGTCTAAAATGAGTCGTTGTTAAAAAAACAAACAAACCTCAAAATCAAACCACAGCTGAACATATGATTAACACATTCCCTTTCAGAACAGACTGTGAAGTTGCTAAATAACGAAGCCCTTAAATGTGAACCTTTGCAACGAGAAGCTGAGCACTGGCTATAAAATATATAACAAAATAAACCAAACCCATCAACCATATTTGCACTGCCACACAGAAAGAAGTAGAGCAACCATAGCTTTATATTTACACATTTGATTTTTTTTTTTTCCTTTTTAGGCTATAGAGTAATTCAGTTAAGCTACATTAAATAATTTAGTTATCATACGCCTACCAGCGCAGGACGGACTATCTTATTTTCTGGGAAAAGTACAACTGAAATCAATTTTAACTTGATGTCACTGAGTGTAAAATGATTATGAAAAGCTAATCAGTGCTCTGTGACAACAGAAATACTGAGCTGGGTGTGAGAACAAATGCATTCAATTATAAACCCACCAACATAACGGGAAAAACTTTGACTGGAAAAAAAGCTCTTCCATCTTCTTTCAAAACTTTTCCCAAAAGTTGGGCTTGACTGGGATTCATCAGTGTTGTTCTTCATATGCATTTTTTCCTGGTTTGAGGTTAATCGGAGCATTTTAAGAATCCAAAAATCACTGCTTTTTCCGATATTCTTGTTGTACACAAATGTACAGAAAGTTGGAGTACATACTGCACATGAGAAAATACGAGCCTGTTATTGTACTTTTTCAATCTTTTGTTAAAAATCCACAAGACATCTTTGTTATCGTGGATCGAGCCGATTACGTCCTCGCTCTTTCTCGCCTGCACTGAAAACTGCAGCGGTGCAACAAATTTCGCTGTCCTGCGCTCCTCAGACGCCACAGTCGCTGGTTCTGTCTTGGACTTTGCGAGTCAGGATGAGCACGGTAGACAAGGAGGCAACGGAAACGTGGAAGAGGAGCTGCCACGCGTTTCTCAAGCCGAGCAGGTGCAAGTTGCATAGGACGATCACACTTAACAGAGTGAAGCACTTCAGTTTCTTCACAGATGAGTGGAAAAGGTAGAGGTGGCACTACGGAGCGATTCACACGGAGAAGCGTCAGAGAAAGATGGACGGCAGCATATTTCTGTTTGCAATCAAGAGTCAAGCTACTATGTGAACTACTATTTACCTGAAAAACACAGCAAGCAAATGCCAGGAGAAATGCCACAACATTCCAAATGCTTTCATAATCATCCTGCGAAAACAAAAATAATACATAAACTTTTAAAAAAGTTGATTTGTTTTCCGGTCTCAGTCGGCTTGCTGCGTTTATTTCTGATTAATTCACCCAATTTTTGCACACCTCATGATAACAACTCAGCTTTCACCGTAAAATGCTAATGCACAGCGGTCAGTTCAGCCAGCTTACCTTATCTGTAATTAAAATTAGCTTACGCAAGCCTATTTCCAAATATCCCGACTTAAACAAACAAACAAACAAACTGGTTTGCTATGCAAGAGAGAAAGTTACAACTTATGATTGTTTTTCACATCATTTAGACTCCCCAAATAAACAGCACCATATTTGAAATGACAGTAATCAGATGCCAGCACTAATTGTACCTGGAACGTGTACTCCATGAGGTGAACCCCACGGATAACATTCAAAGACGCACACATGATATTGAGGATGAGAGAGAGGATGCCCGGGGCCGTCACTGGTTCCAGTCTTTGATTTTGACCTGTTAAACACAAGAAAGCGACAATATAAACACTTCAAAACAAGAAAACACAATGAGAAGCAAGAAAATATCCTCATTCCTGCATTACAAAGAATTCATACTGGCTGTCAAAGGCAGGAAGCAGAGTGCTCTGTTTCAAGTGCTTTTAGCCTTACCAGATCCAGGACCCTGCTCCATGTGCCCATTTGCAGTGCCATTGGTTAGCTCCACCTCATCCAGGTTTATTACTTGAGGTGGATGGATCCTCAGCTCCTCCTGGACTTCTGCCAAAGTCACCTCTAGGGCCGGGCCACCACTGTGGTTGTACTGCTGCTTCAGCTTCTGAATAATGCTGTCTGTCAGTTGGCAGCAAGATTCAGAGGTAAATTCAAAGATTTAATTTATTTAATTGTGTGTTAACACATCTTAAATTTAAAGCAAAAGAAAGAAAAAACTTTTGCAATCCCAAAAGACACTATCAAATCTATATGAGGCAATTTCGCTCCCCTCACCAAATTCCAAAAATGGATATGGCCTGGCTGCCAAGGCAACAACAGTGCTTTTGAAGCATGCTGTGAACTCCCAGCGCAGATCTTCCAGGAAGCAGAAGGCTTTAGCAACAGGGAGGCTGCAGTGACACACAGTCATGTAGGATACACCCTCTGAAGAGACGAAGCTGAACAGGTGAGAGGAGAAAAGGTGTTTAGTAAACAAACAGCCTGAAGCAGCGTGACGTGGATGCCCCTCTGTTCACATGGACAACACTGCGTATGTCGACCGTACCACAAAACCAAATACGTGCCGATTTGCTTTAAGGCTGTGTGTTGTGCATTTTTGCAGTTAGACAGGTTCTTATGAATCTGTGTGCTGCTGCTGCTGCTTTTCGTTTGTTGCGTGCTTACTATATATTGAGCTCCTGGCCCTTAATGGTCCCTCTGTCGGGGAAGCGGGCCAGCGCCTTGCTGATGGTCTTAATCTGCTGCTTCCTCTGCTGGAGCTCTCGGTTGTGTTCAAAGTCTGTGGAGGCTGACAGGGGGAGTCCATCCCTGACCCGAACCACAAAGGCAAACAGGATCACAGACATTATCCACTCGGTCCATGAAGCACACACTGCCTACGCAGAGCACAAAGCAAGATCAGATTACTGTTATCATATTGATTGGAATAGCACATTTAAGTTGGGGATATAGTGCTGATGATAGCTGTTATATAAACTGTCAGTAGTATAAATAAATACAGCTAGTATCATGCTAATAACACATAAAATAAACTGAGCTGTTAGTCTTACACTCAAATTTAGTATTCTATATTTTTTACACTACATTTTCCTTTCTTATCAAATTGTGTGTTATTATTCTATTATAATAAAATACTTCATGTAGAATATTTTGGTCACAATATTTCTTCTTCTTCTTTCAGCTGCTTCTGCCCCCATCGGACCCTATCCTCAGAATTGTCCTCTGGCACACCAACTCTCCGCATGTCCTCTTTCACTATACATCAACAAAGCTCCTCTATGGTCTTCCTCTTTTCCTACTGCCTGGCAGCTCTGTATCCATCCACTACTCCTGCTTTCCACATATCCAAAGCATTTCAGCCTTGCCTCTCTAACTCTCTAGCTCTAAACCTAAACAAAATAAACCTAAACCTAAATAAAATCTTAACATTCTCACCTCTGGCACCTCCAGCTGTGCCTCCTGTTTTTTTGTTTGTTTTTTTGTCAGTGCCACCGTCTCCAAACCATAAATGAAAGGAGGTCTAACTTGCAAACCATCTAGTAAAACTTCCCTTTCACTCTTGCTGGTATCCTTCTGCCACTAATCGCCCCTGACATTCGTAACACTCCCACCCTACCTGCCTTGTTTTGGATGGTTGAATCCAGGTATGTAGCCCATCGACATTCATTACCTTTCCTCTCCCTCTTAGTTTACTAACTTTCATTCCTCTTTTCTCCGGACAATACCTGCACCTTTTCAGGTTCTCTCCCACTTGCTCTTTCCTCTAAGTACAAATCCCAACGTTGTCTGCAAACATCATATACCAGCGAGACTCCTGTCTGACCTCACCTGTCAATTTGTCCATCACCATTGGTAACGATATTTGTCTACGTGAAATGTGATATTGTTTTCATTAATTCTCCTTACATTAACTAACTAAATAAATAACTTTCCGAAAAAAACTAAACACTGCATTTCAGACTGCATTAGGTTTAGTTGGTGTGAATAGATGGTAACTGAACAGGGAAACTGCGTAGGTTTAAAATCTCTGTAGTCTCTGTAGTTAAACACCACTTAGAAATCTTTGAGCTAAGACAATTTAAACACTCGTGACAACATCTCGTTGCAGCTTACCTCATTATCATGGGTTTCATGCTGCACCTTGTCCCTAAGCTATTGTAGTTGAGCTGACTAATGCATCTTATCACAAACAAAAACACGCCATAAGCAGGCAGGAAACCCGCCCCAGCTTCGCGATGCAAAAGCAATCAATGATCGATAAAGAGAGCCGTCCTTAATAACGACTTATAATAGCGAAGTAAGACCTTAAATCAAAATTAGTCCAGCGAGCTAACTTCAAATGTGCTTCCTGATACAACAAAACCACAACAAATCTTCTACGGCAAGCCGAAAGGGACAAAACTACTAAACTGCCCACCCACCAGTCGGCTTTCTAACCAGCACTCGTCACTCAAAAAAGGGAACTCAAATGCTAAGTGGCGACCGTCAGTGACTAGCTGATTCTTGGCTAGCTACTGTACAGAGGTAAGTTACATAGATCAAAGCTTTTAATAACCTTTGGTAGGATTTTCAGCGTTGAAATAAATGCTAACAGTCTCTGCAAACGAGTGATTTTTTTTTTACGTAAGCTGCTTAGCTAACTTTAGCCAGCTCCTAGCTGTTAGCTCCGCCGCTTTGGAAAAGCGCCTAACATTTGTGTGAACAGTGTTCTCGTTGTAGCCTGGGGAGATTTCACACCGTTTTAATACTCGCAGCATGGCTTAAACCCTCAGTAACCTTAGGTCGTTTTCAGATAAACCCGAGCTACAAGGTGTGCCGTGCTGGCTGCTAACGTTGTACAAGAAATGCAAAAGGACATTCTCGGTTTCTGGGTTTACAGCATTGTTTTAAGGTTTTGTGTTTTGTTTTTTGTTTTGTTTAGTTTTGTTTTGGGGGGGGGAGTGCGCTTTAGTGGTTACTGTAGTCTGCATGACATGCAAGGTAAATATCTAAAGAGCTCAGTGGAGGAGGGACTTCTCCAGAAGTTGGTTATTGTTTTCTATTCGTAGCAGCTACGATCTAACTGTTCATGCAGATGCCATTCCTCGTTAACCAAACATAGTCAAGGCTAGTAATATGACACGAGTTCTGCTGTAAATGCAATGCAGCTCTGCTTATCTGAAAAGACAGGCCTCTTAGGCGGCTATGTATAGATTCAGTATTATCATCTTGACACCTTGATATACTTCCTCCTGTGCAGTAATGCCAGAAAACACTCCAACTTAACACCAAGCTCACTTCTCTTCTTGTGTTCTGGGGGAAAGCTAAAGTTAAACTATAGCTAATAACACAAAACACTGCAGCTCATGTTCACTCACATCTCTGCACAGTTAAAAAAAGAAAAGAAATATTGAGCACATACCATGGACATGAAAAGAAGAGAATTTGATGAATGCACATTGCTGAGAAGTTGTTGTGATTTCTTTTTTTTTTTTCTTTTTTCCCCCCTCTTCCGTACTGTGTTGCACTTTCATTACTCGTAAAGCTCTTTGGCAGTTCAGTCTGCTCACCCACACAAATTCCAGATAGACCAAACATTTCCTTGTACTGTAGCTGTCATTAAAACTGCATTGCTCAGACTAAAAACATTGTGGTTTTCCAACTCATGGCTCAGCAGTAAAGCTCTTCAACAAGTTGGTGCATGGTTTTGAGGAGATTTCTTTTTAATGTGTGTGTGTGTGTGTGTATATATATATATATATATATATATATATATATATATATATATATATATATATATATATATATATTGTCACATGATGAAGGTAAACATTGGGATCTATTGATGGTGCTTGCTTTAATTGTCTGCTGGGTGCTTGTCCATATATAAATCAAACATGCTCAAACTAAAAGCTGTAAATACACTTCCAGATTATTGTTAATGTTACAAAGCAGGCTCAGCCAGAGTGGTGACATTTCAGTGTTTGTCACAGAGCAATAAATATACAGTAAGGAGTCTGTGGTGCGCTCTGCTCGGATTTGCATAGCCTCTGTATGTCCCCACAGACTTCTCTCTCTGTCTCTCCCCTACCATTGCTCTCTCCTCCCCTTTCTGTTTCTTCCTCCTTTGCTGTCATTTAGTCTCTCCGTTGTATACAGCCTCTTTCCAATGTGCTGTGTCTCTGTTGGCTTAAACATACGTATAAAAAAGGGGGGGGGGAAGCATTGTTTTTTGTTTTTTTTTTATGCTTAGCTTCTTTTGTTTTTGCATTTTAGGTCATCTGGACTTTGATCGCAATGGGGGTGAAAGACCGCCCTCAGTGTTACTTTGATGTGGAGCTCAACCGGGAGCCAAGTAAGGGAAATCCTTATCAGTTTACAGGTGGAGGGAATAGTTAGTTAGAGCCTACCTTAACTTCCATACTTTGAACTGATATGTAAAAAAAGGATTTTTAAATTAATGTTATGTATAGATTTTGTTTTTGGTGTTCAAGCTTTTCATTGATATTCATTTACAAAATGAAAGTGGCTCACTCAGTGGTGAATAAACTTGATAGACTGGTTTAGCGTCAGCTGTATCTGTGCTGAGAGGTTATATTTCTATATAACCCCTGATAGCTGCTCAGAATGGAAATATTGACCAGACTGTTTTAGTGACTTTATCCTGAAAGATGTAGCTGATGCCCTTCTTCCACAGCTGTCCCTCACATAGTATCAGACTTGCCATTAGCTACAGAGAGGTTTCTGTAATAGAAACTTGTAGCTTGTAATAGAAAATGTAGCTGTGAACTATTAAAGATTGTTTCCGGTTGTTTACATGTTGTTGTTTATATGTGATTTATTTTGACTTTGTTTAAAGATGATACTTTTAGTGACTCTTCTTTCCCCCTTATGTGTCTTGTAGTTGGGCGTATAGTCTTTCAGCTTTTTTCGGATATTTGTCCCAAGACCAGCAAAAACTTCCTCTGTTTGTGCACTGGTGAGTAATCCTCATTCAGAGATATCTTCCAGTCAAATGTCATGACCTTACAGCATTTCGTTAATCGCATATTTGAATAATTCTGCTTAAAAATGTGATTCAACATGGCAAAACCCAGACTAAAGTGCAAGATTTTCACTACTTTAACTCTAAAATTTCAAAACTACTTGATTAACATGGAAAAACACATTTCATTTATGTAGCTTTCTTTTCTGTGTATTTGTTTAAATTCATTTTTATCAAATGTCAAATTGTCCCCAGTGGTTTCATAACGATGCAGGTAAATAGTGAATTGTAGCAGGTTTTTAAATCGCCAAATAAATAATCCACCAGATAAATAATCCACTTTGTTGACAAAAGGCTGTTTATCGATCAAAGTCTGCACAGCATTATCACCACAGGCTAAAGACTGAAGAGTCGGCAGGATCGCTGATGTGGGAATTATTGTCCAGCGGTAGTAGTGCGTCAGCACTCGTTGGTAGTCCGTTGAGCCACCTGCACAGATTGTCCGTTGTCAGATAGGGGCAGTGTCAAAAATCTCTGGGGTACTCCGAAGCTGCAGAGAAGAGTGATGGCACTATTGCCATTGCCATTCATGGCAGATTGCACAGTGTTTTAGTTTCATTTAGTTTTGTTTCTGCAACACTGAGTTGAAGACACGTATGAAGTGTATGATAGTCAGTTTTTAATTGCCATTTTAATGATATATCCATACACAAGCTCATAGTTTGACACACTACACATGGAGGGAAGCTACAGCAGTTTGAAAAGATTAGACTTTCTTGAATAAACACACACGGCAATGTCTTTGCTTCCAGTTTTGACTTCTTTCCTTTATCAGCACTGACGTGGCGACACCTAACCTTCAGGAGAATACTGCACACACTACCTGCGCTTTAACAGTGAGCGTAAACAGAAGTGGTTCTGTGACAGTGATAACATCAGCGTGCAAAGCGACTAACTAAAAGCTGAAGTGAGGGGAAAACAAAGTTAAAAACAACAAAATTCATTTACTGCACCACACCAGTCCGTAGTTTTCACGCTGTATCTTTTCATCTGTGATGGATTTTTTGGGGGGTGCTTAACTTCCTGTTGAACTTTGAAGGAATTTACAGAAACATATTTGCAGTGGTTTAAACCTCTTTCCAAAGGCTCGTCTGCTTGTACAAATGACCATAAATAAAGTGTTAAAGGGGCAAATTTCACTCGCTGACTGATCGAGTCACAGCTTTAGAGAAGAGGTTTTCTCTCACAGTCGAGAAGTTTGCGGAAGTTTAAGCGTCAGAAACTGTTCAATAAAATAAAATTTCTGACATAATTTTGAGAGATAACGTCCTGTGATGTGCTGCATCACAGATGTTGTCAACCTCATCTGTTTGGCCTTACAGAAGTGCAACTTAACAAGGTTTATCCAAGCACTGCAATACAATAGCAATGAGAACGTTATTAAATAAGTGAAATAAAATGACAATAACGTAATAAAAAACATACACCATTTTATGACTTATGTTGTGGCTGCTCTGTTTTCTAGATATTTCATCACACAGAGCAGTGTAGTGTACTGTAGAGGCAGTGGTTTGCCTAGAGAAAGTCATAAATCTGCAGACACATAGCCGAGCAATCCCCCCGTCTCATTTTTCACCCTACCTGGCCAACGGGAATGCGATGGCAGCAAAGGCAGACATGGGAAAAGGCTCGTTAGTCTGTTCCTGAACCAACACATGCACAGACAGCACACCAGTGAAGCAGTAATACACACCCGCATTCAGCTGGTGCAGTTTGCTGACTTTCTCAAAGTTTCTAATGTGTCCTTTTAGAATTGGATCAGCTCACTCCAAAGGAAACCAAACCCCTGGAACAGTGCCGAAGCCAAAGAAGTAAAATACTAAACCCTTAGCTTAGCTTTTCAATAGGACACACAGCCTCTTTCTGCTGAAAGCCACCTTCAACACATCACCACATCTAATTAAATCCTGCCTTCACGTCATTTCACCCCAGGAGTAAGGGGACTCTGGAGGGTAATAGCTTTGGGCCAGTATTGTGTCCCCGGTTAGTATTGGTCCAGTGGAAGATTTATTAATGAATTTGGCAGTCCTCCAAGGGAGTACCAGCAGGATGCCAGACCAAAGGCATATAGCTTACTGAAAGCCACCACCCAAATGTGGTTTTCATTCCTTTGTGGCAATATTAAAAGCCTTTTGTTTCTTAAAACCATCTAGTAAACACAGAAGCACTTTGTGTATTAGCAGGTTGAGTGTTTTTGTTTTTTGGTGAGAGCTCAGTTAACATGAATGTCATTGCAGGTGAAAGGGGAACTGGGAAAGTCACAAGGAAAAAGCTGTGCTACAAAGGCTCCACGTTTCACCGAGTTGTAAAAAACTTTATGATTCAGGGAGGCGACTTTACTGAAGGTAATGTTATAATCCCCCGTTTACCTAAGAACGTGTTCACAGTGCTCCACCTTTTTCTAATTTGCTAGTTTGTTCGTTTCAGTCCAAAATCTAATGAAAGCCAACAGAGCGTAACACAGCTTATGTGAGCGGGGCGAAAAAACCTCTCATTTGGGTTGTTTTAAAGATGGATTAAATGCTCTCCAGGTGGGAAATGTTTTTCAATAATAACATTAATTAGAGGCCAAATTAAAATGGGTAAAAACTGATCAAAGCTGTTAATCTCATCAAAGTGCCAACATACCGTAAACATGCTCTGCGGCTTTGTTGTGGGTGTTCATGGCAGGAATCCAGGAGACTACAGTTTCCTGAACATGGCAGCCACTTCAAAAATGAGCCCAATAAACATGAATCACTGCTGCCTTTGCTGATGAGGCAGCATCTTTTTCAGCGGCTACACACAATTACACTGCTGCAATATAAAGAAGCTGCTGTGAATTTATTTGACTTTATTAATCTTTGCAGGAAATGGAAGAGGAGGGGAATCCATATATGGAGGCTACTTTGAAGGTATTTGGAATATCAAGTTATCTAATAATCTAATAATAGTGATGCATATCTATACTAAAAAAACAAAGCATGCATATAAAGTTGCATAGATGGTTAATGGGTTTTGTGTGCGAATTGTTCTATGTTTGACTGCGCTGACCTTCACTTTTCCATTGTGTAGTTCTTCTATGTAGTAACAGCAGTAGGCTTTATCAAATCAAGATGGAGAGTAGGCATTCTCTTTACTGAAAGCTACAATCTTCCTGCCTAAAATTTTCAACATATTCTCTTATTTATAGAGTGGTCTTTTGCAAAATGAAAAGGTAAGAGATGTACACAGCTCCGTAACACCATGCCAACATCGTCCCCACCACCTTCCTCAGTCAGTGAAAGCAGTGCAAATGCTCGCAGCGTCACAGATTCACATTTGTACTGAAAGGTCCCCCCCCCCGCTCAGATTAGGGTTTTTATGTTAAATAGGTGGAACTAGCAGGACATGGAGCCAGAACCAGACGGGTGGTTTTGCTCATCAGTAAGAAGATATTCCACTTTTAACTTTTATATTGTATATCATCTCTTTGTTAAAACTGTACATTACGGGGACTATTTTGTTTTTGCAAAGCACTCATTAATCTCCAGCTTTGAAAAACCCCTTGAAACTTGAAGTGATCCAACAGCGTCGCACCGCCTTATGTTACTGTTACAGCCGTAACTGCTTTTTCTAAGCAGGGCCCTCAAAGTAAGCACTGTCAGTGATGGTGCTTACTTTTGAGATGGACCAGACCCTCGTTGAGAATCTCCTAAATCAGTGGTTTGGACATTTTTCTCTAACTTTTTAAAGCTTTTAGAAACAAAGCTTATGTCACCCTGCTAAACCCAAGGGTGAACTCCAGAGCAATATGTAAACCAGACTTCTAAACACAACTTGCAAAGTTCATTCCTGGTAGCTGTGCAAGCAAAAGCTAATGGTTCCTTTTATAAATTCGACTGAGTGTGTTTTCTGGAACTCCTACAGCGGATTAACCCTCGAATATATCAGAATGCAGCTCTGACTTGAAGACTGTGATGTAAGGTTGACTTTGAGAAATGCACGTAATATATTGCACACATCAGCAAGCAGATCTGCTTGTAGCTATGATGTGAACAGAAACCAGTGTGGTACCTTTTCATCTGAAAAGTGCAAGTTGTTGAAAGTCATTACTGGTTTGGTACTTTATAAACAGACTGCAGTAATATTTGGCCCAACAGAAACCTTTTGTTAGAGCTGACTTTATGGAAGGATAGGTTGGTGAGACAGCGAAAAGCTTTAATGAATTAATAAACCTTTTTGTTTTTTTTTTTTTTAAATGATTATTTTTATTAACACTTGAATCCTCTGCATCTGCCCCCGACAGATGAGAACTTCACTCTCAAACACGACAGAGCCTTCCTGCTGTCGATGGCCAATCGTGGGAAGGACACCAACGGCTCACAGTTTTTTATGTGAGTAACTTTTAAATTAAAACATTGCTTTTAAGAACTTACCCCCCAACCACCATTATTTTACTGTCATTCTTAAGAAAGTTTCTTATTAGTTTTTGCTTTCTATCCCTTTTTTTTTTCCTGTTTTGAGATTTTAGAGTAGAATTTGTCATTAAGTGTGACCATCAGCAGTCCCTTCTTCTGTGTGCAGTTAGTTTCAAAGTGCAGAGAAACATTGGATTCATTCTTTTTCACCTACAATTGTTACATTTTTTCTCTTGCCGTTTTTGTGTAAAATTTACAGAAACTCTAGCATCCTGCTCTTCCAAGGTAATGTGTCTCAAAGGCTGTGTTTCTCTCTCTCCTGACTGTATTTATCATTGAGTAGTTTGTCTTTGCAATTGTTGGACTTGCTTAAATATTTCACAAATGGCTTGAGGTGACTCAAAATGTTATTTTGGCTTCCGTTGTCACAAAAGCAGGTTCTGAACATACGATTGACATTTTCCTCCATGATTACAAATTCTCGAAGGAGGAAATGTAGATATGTAGTCTTTGTGCAAATTGATTTTTATAACACAAAAAATGATAATGTAATTTACCACACTCTGCTGTTGAGTGTTTTCCTAATTGAGTTGCAATCAGATGTCATTAAAGAAAGGTTTGTTGCACAATTCCTTTTGAGATTTTCCCTGTGGTACAGTAGCATCCCCGCTTTGATCGAGGTATTTGTTTATTGTTATTCTTTTCTCTTTTTTCCCACTTTCATGGCCCGGCTTCCACCTTTGGTTGACTCCCCACCTCACTTACTGCTGGATAATCAGCACAACTAAGATGGCGCCTCATCTTGATGGGTAGGTACATCTGATATTATTATTTCACATTCTAATTCTATATAGAAATCTGAAAATGAGACTTTCAGTGTATTGATATGAAACTTTTTGGGGAAAAAGAATCCCAACATCCCAACAACTATTGTTAGGTTTCTATGTTACTAAACTGATTATAGCATGTTTGGCGTTAGTCACACAGGCTGGCAATCACTCAGCAAGCACCTGTTGCTTAGGAAAGATGTGTATTCCTTGACCGGTTGCTGAATATTTGCTGGCTGTCACTAAGTGAAATGGGTTGCAAATAGGTTGGTTCACCAAAAACCCTCCTGGTGGTTCCTTTGGTCTTTAGCAGATTGCCTCGGTCACTCGTAGTTTGCATGGAAGACGCTGTGCAAACAACGTAAACGGACAATTTTACCGAGCATCAGGAAGCAACCTCCAGCAACCACTCGCAGTTGCTAGCTGTTAAGCAGGCCTGTGTGAGTGGGATTTTAATAGATTAGAACCCTTTTGGTAGTTTTCAAACTTTAGCTCAATGTACTGTGCTAATGTAGGATATTCTGTCATAGGAAGTTGATTGAGGCAAAACCTAAATGCTCTCCAGGGCTTAAAACTAACATAATAGTACATTTAATGTTGCTTTTAGTTTCAAGTCTGTCTTGCGTCTATGCAGAGTCCACGTCGTCTTTGGTCTGGTCATCTCCGGATTTGAAGTGATAAAGAAGATTGAGGGGCTGAAGACTGATTCTGCCAGCAGACCGTACGCTGACGTGAGAGTGATCGACTGTGGTCAGCTGATCACCAAGTCTGCAAACGATGGTACGTTCAGTAACCTTCTTAATTGGAAGGATTAGCTTTGTTGTATTTATTCATTTATTTTTGATAAGTAAATCTGATGAAAAGGTCCCATGCATCCTGGGTACTGTAGTTTTTGGAGAATTGTATCCAAATTTTTTCTTTGATCTTTTAGAAGATACTATTAGACAATACCCTTAGACCCACTGTATGAAATCTTTGGGTTTGTTTAGATTAGATGTGTTGCCACTCAGCCAGTGTAGTGTGACTGTAAGTTTTGTTATAATACAAAAGCTTTAATAGAATATCTGTAGTGAAAGTTACATATTTTATGCTCATTTGTTTTTGTTTCCAGTGAGGGATAACGTGTGTTACCTGTGATTATAACTGGCTCGTATTTCATGCTCATGTTCATTTTGTTGGCGTTTGGATGCCAGCGTCTCCCCCCGCCACTGGCATTAACACGGGGCGTGTAACTGGATCTTCTGTTTAATGAGGATCAGCGAGGTGATCTCTGTGGAGTTCAGTTGGCTTCAGCCCACCTGACTCTGCCAGGGCTGCTTTCATTGCCTTGAACATACCAGGAAAGAACAGACAAAGCTTTTCTTGTACTTGTACCATCATGAAAATGACTCCTGGCGTCTGAGCTTTCCCTCTTCTTCTTTTACTAACTATACGAGTCAAGTATTCTTCAGAATTAGCACATTTTAATTTATTTCCACACGTTCTGTTGTATTTCTTCCTGCAGTGCTAGAAGGCAAGCGGAAAAGAACTTCCCATTCTGCTGACTCGTCCCTGAGCTCCCATGACTCGTTCTCCCAGTTCTCCTCAGTGGAGTCTGAAAGTGAACTTGATGAAAAGCACAGGCGTTACAAGCAAAAGAGACATTCGAAAAGTAAACGGCCTAAAAAGAAAAGGAGACTGTCAAGGAAGGACAAAGATGCAGATAGTCTGCCTTCCGAGCAAAGGTGATTTTTATTTATTTTATTATGTAAGTTCTTGTTCATGATCACATTATAACGTTTTTTAATAAATACTTACACATATCTTGTGTGTTGTCAGTTTTCACCAATTGACTGTATAGACTTCAGTACTGACATCTGTAGGAGCTTTTTGTTGTTTTCTTAATAAAAATATAACTGCTGTCACAGCCCTGTGGGAAGAGAGCTACGAGAGGGAGAGAACGAGGTGGAAGAAGAGAGGGAGCTGGGTGGGAAGAGAGAGAAGCCCGTTGTTCGGCCAGAGGAAATACCACCTGTGCCAGAAAACCGCTTCCTGCTGCGACGGGACATGCCATCTCAGGAAGATAAAGCAGATATGTCAGTTCAAAGTTGTGCTTCATGTATATACTTTTTTTTTTTATTAATGAGCAACCAAAACACTAATCTAAGTAAACACAGCAAGTGCTGCAATTTGATTTCAATTTCAAATTAATTTTCAGAGTTGAAAAAGAAGAAGCAACTCTTCCAGCTGACCCGAAACCAGCTGTGTCCAAGTCTGGACGGAAGATCAGAGGCAGAGGAACGATAGTAAGCTCACCTCAACTAAGATCAGAGATTGCTAACATAATGTATATGTAAATATTCAAATTTTTGGATTTCTTTTTGAGTCACAGGAGTGAATTTTGTAAAACGTGTTTATCTAGTCTAACTCTTATGCAGAATTAGTTTTAATGAATTGTTTGCAAATGCACAGTTTTTACTTTTTTTGTCTTTCGCAGCGGTATCACACTCCTACGAGGTCTAAATCACGCTCTGCATCTGTAGAGGAGCGTGGAAGCAGTGAAACTCCACCGCACTGGAAAGAAGAAATGAAGAGAACCAAAATTTATCAACCCCCAAGCATCGAGCGGTGGAGCAAAGGAGACAAGTATGACCAAGTGTTTTCCTTCCTAACTTTAAACACTAGTTTTCCTTCTATTTGCTTTCATGCGTCTTTTGGCTTAACAGATTGAATGACCATTCCTCAAGCAGATGGGACAACAGAAGCGACTCTGCGTGGTCCCAGTCTGCAGAGCACTCCTCAGACCACAGCTCGGAGAGGTCCAGCCAGCGCTGCCAACAGAAGAAGGCGAAGAAGAAATCTAAACGCAAGAAAAAGGCCAAAAAGCGGAAACATAACAAGAAGAAGAGTTCCAAGAGCAAACATCAAAACCAGTCAGATGGAGAAAGGTCTGTGTCTTCAGAGAAAGGGTGCAGAAAATCTCATTCGCTAACTCGTTCTTCTTCGAGTCAACACCACTCTTCAAACAGAAGGAGACGCCGATCCTCGGGGTCATACGGAGATTCCCGATCCTACTCTAAGTCATACACATCCAGTCGATCCAGATCTCAAGGAAGGTCCCTGTCTTACTCAAGATCTAGAAGCCGGTCTGGATCTAGAGGGCGATCTTTCTCTAGATCTAGGTCTTGGTCCCATTCTCACTCCCGGTCTAAATCAAGGTACAGATCCAGATCTTTGACGCCACCCAGAAAAAGGAGTTTTTCCAGATCTCCGAGAAAGAAAAAAACAAGCAAACCAGCCACCATGATCCCTGTGAGCGAGAAGCTTCAAGAGAGCAAAGTCGCACCTGTCCCCAGACTGCCAGCTGTCCCGGCTCCTGAAAGTGTCCCTGTGATCCCATTGAGCGACAGTCCACCTCCCTCTCGCTGGAAACCGGGTCAGAAACCATGGAAACCCTCCTACATCCATATTCAGGAAATTAAAGCTAAAGTAGCTCCCAGCAACATTTCCTCCACTGGGCAAGCAGTCGATAGCGCAGCAGATAAAGCTCAGACTTCAGCTACGCCAAAGTCTCTGCCAGGTGACTCTGAAGACAACACAGCACAAAAACCTTCACGGCGCTCACGCAGCAGGTCATCCAAGAGTAGATCTTACAGCCGTTCTTATAGTCGCTCACGGAGTCGGAGTTACAGTAGGTCCAGGTCCAGGTCCACTCATCGGCACAAGAGCAGGTCATCGTCCTACAGCAGATCAGAGTCTGAAAAGTCCCCAAAAACAAGTAACGCAAAGAAGGAGTCACTAGACAAGGAGTGGAAGGAGTACTACAGTTCTCTGAGCAGAGTAAAGAATTTGGATAAGATAATTTCAGTAAGCCTTAGTCAAGATGGTCACTCAGGATCGGAGAACAGGACAGACAGTGAGCGCAGCCCTGGTGTCATTGGCTCTGTGGAGCAAATAAAAGACAAGGGAAGCTCAGAGGATCTGGAGACGAAGCATTGCAGTTCAGTGCCAGCAGAGACTTTTAATAACAAGTCTGAATGGGACAGTGACAGTGATAAGGTGAGCCAGAGCAACAGCGCTATCCCATTGAAAATGCAGATAAGGGTGGCTCAGTATGCCGAGTCTCTGGAAAAGAAGTTATCTTCGATCTCTGGATGGAATTCAGAAAGTGACTCTGAAAATTTAACAGCCAGGACATTAGCTATTTCTGAGAAAGAGGAAGGGGAAGCTAGTTCAGAATCGGATTATGAGATTTCCAGAAAAACATCTGATGGAGGGAATGCTCCGGCAGCTTCTGGTCAGTCAGAGGAAAGCCCAGAGAAAGCGGCAGAGCCAGAGAAGCACAAGAGCAAGAAGAAAGCTAAACGTAAGCATAAACATAAGAGGAGAAGTGAGAATAAAGGCAGTTCCCACCACAGTAAGGACAAGGCCAAGAAAACTAAGCGAAAACATCAGAAGCTGAAAGAGACTTTTCACTGGCAACCACCTTTAGAGTTTGAAGAGGAGGAAGAAGAAGACGAATCCAAAAGGGAAAGACATAGTCCTGGAAGAGTTGTTAAAAAAAGTGCTGATGTTAATAACCTCAATGCAAAGGACCAAACTGCAAGCTGTAATCCTACTAAAGAAGAAGAAAGGGGGCAACAGAGGACAAAAGAAAGTATCAACAAAAATGCAAAACACACTGAACCTCATCTAGAGTCATCCAACAGGAATAGCGCCAGCGATTCTCACTGGCCAAGTGTCCAGGAGCCGGAGACATTAGATGACATGGACATTTGTACTCCGGAGCATGATGCTGAAATTGTTGAACCTTCAGTCTCATGTCATCCTCACAACAGCGTTCCTAAAATAACCCTAAAATCTACCTCAAACTCTTCTGAGATGGAAAACAATGACACTGCTTTATCTCATAGCAAAGAACAGTTTGCCGTTAGTTCCACAACAACAGCTGGCGGATCGCAAGACAAAGGAACCGCTGGCAAGCCTGCTGCCACTGTAATCAATTTAAAATGGAGGCCACTGAAAGGAACGTCAGCTGTACAGACTGTGAATGCTCCCCCTGTCACTGTGAAAAATGTCCAGGCTCAAGAGAACCAGACCGGCAACATGCAGGGAGTGAGAATGGAGATAAAAAGCAAAAGCCGGGTCCGACCGGGATCTCTGTTCGATGAGGTCCGTAAGACCGCGCGGCTCAACCAGAGGCCGAGAAACCAGGAGAGCTCCAGTGAAGAGAGATCCCCCTCTGTGGGAAATGCAAAGGGAACGTCACGCACACGGTCTCCAAAGACGTCCAGGTCCTTGTCTAGAAAGTCCCGCTCTGTTTCCAGTCACCGGTCACGCTCCCGGGGGTGGTCCCACTCCTACAGCAGGTCCAGGAGCAGATCCCGCAGCTCCAGCTCCTCCTCCAGGTAAGTGAGAATAAAGCACTGCGATGATTTACAGACGCCACCTTTGAATCTTAATAAATTGTTTGATGTGAGTAGGAATGGTAATCAAGGACCGTTTTTTGTAGAAAACCGATTCCCAGTAGTCCAATTCCTTGGGACTATTAGTCTGGCTGCTTATCGATCAATCTTGCACTCACGCTACAATCAGCTGACTTTAATTCACGTGACAGAGGAAAATACCAACTTAGTCTAGAGCGTGGTTATGTACGAGATCAATGGTAAAGTGGAAAACTGCATCCAGGACAGAAACAACCGCATTATGCTGCTAACACAACTTCAGTTCTTTGCAAACAGCATAGTATAACAAATTACTTGTCCCAGTAGTAATTAAGTAACGTGCTGCATGACTTTTAAGAAAAGTGTTGTGTGTAACAATGACTTTTTGAGTAACGACTCTAACACTGATCACAACAAAGAGGGGAAATCTCAACACGCACAAACATTTGACCCACAGCATGCATTTCATTTAGATGAATGTAATTTCTTTACTGCTGTTTAACAATGGCATTGACTCTCAAAACTGAGCCAGTGAGAACCCAATAACAATTGATAAGAGAATCGAATGGATAAGTGATGCTGATAATGGAATCGCTAAATTCTTTTCAATTTCCATCCCTGAATGTGAGTGAGATGTAAGTTACAGCATCGTTGCTGTTTTAGGAGCCGTAGCCGGAGTTGGAGGAGACGTGGGAGAGGACGATCTCGCTCTCGCAGCACCACGTACCGCAGTTACAGGAGTCACAGGTACACTATGAAACACTCATGGGACAAGTGCAAGATCTGATAGGGAATATTCTGTAGTTGGCATTTTAGATTTCTGTGTTGATTCCTAAGAAGAAAACTCAAAAATGTCTTTATAAATGTGCCCACAATGTTTTAACAGTTACTAATCTATGATGTTGAAGTTAAACGTCTGATTTTTGGTGTTTTCTGTTGTTCCCGTCAGCCGGACGTACAATAGAAGTCATTCCAGAAGCCGCTCATATATTCGCCGGAGAAGATCCAGGTGTGTGAGGACACTTAAGTCACATTTAGAAATGTGGAATTGTTCATAGAAACGCAATGAAGTATGTTGAGCTTAAAAAATGGCAATATAATTGTAACTGAGAACACGTATAAGTTTGTAAGAGATCAGCTGATTTTTTTACAGCCCTCATAATTTTGGCCAAATATCGCTGAGGTTGTGAATATTTTCTGCTTCGTCTTATTAAGCAGCAGGTTTACCAGCAGGACTGTTGGTCAGACAAAGAAACGTTTAGACTTTTGATAAATAGTATAGATATTTCAAAACCTAAAAGCATGTGCAGATCCATCAGTATTTTCAATAACATTTAATGTGGCACCACAGAAGATGAATGCTTGAAACTGGAAAAACAAAACTCGGTACAGTCAGATTGATGGGATTGTTGTAATGATCGGACTTTAGACCAAAAACAGGATCCATATGTCTTAAGATGGACACAAAACTTTGAGCTGAAGGTCTTTAAACAGGGCTTGAAAGGTTTTACAGTAGGGCTGTGCGATATGACCAAAATCTCATATCCCGATATAAGACATCTATCGTCCCGATAACGATAAAAATCACAAAATCTTCTGTAAATTCTGTGAATCTCGGGCAGCTCGACTTGCGTGAAGTGTTTCCAGCTGGGCGTCGTGTACCTGGAGTCGAGTGTTTTAACTGACGCGTGAAACTATATATTTTTAGACATAAGTTGTAACGGCCGCCGTTTCTTTGTGAGTATTTATTACACGGCGTGCTGCGGGGAAAAGCCTGTTCTAACGTTTGAGTCTAAGGTTTATTTTTTAGCACCTGGCGGCTCTTTTTTGCTTCTCATCCCTAAATACTCTACATACTATTTCACGTGATTCAGTTTATTTTGAAAAGTCTCAACAGGATCTTGAGCTTTATTGTGAAAGGTTTATGTGGAAAATAAACAAGCAGACACGCGATGCTGTTACCGTTGTTGTTGCTAACGACAACGCATAAAAACAGGCGCTTGTCCGTTCGTCGTGTGGTTATATTAAATATAAGAGAAAGAGAGAACTTTAAGAAATTAATATAGCCACTACAGTGACCATCAAAACGATGAAAAAATATTGCTGTAAACAGTTTATTTTGCGACACCACGAAACAAACGATAGCGTAAAATGAAACGATAGACGTTTTTATATCGTCATCCGATCTATATCGTTATATCGAACAGCCATATTTTACAGGGTAGTAAAATTAATACTGAAAAGTCTGCTGTTGGCACTAAATGTCACCTTTTAAAATACAGTGTGTCAAAGAGAATCATCAGAATTAAAAATATATTATATTTTATAGTAATGGACATAAAATCTTGAAGTAAATGGCTTAATATAAAATTTTACACACAAAATTGAAAATATCCACAAGTGCTCAATGTTAACACACGGCATCCATACGATAGTCAAACTAGTCCAGTACTTTTGCAAGCACATCTGGAGCCACAGCTGTTGTTACGTATCAGAAACCACATGAAACTCACCAATCCGCTCTTTCTAACAGTACATTCTAACAGCCGATTCCCTGACACATTGTGTTCCCTTATACAGTGATCTGTTTACCATTGTTGAGCTTGTTTTTCACCGATTACAACTATTAAAATATTTAAATTCTCAGTGATGTTGTTCTTGTTTGCTCATATCTATTATTGTTGGACTGCATGTCCTTTTAAAATGATAAGTAACCCACTTTTTGCTGCTTAAAAATAGTTAAAGTTAAGCTTATGAAGCCCTGATAATTACTTTTGAGCTGTATTTGTAACCATGTCAGAAATGGGTCTTAAAGCTCTACATGTCATGACTGAATTCGGTGTCATTCTGTTGCTATTCCCAAAATAATATCTGTGTTGTCACCTGGCTGGATGTTAATGCAGGTCAGACTCCTATGACAGCTATTCCAGTCGGAGTCGGAGTGTGAGCAGGAGACGAGGGCGCAGGCGAAGTGACAGCTACAGGAGCTCAGACCGCCGATCGCGGTAAGACTGAGTTCCCAGGTGAACTCTGACAGACACTAACGATGTGGCCGGTCTCACTTCAACCTTTTCGCCCTCTCAAATCTTTCTGTCCTGTTGAAAATCCTTGTTTTTTCACATGTGTTTTGGTGTATTTAAGATAAAAGAAGCCAAAACACCCCACTAAATGTTCTCCACACGTCTGTGCATTGTAAACACCTCTGCAGTGCCTCAAAGGTGAAACGTTTTCTTTTGTCTGCAGGTCGTATGGCTCGTCCAGTCGCAGTTCTTCTAGGCGCAGGAGCCACAGTCGCAGCAGTCGGTACAGCTGAGCTGCGCCTTAAGGCAGCCTGCTGGTTTACACCCGATGAAAAGGATCAGAACCACAAAGTCTGGACAATGTCATATATTCAAAGATCAGCTCCTAAAGCTCTAAGAGGAAGAATTAAATCCAGTCTTATGGTCAGTTTAACATGGTTGTGTATGTCCACCTGGCACAAGCTGGCATTATAATTACTGAGGAAATGAATGTAAATTTATAAACCACTTTACAAGCTGATACAAAGGCCTCCTTTTTGGGGCTGTCACAACAAGTGGCTGAAAATCTGCCAACACAGTCCATCAAACAGAAAGTTTGAAAGTGAAATATACTCTATACTTAATACTAATATTATGACAAATATGCTCTAAATAATTTTATATTCATGGATTGTGTTTTCTACTTCTTTTATACACTGAAGTTGTTACAGTTTAAGAGTCCAATCGTCTCAGTCTTGATGTGTTTTTGAGGTTTTGCATTAAGCTTTGAAAGTTTTCCTAAAGTCATCACTGAATGGAATAATTTGTTTTTATAACTTTTTTTTTTCAGTGCTTTTATTTTATTGTATCATGAATGTTCAAACTAAACTCAAAGTATGGTACCACAGATGTAGGTTTATTCAGTTCTAAATGTTTACATTTAATAAATACCAACACATCTTGAACTCTGGTCTGGTATTTTGTGTTTTTCTTTGCTTTCTCAGGATCTCTGAATTATTTGTACCTCAGCAATGGTGCCATCTACCTTCAGTTTATATCTGTAGTGTGTTTAACTATGTGTGCTTAAGAGAACAAAACAGTAAGCCCCACCATGAAGTGCTAACTGTGCCATATTCAGTCAAACGGATGATGTGGATTCCAGTTTTCTTTCATTACAAATAGAGCAATGATTCCAATCATGTGTTACTTGTTCTAAGAACTGTCCATGAGCTACATGTTATGGTCAATAACCACTGTATTAGGTAGTGCTACAGTTTGCCTTTAGGACTGCTAAATTCCTGTAAACATTCCTCAGAGATTTGTCCATATTGACATGACATCATCACACAGTTGTCGGCTGCACATCCGGGATGAATCTCCCGTTTCACCACATCCCAAAGGTGCTCTATTGGATTGAGACTGTGGAGGTCATTTGAGTACAGTGAACCCACTGTCATGTTCAAGATTGTGCTCAAAACAGCCTGGAGAATGTAGCTACACTATGGTCATAAAGGGAAGGATGTGGCGTTTAAACTATGTACAGTCGGTTGGTACTAATGAGCTCAAAGTGTGCCAAAAAAATATCCATCACACATCACAGCACCACCACCAGTAGCTTGAACTGTTATTATGATGCAGGATGGATCCATGTTGTTTATGACAAATTCTGACTCAATCATTTAAAAAAAAAAGTAAAATCAATCTTGTCCAATTTTGGTGAGTCTGTGTCAACTGTAGCTTCAGTTTCCTGTTCTTTGAGTGGTGCTGGGCGTGGTCCTCTGCTGCTTCAAGGTTCAGTGTATTTTCAGAGATGCTCTTCTGCATACTTTGGTTGCGATGAGGGGTTATTTGAGTCACTGTTGCCTTTGCCTTTACATAAAAAACGGTCATTTTTCAATGTTATAGAAAAGCTAAGACATCTCCCAGATTAAAAGGCGTTAAAGAACAAAAGGAAAATAATATATTAAGCTATATCGCTTGTTCTTTTCTCTTGGTTTGTCTAAAACGTTGAATTCCTGGTTTACCTGAGCAACCTAAACAGCATAATGTGTTTGTTTATGCCTCCTGAACATGAATTAATACAGGTATGGGACTTTCTCCATGTTGTAATTCTTCCCACCTTGCTATGATTCTACAGACAGGATATTCAAAGGAGGTGCTGTGGTGCAGGAATCTCACAGGGGGCCTCGAGACAAGCATGATTTACCAGAGGAAACCTAGCCTCAGCCCAGGACTCCAGGGATGTCAGGAAGTTCCAGTGAGTCGAACATGAGAAAATACAACTTTTGTTGGACAAAACATGAAAGGTGAAATCTTGTCTTGTATAAGAAAATGTGTTTAGTCACTCCTTTCTGACCACTCAGTGTGGTAAAGTCGCCCTGTACCCTTAGCAAAAACACAGCCCAAAGCATGTTTCCACCTCCGTGCTGGACTGTGTGGATAGTGTTCTTTGGATCATACTCAACATTTCTCTTCCTCCAAACATCAGGTTGAGTTTGTGCCAAAGAGCTCAATTTTGGTTTCATCTGACCATAACGTTTTCTCCTAAACCTTCTCTTATTCATTTAGATGTTTACTGGCAAACTTCAGATGGGGCTTCTTGAGCAAGGGGAGCTGCAGGATTTCAATATATAGTCTGTTACTAATGGTGTTCTTGGGACCACAGGAGGAGCTTGTGGGTGGCTGTGGCTCAGGTGGTAAAGCAGATCAGCTACTGCTTGGAAGGTTGGTGGTTTGATCCTTGGCTTCTCTAGTCAAATATCCTTGGGCAAGGATACTAATCCCAAGTTAGCCTCTGATGTGTTCATCGGAGTGTGAATGTTGGTTAGTTTGCACTTGAGTTTATCCATGTTGTATACAGCGCTTTGAGTACTCTGGGAGATTAGAAAAGTGCTATATAAGAATCAGTCTGGTCCATTTTGGTCCGATCCGCCACCTTTCTCATGAAAGATCTTGCATGGAGCTCCAGAGTGAGGGTTTGGAGCCCATTCCAGCCTTGTGCAGGTCCACAGTCGTGCCTGGATGGAATTGAAACTAGCATGAAAATGAGAGACTGTTTATTTCCTTTGAAGGGAGCAGACCACTGGGTTCTTCTTGTATATAAAAGATGGGCGATGTGGTTCCGTTAAGTGTTTCAAAGCCATTCTTGGCCCCCAGTAGCAGGTAATGGGGCCCTTATGTAAAGAGGGAATTGCAGTGCGGATTTTTACTTGAAATTTTGCACATTTTGTGGATTATCTCTTAGTTACCATTTTGCACAATGTGCATAACATAACCATATTTCTGCGCTCTTAGCACGCACTCAAAAAAAAGAAAGTTACGATAGCGCACATGTGTGGCGCCAAATGAAGTTAGGATGACTTCTGTAATATGGGAAACCGGTGAACTCGCTGACCTCCGCATCTGTCTGCCCGCCCTGACGTCACACCGTTACAGGAGCGCACAGTGAGAGAAAGCGCACCCGGGGCTTTGCGCCATCTACGCCTGCGTCTGTATTCCTCCTCCTAGCTTTAAAACGCTCACGTGCAGTACAAAAGGAGGAGAGAGAGAGAGAGAAGCGCCTGTCTCGCAACTCCAGCGTTAAACAGTACCGTGTCCCTTTAAAAACGTCTGACAAAAAAGCCCATATGATCCCTGAGCTCCAATCACCAATTCCTTCTGCAAAAGCAGCCTCTGCATTTTTGTCTGTCTGAATGCTACAGCAGCACGGGGGGGAAAAAAGATTCAGGATAAGGCAAAAAAACAAAAAAAAAACTGGAGAAATGTGACAATCCAACGGTCATTTTCATGGCGAGGGGGAAACTGGTGCGAAAGGAGTTATTCTGGGACTCCTTTGAGCCTCGAAACGCTGGATCAAAATGGTAGGCTACAGAGCAGAGCTGCATTTTTGTTTATTTTTTTCCCTCTCCCTCTCTCTCTGTCCCTTCTTGATCTCTTGCAAATTTGAGCTACTTAGCAGGCCGATCAAACTTGCCACACTTGCGCGTCGTCGCGATCCCCTACAGCTGGCTGTCACACGCGTGTTTCGTGCTTTGTATCGTTTGCGGTGAAGTTTGTAACTTGCCGACATGGCACAAGTTGAGGGGGCTGGTGGTGGCGGTGTGGGGGGTGGATCGAAGCAGACCCCCTCTGAAAGAATGCGATGGCTACAATAGCCACATTGATGCGGAGAAGGAGTTAAATTCCTTCATATCGGACGCTTCTGCAAAGCACTCAGGTCGTGACTGGTGCGAGTGAAAGTGCCACCTTTCCCTTCCTTCTCCAAGCGAGCCAGACAGCCGGTGCAGGACAAGTTAGCGAGGCTTTCATGAGAGATGCCGCTCTTCTCGTCTCCATAACTTTATTTTGATTGCGGCTGACACTCAAGTAGAGGTGAAAAGAGGTGGAGATGGAAAACATCACCAGTGAGATCTGATAGAAGAAGCTGCCTGGTTATAAATAAATAAATAACGCAAACAAAGTCCAGCTGAAGCAGAAAATGTGCAATATTTTATTGGCTTGTGACGAGTTTTCTAGGCTGCTGCATAAGGTCAGTCGCTTTAGGGAGACGACTGATTCGTATTTGTACTGAC